>NW_020222808.1:0-527958 GCF_003070985.1 Temnothorax curvispinosus
AACTGTTGTAGGAAAGAGCAAAAGCAGCAACGGGTGGTTCGGTGGATCCGTAAAAGAAAAATGGGACGGAGCATATTAAATAACGACGATGTCGATTAGTATTGACAACGGCGATTAAAGAGGCCGAATTGCCAGTCGGTAATGACCGAGCTGGCTGTGCAAGCAGTGAGCACTGTAATTTCATTGATAATATTTAAATACGGGCTTTTGATAGCTGTCTTCTCTCGGCTGGCATTAACGCGGGCCCCGAAGGGCCCCATAGCCCCCCTCCCCCGCTCCTCCACCCTTGAGAAAAGGGCGCGGAGGCATACTATTTATCGACCTGGTACCATCATTATTTCATCGAACTCTTTCATCGCCTTGCCTGGTTAATCGATAACTCGCAAAGAGACGAAAGTCGACCTCCGACTCGGGCTAATTTATCGACCGTTTGGATTGAAACAAAAGATTCTTTTATGATATTTTTGCCATGATTAATTGATTTTTATGATTAGAAAATCTGTGTGCGTTTCCGATTTTGATTAATTGTATATCACTAGTCTTACAAATAGTTTGCGTAGATACTTTCTTCGAGGAAATTGTGAAGCGTGAGAAATCAGCAACAAAATGTTGTGCATACGATGCTTATTTGTTTAAATATATATATGAATTGTTTAACGCACGACTGCGTCTCGTACACCTTTAATTAGCGCGATTCTACCTGATCGTAATCGCGCGCTATGCAATTCTAGGGTTAATGTGCATTTAATTCACAATACTGAGAGAAACAATGCGGATAGCATGACCAGCGATATTCCTTAGGCTTTTCATGTATAAGATCCGTCAGCGAATGCAATCTATGATTTAAGCACCGACAAAGCGTGATTGTTGACTTAGACTTATTAAGTCTAAGAAAAATTTTTTATGTATGCGAAAAGATTATATATGCTTCTCTGTGCATCTGAGAAATATTATAATTAACATATGATCACATGTATCAAATAATGCACTAATTATGAAATCGATAAAATCGTTTTTAAACGAACCGTATACCTACGTCATCGTAATCATATTTCTTCGATTTGAGATGATAACTTCTTCTCACACATATCAACCACAAAGTTCAGAAATTAAATATACTTCTGCATTTGAAATATAATTATATATTTAATATTTGTTATATGATATTTGTAGTTTAGTATAGACTATAGAGTATAGAGTATAGATAATACTTTGAATTTAAATAAGACGCAAATTATTTTGTGATAATAAATTGTTCAATGCATATTCGAAGAGAGAAACAATTGAAGGCGGATGGACGGGGTTTTTTGCACGCGGATGTAACCCGATACAATCTAATTGGATATGAAATTAAGTCAACGAAATTCCGGCAAAAATCCCAGTGCGCGGTGCGGCGAAATTTGAAATTTATATCTCCTGCCTGTTTAAGCGGATTGTTTCGCGTAAGCTGATGCATCCGTCATCTTTTTCTGCAGAGTAAGAGTCTGCTGAGTGCATAATTGCGCTACTGCACAGTCTCCTTGAGCGACGAGCATCACGGGCCTTCACTGAGAACCTTCATCGATTTACTGGTGTGTCATTAAAAAAAATGTTTAGTCAAGGTAACATTTCTTGTAGAAGAAATTGAACCTGTTGAATATTAAGAATGTACTAGCGAATTGAAAATATCTAGACATAAAAGTACACTGCGTGCAATAAATAAGTATAATGCAATAATTTAAAAAAATGAAGTAACTGAATGACATTTATGTATTGATGCAATATTAATGCACGAATTAAATTTATAATAATACGTTATAATACAAAATAAAAAAACGTTAATATTCTACGTTGCGAAATTTTTCTCTCTAAGCTGCAGTAGGTTGTTTCAATCAATTCGTGATCTCGGATGATTGTAGATCAACCCGATCGATCTTTTACGATCGTAACGGTTCATAGTCACGAGACAGCAGAGATGTCGCGTGTTTGATCGCCGCACCCAACATCTGTACCGTTGACGTGAATGACGATAGATTTTTGACGATTCATTTCATCTGTTCCAGTCCGGTCATGCGGCTTTATTAATATCCGGAACGTCATTGCGTCAAAGCTCATTGCGAGATAATTCAAGCTTGCTAAGTAGTACAATAAGAATTCTTTATTGAACTATATGCCTACCATATCATGAACGTACTTTTTTGTAATAAGTATGGTTATTATAAAAACGAATTTTTTATAATATTCTCATAGTAATCTTTGGGAACAGATCTTTTTGAAACAATGTTTGATCGTGGAACCCGATTCGCGCTGTGACCGTTCGCTTCGCGAGGTGGAAGTATCGCGGTGTTTTTCGTGAGGCGAAGAAGAGACGAGGAGAGGAACGAGAGAGAAAGAGAGAAAGCGCGGCGCTTCTTCTTGCCGGTCGGTTCTTCGTTTCGATGTAGGTAATCATGTGCCGCATTCCCCGAGTGCCGCGGAGATTTTCGGTTTCATTGTATGCGAGGGGTTGAGCCCGAACCGAGGAGTCCTCTCCCGGATTCAAGGTAGGAAAAAGAGAAGCCGCGAGGCGAGTAGGGCGAGGAAGACGCCGCGGAAAGAAGGAGAGAAAGGATGTCGCGGACGAAGAAAGGAAGAAGAAGGAGAAGAAGAGAACCGCGGACGGGCGGATGGAGGAAAACGGAGGAGGGGAAGCGGTGGAGCTGCCGGCAGATCCATCGTCCGTCTCCGTGGAAGCAAACGACGCAAAAACTGGCGTGCATTGTCCCCAACTGAGAGCACGGAAAGAGAGAATGAGAGGGAAAGATTGTCTGGCAAAGAGAGTAGCAGAGAGAAACGGAGAGTATTTCTGTGTTTCATCGCAGTAGAGCTAACGCATACCAACCTCCGGCACCACGTCCTACCGAGAAAAGGGCGAAGGTAGCGAGGTGAAGGGAGTGCGGTCAATTTGATTTTTAAATGCAAACAAATCTACATCGTGGCAAAAGCGCCGCCGACTGACGTTATTCTGCTATCGACCGTTGCTGCCGCGGTAGAAGGAACACTGATGCCGAAGCGTCATCGCCATCCTGATGGATATTTTTTTTCAATCATAAAAGACCGCTTTTGAGACTCTCTCACTGATCCTTATTCTTCTGTTCCGTTCTTTCCGCCGTTCTTCCCCATTCGGAGAAATTCTGCATTGTGATTGATTTCTCTTACAGTAATTGTCAGAACCACAACTAGAGATGCACATAAGTATCACATCTGGTTTCAAAATAAAAATGATCTAAAAAGCAGAATTGAATCTGAAAAAGCTAAGTTTGTATGATTTAAAAAAAACATGTAGTAAATTAAATTTAATGTTACACCATGATTAAAAGCGTCTGGATTTATCGCACGTTTAGAAAATTTAATCTGCTTAATTGCCTAGAAAGCAATAGGAATTTTGGAAATACATCTAAAACTAGTTTGCGCGTACCATGATGTGTGTATACATATACATTTTATAAAAATTTACAATTATGAACAAGCGGAAGCTTAAAAATGCATATGGATTAAATCCTCTTAATAAGGAATACTTCATAAACCGCTCGCAGTATTGACGAGAGTCTCTCACCGCGCACCTCGAAAAATATTCATCAACGATTTGTCGCCGACCATATCTTTGCCTCGATTTCTTCCCGGTCCCGGAGTAGCGGCAATCGGGGAAAAAAAGAGCGGCCGGGCGAGTCCTTTGGTTCCAAGTAGGGTGTAATTGCCGCTTCCGACGATGAGAGGAACGACGTCGGCGCTTGTCCCAGCATTGCTGCATGTGCACGCCGACGTTCATAAGTTATGAAACTGGCGGATAAGACTCTGCCGCTGCTCTCCCACCCGCGTAGGTTTCTCGGCCGCGCCGCGGAAGAAAGGAGCAAGATGAGCGATAGGTCGGGCCAGAAGTCCGAGCGAAGAGAGGGATATGCGGTAATGCGAGATGGTTGAAGGCACAGAGTGTGTGTGTGAGACAGAGAGAGAGAGAGAGAGAGAGAGAGAGAGAGAGAGAGAGAGAGAGAGAGAGAGAGAGAGAAAGAGAGAGGGAAAGGGTGGAGGGAACATAATTGCCGGTGGATTAATGAGACGGCATAATTGCACGATAAACGACGATCGTTTTATTAGGCGTACCAGGCCCTCGATAGGAACTCCGTCGAAGTCGCGGTACACAGAGGACACCGCTCTGTCGCGATCGCATATATTATTATGAGAAGAATGAGGGCTGTGCGGGGTGCGGTAGGTATGTCAAGCTGGCCAGAAATGACAATTACCGAAGACGCTCTTATATATATAAACGTATCCCCTCTCATCTCCCTCGGCCATCGATACGAGAGCACGCGGAATGCAATGTCATTGCTGACGGCGTTACTGTAGGTACCAGGCACAGACTTGCACGCAATACAGCGAAATCTAAGGTTTAAAGAATGCGTAGAGAAAATCTGAGAGACAAGAACGTCTCTCTTAGATATTTCTATGATATCATTTGAACGTATATATTATTGCGGTAATTATGAATCGGTAGGGTATACTCCGACAGTGATATGTAATTTATCCGATCCAAAAACAGAGACAGATAATTGTTGTTTTCTGCGATCGACACTGCTTTAATTCCCTTCCTGGAAAATCTCTAAGAATGTCGAAGAAAACTAGTCCTGTTCCACGCACTCGTTTCATACCAGCTCAATCTCTAGACTGCTCTCGTCGTCCCCTGGTCGTCCAGGGCCGTTGGCTTCTTAGAGATGAGGGAACTAAAAACACGCGGACGCGCTTCGCAAAGGAACATTTAAATGATGTCGCCGCGGCTCAAGTCGAGAAAGAGACAGGAAGAAAGAGAGAGAAAGAGAGAAAGAGAGAGTCACTAGCAGGAATAACTCAGAGCGGCGCGCTTTCCCCTCGTCTCCCTCTTGTTTCTCGCTCGTCTTCTCTGCCATCGAAGGAAAGGCTAGAGACGAGTTAGATGGACGGACGGAGGAAAAGGACGAGGCTCAGTCAACGCGGTCCAGAGTGACATCGCGGACTCCCTTCTACGTTTCCCCTCTCTCCTGATATTCACCGCGATCCGCTGCGCCGCCGTTCTTTCCGCTCAACGTCGGTGTTCCATGTGACGAAAGGGGAAGTGAAGCGAGGTAGAGCAGGCGGCGGAAGAAGAAGGAGGATGCTAATCAGATGTGCCGACAACGGCGGCGACATCAAAAGCGGGTAGCGTCAGGGCCTTGTCACCAGCTCACTCGGAGAGCGAACCGGCCTCGCCTTTATTTGAATGCGCTATCGTCGGGATATGCGATGATGACGAGCACGCTTTTTTGGAATCCCCGGAGACGGCGACGGCACGACGAGGCGGCGTATGATGGGAATTGTTTCTGGAATCTAGACGGGAACTAAGGAGGAACGCGGGCAACGTCGATCGTCCGCAAATTGTCATTCTGAGAAGGTAGGATAGCAAAACCGGGGATCAAAAAAATTATTTTAAAAAATTTTGACGTTGATGCATATTTTTCTAACGCTACGAATTGCGTGTTATATCTATTAATTTATCAATTAATTAATATATAGTTAAATAAATAGATTAATTACGTGGATAAATGTTAGAATCGTCACTAAACTGTTAATAACCGATATTCTGTGAACAGAAAACTCTCCAGATTATTGATATCCCATTAATATGAGCAGGGTAGGAATTTATTACCTATATGTATAGTCTCGCGCGCGCTCGAGGCAATGATCGGATCTCAAATCAGCTGGGATAATTGCGAGGTTGTCGACTGGTTGTTTAGCGAACGTCGCGTCCTCGTGTTACGGAATAATTACATGGAGCTATTAGCGCCACGGCGCTACGCTATGACCATTTTATCTACGTATGCCATCTACTGTAAGTGCATGAGTAAATATTCTCGGTAATTATTTCCGTATGTTTTTAAACATGCAGCACCGTTCTAATGTGTTCTCTAATTTATGAATCGTAAGCTTATCATATTATATTATTTCGTGTTAAACCGGAAAACAGTATATTCGTTAACATAATAGAAATTAAAATGGATGACGATATTTACATGTTGTAATTGGATCATAAAAATGAAAAATGTGTCTAGAAGGAAACAATAAAAATTAGATTATAGACTATCACAGTGTTAAATATCTATGTTGAGCATTTGTATCTAGTACCTGCCACTTCATACATAATCCCACAACTAATCAAGTCATAAAATCTATATTCCAAACTTTGCTTCTCGTTTAATGTCAATTAAACAAATTTGTCGCGATGTCTAATTATCTAAAATTCAAGTTTCAGTAAACAATGGTTTCTTATAGCAAATCTTCAAATTAATGATCAATACTGTACAATTTATCCAACGTAAATAAGAAAAAACCTGTCTCCAAACCGCTATCGTTTCTTCCGATCCAGTTCAGATTTCTAATATTCAAATGACGGAAGCAACCTACTCTAAGAAACTATTCAACAATTCTAGACACATAAATATACAAATAACGCATTAAATAACGGATACGCCGATGTGTATGCGCGTATATACACCGAAGAAATATATTATATCACAAGAGAGAGCGCGCGAGCTGGTTAGGGTTAAGAGCGGGGCATAAAGATGTTGTTTGAAGCGTCGGACACCTGTGCCCCGGCCTGCCCAGCTCTGCATACGGTCCGCTTCTCCTTCCTCTTCCTCCATCTCTTCCTCGTTCCGAGATTTCTCTTCCTTGCGCGATCCTACCTCTTCTTCATCCCCGCGAAACGCCATAACGTACGCCGCCGGCCGCGCCGCTCGGCAACCGTGTCTATGTGGAAGCACACGCAAAGTAACACCGCACGGTAACGTACGCTCAACGTTACACGTAACGTACGGGCTATCCTGCATTAAGATGCAGACGATGATAAGGACGACTTTACGATCTCACGCTCCGACGATTCATAGCCCGGCCGATGTATGAACGGTCGTCGTTTACCGGTCTTCTCGCGCTGCATCTCGAACCCGGCATCCACACGCGTTGATCCTTTCTTTCGCTGGCTCGGACCGGCGAAAAGTATCCTTTCGGTGAGAACGCCCACCGCGGTTCCGGCGGATTGATTATGGATCAGCGACGCGGACTGTAGTCGAAAGACGTTCGGTATTTCTGCTGTTTCGACTTTTACCCGCGTAACTACATTTATTTATGTATTTATTTATATTATTTATTAGTTTATTAGAATGATTAATTCACTTCTAGTTGCTTGTGCAATTCAGAAATATCAGACTAAAAAGTTGATATACATAAGAAAATATTTCATACGTGCAAATAAGGGATATTTACGATTCTAAAATGACAAGATATATATATATATATCTTATCATTTTAGAATATATATATATATATATATCAGAAAGATTTCATTAGATATTCAGATAAAGAAAGTTCCAAGAATACCACGGTGCAAAGATAGTATTCAGCGTATTATTTTTCTATTCCAAACATACTCTCCAATCTTATCGTGTCATCGACATACCTTCTGCCACCTCTTAATGCCGTGGCACACACAAAAACTAAAGCAGTAAAACATTAGCAGTAAGCAAATCAGCCAATCACAGTCAAGAACTTAAGACATAACGTAAGCGATAGTGAATCCAAAAATAGATATTTCGTTACTGCTTACGTCTTACTGCTGTTCTTTTGTGTGCCACGACCTTCACGCAAATGTATACTTCTAGATCTCGGCGGGATAGATTCGTTACATTGGTAACGAAGGACGGCTCATCATTGACAGCATGCGTGCAGATGTACACAGACGCACGCGAGCTACGAACGCAGCGAGCGCGACGACGCGCCCGGTGGATACGTCCGAGGGGTCCTGGCGCATCCTGTTGCATATTTCACCTCGAGAACCCTTTTAGCCGTTTCAGCCGTGGCTACGGGCGCACGGGCGTGTAAATCAAATGCGCGCTGCCCGCTTGTAAATCTCCGGGTAAATACACACCGCCGAGATAATTTACGCAGCCGCCGACTGCACTCTCGCCCCTCCTCTCCTTCTACCGTCGTCCTCTTCTCTCTGTCTCTCCCGCGTATCCTTCGGATACGAATCGGTTTTTCGGACCGTACGTACCGATGTTGGACTCGAGTGTCCCGGAAGGCGAAGCCCGTCAGGACTCCTCGTTATATCGGGGCCGATCGTTACGCCGGACGTCGATACGCTGATAATTTGCGACGCGCCGCGTCGTATTATTCCTTTCTTTAGATCTTGTGTTTGTTATTCGTTGCACTATCGACGTCATTTCGCGTGTAATACTCGGATCTGTTATCTAAATGAAAGTATTTCTTATCGGAATTTGAATAATTTTTGCGATTGTATTTACTCTATCGAAGGTCACGCGCCTCATCTTGCTTTTATGCATGTTCCGAAAGTTGCCTCGTTCGAGGCACTTATTACGATCGTATAATTACGGACGACGTATGCGGAGTCATAAATTTCCGGTGATTCTCCTCGACAAGCGGCGAAGCCCGATGAAAAATATCGCGAATCTTATCAGACATGGTGCGAGCTGAGATCATCCGTTAAATCACTCGCTCGTATTTTATCGTATCGCGCACCTTTCGCACACCGTAACCGTTGTACAATCCGCGAGTATCTAATGCACGTGCTTGCGCGCACCGACCAGATGCATCGAGATGCACGGTCTGTCGGGCGAACGCTTCGGCCGCCGCCGCGCCGGTGAATGGAGGCAGCGAGGCGACGACAGGTGGGCCAGTTCCTTGATAAATGAAGTGAGAACTCGCGGCTACTTATCCACCGATGCATCAAATCTGTCTGCGCTGGCGGATCGTCCGTATTAAAAGTGCATCTCGTATCCGCGCGATCCGGTTTATTTTTCCTATCATTTCAGTTTTCTTTACTTTCTGATGAGATAGAAACATTTCGCGCGCGCTACGGCTGATAACAGCGATAACGACGCATCGCTGACACGTACGCGCTTGCTGACTCACGTAAACATTTTTTTTTACGTATAATTGCTGTTCGCATATTACTTTTACTTTTAAGAATCATATTTATTTATCATATACCATCCCGAGTCGAAATTTTTCTCCTATTTTCGACCTCAATGTTCAATCTAGCACCTATTTTCGACCAAAATGTTCTACCTAACACCTACTTTGATACTTTAAGCAGTCACATCACCCTATTTTGAATCTCTTCAACCTCTTCAACCTCTGGCTCCTATTTAGAATCTGACAATTCTGTTTGAAAAGAAATCATGCTCCTACTTTAATGTTCTTAACGTTTTCTTAATTTATTTATTGCATTTAGTTTATTTTTATTATTATAGGTTTATTATATTTTTGATTAAATATTATATATGATTTATTAAACGTTTATAATAACGTTTATAATAAATGTTTATAATAACGGTTCTCTCTATTTATTAATTTAATCAAAAATAGTAAAAACAAAATTAAAAGGAATTTTATTAGGTTAATAATAATAGTTATATTATTGATAACTAAAAAAAATAATTTTATATATGACGTATAAATGATTATTTATATAAAATTGTATTTTTCTATATTATTTTTTCCTTTTTTCTCTCTTTTTTCTTTATTTATTAAAATAATTCAAAATAAAATTAAAAGAATGTGTGTATGTATGAGTACGCATGCGTATATGTGAAACTAAAGGTAGGAAATTTTAAATATATACAAAACTATTACAAAACATCTTTCTTTTTGTTATTACTTCTTATAATTACTTATCTTCATATATTTACATGTTACTAAATTTACGATAATTGAATATGGACTGGTATTTATTTATTCAAGCTCTTGCCCAATCAGCAAACAATGTTTTTTAAATGTGTTTTTAATATTCATTTTTTATTAATTATACATTTGTACAATTCATTGTAAAAATAATATTTATTTAATGTTTATTAAATATTTATTTCACATTGATTATTTATTTGAAGTAATAATTTAGAAAAAATATTTATTAAACGTTTATTTGACGTTTATTTAATATTTGTTTTACATTAGTAAGTTATTTGCAATAAGTTAAAAAAACATTTATTTAACATTTATTCGACATTATTTTAATATTTATTTTACATTAAACATTAACTATTTATTTGCCATAATGAATTGAAAAAACATTTATTTAACATTTATTTGACAGTAATGTAATATTTATTTTACATTAATTATTTATTTGCAATAATGATTTAAAGAAACATTTATTTGACATTTATTTAATATTAATTTAATATTTACTTCAGATATTGCGCTCGAATTCCTTCGCGTTTTGCAAACGCCCGATCGTTTCATTCAGATGTAGATGGCGCGACGCGTGAGTCGCCACTTTCAAAGCGCCCCCACTCTTTCCTCGCTCGGCTCGCTCTCGTTCAGTCAGTTCAGTGTCATGGCCGCTCTTGCTGCGTTTCTTCGGACAAGACGAGTACGTTTTCCTTCTTTCGTAACTGATTGAGCTAAGCGGCACATATTCTGGAGACCAACCGAGCGAGATTCGACTTCCCAAGGAGAGCTCACCGCCAGGAAAAGGAGAGCTGCGGCAGCTCGCGTCCGAGAGGAAGAATTGAGGCGAGGAGTCCGGTCCAGCGAGCAGGGCCCTTCCGATATTCTCATTTAGGACGCCATATTGGAAGATCGACATTGTTCGTAGTAGTACAAGGAGCTCTGCAAGGTTAATCTCGTCTTGAGATCTTGGAATTGCTCTTATTCTTGTGACTCTGGGTTATATTTTGGCCCTAGAATTTATCTCGTAGACAAATGCAGAGGCCCCCTCTCTCTTTTCTTCTCTTTTCTTTTCTTACTTTGATTTCAATCGGTAATCCAGACTCCTTAATTCCGTATTATTAATATTATTTGTTAAATGGCATTTGTGATATGCGATTAGTTATTTGGTATTAAGGTATTAATTTTAAGTTTTATTAGTATTAAGATATTTCATTTTAAGATACTCACAATCAGTATCAAGACATTTTTCAATTTTAATTTTAATTTTGTTGAAACTAAATTTTAATTTTAATTTTTATTAAGATACAATACATATATTAATTGTTTTAAATGGTTAAAAATTTTTTTTTTGTTATGATATAATATGAGTTTAATTTAGATAGTATGCAAGAGTACATGAACAAGTAGATAAAAAAGTGTAAACAAATAAATATATGTTCCTTTGTACCTTAGAAACAAACGTGTGCGATCTCTTAGATTTTTTCTGACTCTCCCCCCTATATGCTATTTACCACATTATCATATTAACATGCTCTATGTCATGTATATTATCGGTGACTTGCAGTGGAGTTTTTATTTAAGTTGTGTTTCATATGGTTAATAAAAAAAAGATTTATTATATAAATTTTATAACATTATTAATTGTGATACATGTATGTCTATATGTATCTGATTAATTAACAATGTTATAAAATATTTTGCGGTAATATTTTTTTAATATTAAAAATCTTAGATTCTAAATAATAAATCTAGATAAATATTGCGTTTAACAGAGCAATGAGATACGACAACATAAGTCAAAGTCACAACCGTATCTCGTTGCTAAATTTACCAAAACCTATACTATATGAATTACCGATGATGTACGTGATATGGAACATGTTTCATTACGATTTAAAAAGTAGTAAAAATTAATACATTGATAATAAAATGTACTACAATAAATGTTTTCTCCAATAGTCCTAATAAAGTATTCTTTTGAATTCAGTAAATATTTTATTAGGTTTAGAAAATTTGTTTCAATTAGATGAATAATTTTTTCATTCGAAAAATATTAACTGAATTAAAAAAATACTTTATAAGGACTATTGGAGAAAACATTAATTAAAATTTAGTACATTTTTCTATCAGTGTAGGATCTAGAGGGTTTTAGGAGGTTTAGGAGGGTTTTACCGATAACTCCTCTTTTAAACCTCAAAATGGGAAACAGTCCGTTTTCTGCCGTTTTCAGGCACAAAGTAGGAGCTAAGTACAATACAATTAGAACCTATCAAAATCCTCCAGAATCCTGAGATGTGAAAATAAGAGGTCGAAAGAAGGAGTAAAATTTCGACTCGGGATGATTCATATGATATAACGGGAAATAAGGAACTGATTGTAGAAACTAGATAGTAGAATTTGCACTATGTGAGTCTTTTTAACTTTCTACCGTCGGGCGATGCAACTGCTCAGGCATAGTAAGTTTTCAATTAAAAGCGGATTAAATGTGGTTACAGTATTGCGCTCACTTAATACATTGTTCAAGTCGCGTCTCTATTACGATTGCACCGCCATGGAAATATCTGTTGGACGTCCTGCTGAGCACAGAATCTAGCACCGAGCGCGTCGGCAGAAGTTGCATCCTCGTAAGTCGCGCTGTATACTCTCGCACTGAGAACGCGTTCACGTATATGCAGAGGCTTCACTTTCGCATTATTTATCACTTCGACTTGCCGATGCATGCGCGCACTTTTCGAGCGGGATGCGTAGAAATTATGTTCCCAACCCTATGTCGCTCTCCCTCTTCGAGGTCGGAAGATCTTGGATCATTCTTACCGCGTACAATGTCGATATTTTTGTCGTAAACATTTGAATCAATACGATGCTCGTGAAAATTATGGGTGCTTCTATTACATTTCTACGCGATCAATTGTCTTCAAGATAAAACGCATAGAATTTCCAGTTCTTACGAGCTCGTAATGCAATTGCATGTATACTCGTAACATTTCTGTTATTCTATTTGGATATTAATTAAATTTGATAATATAGATTATTGTATCGAATCTTTATAAAAATGAATTTAGGAAAATTGTTTATTACAAGTTATAAAGCTTTAAATTATCACGTTTAAATTACTACTCATATTACTATGTTTCTAAGTATATTCAGTATTAATCAAATTAATTGATTGCAGTATACTATTTATAATAAAATCTTTAATCATTTCTTGGACAAATTATATGTAAATCCGAAATATAGTTCTTTCGCACTATCTGTATTATGGGTGCCAATCTTTATCTTCTATCTTCATCTATGGATATATACATCTCTTTCGGCCAATTTACCACGCTTGTCGATCGACCAATCGTGAATTACCATCGTGCAAACCTCGAATTGGTCGTGCGTCGATAAATGTACGTAAGTCTTGGTTTCATTTTCGCCGGGAGCGCCGGAAACCCTTTGCTGCACCCCGTACATATAGCTACCCGAGTGCCAAAGTATAAGGCTCGTAACACCCTTCACGATCGGCTGTGCTAACGACTTTTAGATCATTAGTTACTGAAACTACCAATACAATTATCGGGCCTGGATATTTATTCCCTTAATCTCAGCCCCGAGACTCCGACCAAGATTGCCGACCACGAGCAATTCGGGGAGGCCATTCCCGTAGCGCTGTTTAGACCTATCCCGTGACTGCCTCTTATCCAGGCGCGTTATACCGTAAGGTCTTAATTAAACCGCCGATTATCATAATAAGAAGCGCGGCGCGTAAGCGCTTCTTCGTCCGTTTTCTTGATCCAGATGATTGATTGCCCCAACGCGGTTTTCAACTTTTTCTAGCATCCTGCGAAAATTATACGAATCATCCGTGAGACTTTTGCACTGCAGGATATCGGTGGCAAGATTTCTTTAGTTTGTATAAAAAAACGATTAACGAACGATTAGACCAATTAGCTGCCAAGCTCCTAAATGTTTAAGAATGATAATAACACGAGAATTGTTTCTTCAACATATTCATTAGGACGCGTTATAACAAGCAAAAAAGCTTTTATTATTATGCTAAAAAACATAATAAGAAATAAAAAATATTTTGATATAATATGACATATTCTTTTAATGCTTTGCGTTATTCTCGAATTTTAAACGTTTGCTTTTTAAATATTTCTTTGAACATTTTTATAAAAAGCACAATAGCTTTTAACACTATACTATAAATATAGAATTTAATCCCACTTCGGCACATTCTTCTTAACATGATATATCGTACGTATACAATATGTGAAAAGATTCATGTATTTTCAAAAATAGACAAAACTAATCGAATCACGTTTAAAATTGAAAAAAAAACTAGTGCTATGCTGTGATTAGAGAATAAACGCGCATTGACAATTACCATGTGACAATTAACTGATTTCTGGCTGGCAGGATGACGCCGCGCAAAAGAAAGAGAATCAAGAAAACTGCCGCTTTCTTTCCGCCACATCCGTGCGGCTGATTTACCGGTGGTGGATGTGTGTCTTCTATTGGGTGGGGGCGAGTCAGAGCTGAAGGGGACGGGAATTCATTCGACGGCGTTTGCAGAGCAAAGAAGTCATTATATTTTCTCGAAGCGTCGCGAAGAGCTTAATCAAGGTGGCAGCCGAGCGGAATCAGCAAGGACCCCATCAGTTTTACGTTTCGTCCTTTTTTCTCCGCGGCGCGGATCCCAGCTCCTTTATCGTCGAGCGCTCAGACTCCGGGGACTCATTGTCCAACCTAATAACCGCAACTTTTAATTGAATTTGCGACCGACGCGAGTCAACTTTCGGCTCCCTCGATCTGTTCTGATTGGCGATCGTCCCTGTCAATTAGTCATTTGGCCATATCCTCCGATCTACCTTTAATACGCTTATATCACATAAGAGAATACAAAGCTGGAGATCTTTCTATTGTTTTATCCTCGCTCATTACTAGTTCCAATTATACTTTCTTCATTAATGACTTATGATAAAGCTTTAAAAATACATTATACGATTGTAATGTGAACTAACTACCAGTGCTGTCATGTCTTTATCTCATTCAACATTTCAAAGAATCATGTAAAGCGACGTACGCCGATTTTGTTGCGAATAAAACAAAAGAAAAACAAAAAAGCTAACACTGTTTAAGAAAATATGTGGTGACCGCACCTTTCTCGGTATAATATTTAAACTCGCCATTTAAACGTGTGTGATTGTCCTCGCGGGGAATTTGGATCGACATTGTCAATCCGACTCGACTCGAGAGGAATAACGACCGGCTTATTTGTTTTAATTGGCATTTTGAGTCCCGCGAATCTCGAACGTAGAAAGATCGCGCACCGTCTGACGGCGACAACGGCTGATGGATTATTGTGATTATGTTGTTGTTACTGGAATTATAACCGATGATGCAGCAGCATCGCGGTGAATATAATGCCCGCTTGCATCCCAAATGGAGATCAAAACTCGCGGAAAACGATATAATTTCGATGAATTTAACTTTCGTGTTAAATGTTTTTCCCAACTTTTCCAGTTGACAGTAGAAGTAGTAGAAAAGTTAATGCGAGAATTCTAAAAAAATGCACATAATGTCTTATTTTGTATCATTGTCTGAAGCGATGTAATAATTGTCAAATCAATTTAGGCAGATTATTATTTAATACATTATTAAAATATTATTAAAATAAGTATTATTATAAGAAATTTCATCATTTTTCTATGTGGCAATGAAGCAAAACATCGACAAAATGCGTTTATCTTTAATCTATGATAATATCTTCTCGTCTCTCTCTCTCTCTCTCTCTCTCTCTCTCTCTCTCGCGCTTTTATTTTTAAACTAACTTATTAATTCGCGCGATGCTTACGCTAACAGCTGACTCGCATCACTCGTGGAAGGGATAGACGAGCGGTGTAACGGGAGAAGAAGAAGAAGAAGAGAGCGGATTATGTCTGTTCGAGTGTGCGCGTCTGCACGCACCTGACGAGAAACGCATCGGCTAAAAGAAGAGAATGGCCGTTAATTACAATACATGATTCGCTTAATTGCATTCTTTATGCAGCCGCTTAGCCAGAGCAATTTCTTTCGCGACGTAGTAGTAGTCGCGAACGTGTCGCGAAGAAGTTGCAGGGTCAGTATCATCTCCGCCTGTCGGTGAACAGCTCTGTGATTGTTTCGCAAACTATCAATAGGAGAATTATTTTCTTCATTAAGTTAATATACATATATGACTTTATTTATTTATTTTAAGATTTTATATCGCATGTTTTAATTGTACTCTTCTTACTAATATCTATTTTCTATGGCTACAGGTGTTTTGCTATTTTATCTTTATAATTAGTTAGATTAATGTTCCTGAAAGTTTGTAAAAAAAGAGAAAAAAGAGAGAATTGTAATCATACGATGGCACATTATTCTGTCGAGTCCATTGATTTTTAGATACTATATCCTCCAATTCAAGCAGTTGAATTGTCTTCCTCAAGATGGCAGAATCAGCTCTGTATTTTATGCATTTAAAACTTTGCAACAAGGAACTACATATGCTTACAGTATAATATTAATGAATAATATTAATGAATATTAATGTATGTATATATTAAACATTTATATAATACACGGAAGCATATTTCCTATGTATATTCGCGATACCGTTATTACTCTTATTATATTCGATATTAATGATGCTTGCTTAATGTGATCTTTATGTTGATTGCATACAAAAATGAAAATTCATTAAGAGAAAGACGTTACTAAAATAGGTAAATAAAATCTTTATATATTTAACATCAATTAATTATTAAGGACAATCTTCCTAGCCGTTATCTTGCCTATTCTATCTATAATGCGCATTCCAACGTTGTCGATGCGTTCTTTGCGATAGTCTGACGTCATTTCCTCAACGAGGCGTGACGCTTACTATCACCAATATAAGTGGGCATCAGAAGTTGTTTGACAAATCGTACCAGCTATTGAGAAGATCCGCTCGAGTACGGAATGTTTCAAAAAAAAAAAAAAATCAATGTGTAGAGATTGATTCTGAATATCAAATACTCAAGATTGTTGCATTATCTCATGTACAATTTTATAAATCAAACAGATTTTTAGCGAACAAAGTTCTTTACGCCACTAAGACAATGTTTTTATATAGACCAACATCTCAACATACGTTGAGAGAGAATAACGATATTTATCGAATAGCGTCGTGATGCTGTCTGCAAACGCAGCGATATATAAGAGCTGGGATTGCGTAAGACGTAGTTCCCGGCTACGCGCAAGAAGTCGCCGCGTACTTAACAATTAGCAGAGCGAATTTATTACCGGCCACTTTCTAGAAAATCGCCATTTAACTTCAATTGCCGCGGGATCATGCCGCGGAGAAAGAACCACGGTGAAATTGTCAAGGTGGCCGAGGAAGAGAGAAGGCGGGCGAACTATTTCCTAAGTCGAATCCCGTTGCGAGGAACGGATCGGAAAGGAGATGGATAGACGGACGTTCTCGTCCTCACGGTCACCGGTCGGTCGTAATTAAAATCGAAGAGGGCATAGTCGGCATGCATTACGCCGGTGCGTCTCCCGCGCGGCAGCTGCGCCGATTCGTTTCCACCTATTAACGGTACCACGGTCTTCTACTTCGTAACATATCTATATGTGCGTGTGCATTCATTTATTATTATAATTATGGTACCCAAAACGAGCTTATATAACGCTGATTTTGCGGCGATCGATACTTGTGCGATGGCACGTCGCCGCAATTAAATACACCGAAAGTAGAATCAAATGCGACGTATGCTTACATCGAGTAATATTATATTCGCGATGTTTTTATTATAGTAACATCATAGATTAATAACTATAAAATATTTCCTGTATTTTCTCTTTTTTTTATTGCATTTTATTGTATTTTCAACTAATAGGATATAGATATTAAACATTTTATATATATGATTTGGAAATTGTTTGTGTTAAACTTATTTTGAAAAAAATTATTTTTATGTATTAAAATTGTAACGAAAAAGAGTGACTAAAATATAACTATTATTTAAAAAATATTTTACCTAGTTAATGACTTTATAGTATACGAACAAATTTAATAATATATGAAAAAAAGTAAAAATATTTTCATAATATTCATTTCAAAATCTCGCATATAATTACTTGCATATAGTATAATTATAGCTGTATTGATACGATCGCGAACGAGGAAAACTTGCCTCATCAGGGTTGAGTAACGCCGTAGGAAACTCCTTACAGTCGGAACTCGAGTAAAGAAGCATAATTCCCTTGCCAATTGCAGACTCCTTGTTCCCGGCTATTAGTGCCCGGTGTCAGGTCGTGTTTTGTCGGGTAAGACGGAAAAATGTTCGACCAATGTGTACGCACACGCGTCCGATACGCTTACTTGTGTATCGTGAGCGGGATAGTGTTATACACATCGGCATAATTGCCTGGTAATTATTCATTACGTTTATGTACCATGTTATTCAATAACCCAGGCCCTGTAATTTACTTACGATTGAGCATTTCACGCTTGGCAATGGCTTACTCAATTACTCGCCGCGCGGTCGCTCGAGCGCGTACGCTCATCATTAGCGAAGCAGCAGCGCGCACTTGCATATGTGCGCTGCAATCTTGCATTGTTATGCAGTATCGTCATTGGATCGGTACGTTGGGAGCGCAGCGAATATTTATCGGGAACTATTTAGAAAATGAAAAATATCGCAAGATCCGTTTAAAATAATAAGTGCAAATTCCAAAATTACTAAAGCTTAAAAAATTGTAATTATAGTTGCCACATACCTTAATTATAATCTACTGAAAATAATAGCTTATTACATTTTTCGAAATTTTGTGAGCTTTTTATTAATTTTGTTCTTATTAAATCAAATGCACTCTCATCATAAATAAATGGACTTCAAAATATCTACCGAGATTTCATAAAGAAACAATTATACATCCCAGGTATAAAGTAACATACCGAGGTGTAATTCTCACGGGTCCGATAATGTGATTTTGTGTCGAATCCGACATAATTGGTCACGATGCTGACATAGTTCTCCCACATTAGTGGACATTTAGCGACGACTGTTGTTTTTATATTTACGAAATGCTCCACACTGACGACAGTCGAACATCCACTGTTTGCATTTTGTTCATATATTATTTCATATATTACTTCATATGTTATTATATATTAATTTCATCCATTTGCTAATATAACGAACTATATAACACAAAATTTCTTTAGAAACTATAGCTTCACCTATTGAGACATGTGAAACCGTACATAAATCTGAAAATTCAGATTTTACGTTCGTATACGTCAGTGTCATTTTACTTCCCCATTTCGATTGGCGCAATCATACGTTATCATCGCTCAACAATCTCAATTATGTACGAGTTCTTGAAACAACGACATTTTCGCATTGGCTTATGTGTGCAATGCGCGTATAGGCCACCGCCATTTACGGCAATTTTAACCATTATATTACGATACCCGTGTTGCATAATGAAGGTGAGTTTTTTGTCATGGTTAGCCTAAGCCGAGAGTACGATCCTCAACCCAGTGTCGCCGCGGCACATAGGCAGTTCCAATTCTCACGGTATCCTTTATACTCTTTATAGAACGGTCACCACGGGACTCCCACCATCGCCACGCGAGATCACTCGGTTTCTTTTCGCTTTTTGCCGGCCCCGCGTTTTCCCCGCCATCGAAGAGTAATCGTCGCAAAGAATCACTATCGCGGCGAACGTTTCAGTTACCGAGGAAATCGCGCGAGGACATTGATTTCGGATTGAATAAACATACATATACGCATACATGCCTTCACACGCTTAATTATTAAGTCGAGTTAAACGGTAAAAAAGAAAATTACAATTTATTCTTTCACGCGTAGAAAAGTAAATATCCGTCAAGTTTTTATGCTTTAATTTGGAAAACTTCAGCAAAAACAGCCAACATGCAATTAATATTATACACGACAGAATGCGACAGTTTATCTTCGAGAAGCAATAGAGCATGTCCGTCGATTCAATCGATTAACGTTGTCTACGTTGCTTTTATTCTCCCGTTCACGCAAGCCTATTTTTAGCATCAATAAAGTCCGCGACATATCTCGCGGTCTTTCTTCCCAATTCCCTTATTCTCATTATTCCATCGGAAATGTCTGCGAATGAAAACCGGTGAAAGGTATAGCGGATACTAGCGCGGTAGAGGAGGACATTACATTCTTCGTACTTAGTCGTCCGACCCCCTCGTTCGTCCCTCACCTCACCCCGTACATCGTGCGCCTCCGCCCGACCCCACCCCTCCTATTCTCGCGTTGAGTGAAAAGTTTTACTCGGGATATTACGCCTCAGCCTCCCGTGACGTCGGAGGATTCCGCACCCTCCTCGTCCTGCGACCGTCCTGGCTGTCTACGCGTTTTCCCTTCAATCCCACCGACTCCCCCTCCTTGCTCTCTCCTTGTCGCGGTAGCCGATTCTCTCTTTTCCTCTTCCAACGTCCTCCTCTCTCTCGCGCTCTCTCTCACTCCTGGATCCACCACGGCTCCTTTTCGCCGGGAGAAAAGCGGCGCAAACATAATATCATTACTATTTCGAAGTCTCGTTTTCTTATGAGTTCGAGAGGACATAATGTACCTAGCCCGAGGTCCTTTGTTTGCCGTTCTCGTTGTTTCTCGAGGCGAGTAGCCGACTACCCCTCCCTCCTTTCTCCAGCCTCTATGCTCAGAGGGAGAGGAAAAACATCTAACCGGAAAACTTTTCGTTGCCCGTTCTCTCATCCTCCGCTCGCGGAAACGCGTATGTATTCGCGATCGCCTGCGTTGCTTGCGAATAGTTAAAAATTTAAGATAAAGCTTTATTACAGCTACTTCCGACAGCTCGAATTCGAACGTACTGAGTATAACATTTCTCTTATTGGCTAATCGAAAAGGAAAATGACAAAAAATGGGCAACAAATTATATAAAATAATCGAATAATAAATAAGAAAATAAAATAGCAATAATCGGTATATTATTAGAAAGAAACAATTCCGACAGTAATTAACCTAAATGCTTCAGAATACATTCGCGATAATTTCATTAATTGTCAGCAACTGCAAATGAAACGCTTGATTTAACAGTAATGCCTGTCCAGAATCCAATAATGATTTATCTTTCAAGCTAGAAATTGTTAAATCGTTCATATTATAACGTATAAAACTTCATACATCTTATACCATCAGTTTTAATTTTTGAGACGTGTACTCGCGTGTTACAATTTACTCATTGCTGTATTTTTAATTAAATAGAATGCAAGGACAATATTATAAATAAAATAATAGCAAAATTACCTATTACATATTTTATATAGAAACTATTACATATATATGTTTAAATATAGCTTATACTGATATCTTTATCCCACCCATTCCTAAGTCTTAAAGCAATCCGCCATTTTTTTGAAACGTGCAAAAGGTGATGTAAAGAGATCCACCCTCGAAGATCCGCGTAAGCAAAGACGAAGGACGATAGGCTGCGACAGGGAGAAGGGTTTCTCCTAGAGGGATGAACCACCGACGGTGGTGGGTTTGGTGGGGTTGCTCGCCGAGGATCTGCATACGTTCTTGCGCACATACACACGCACACGCATGCAACGCGCGTAAATTGCGCCCGTATGTGAGACGAGCGGGTCACGGAAGGGAAAACGGGACGAAAAGCTCTCTCGGAGAGAATCGTCGCGTTGCTATCGACCAATCGTTGGCAGACCTGCGTACATCAGCGTGCCGCCTATAGGCCACCCCTAACCTGTCTGCCACCCCCCGGCCATATTGTAAAATATGGATCGCGGAGGTGTACAACACCCCACCTCGAGAACAACCCCTCGACCGCCGACCGCCGCTCGCATCCCTTGCCGTTCTCCAACGTTGCCTTGCAAGGTACGCTTATATGCTCCTTTACCAGGAGAAAAGATTGTGATTTGATTACACAACCGTTTCTTTTACATAAATCTTTTCGATGGAAGAAAAAATTTATTTCATTTAAAATCTACATAAGAAAAAGCGTATTTGTACATGTAAATAAATTTTGAATAACAATTATGAAAAACGAAAATCTGTGGTCCAATTAATAATTTTAATGAGAAATTCTTTTAGAAGAAAATCTCCAATATATATCATGAAATCGGAAGACACCCCACATTATTGAAGATTTAGTCGATATTGCAGCACGAGAAAGCATCGACACGACACGGTGCGAGGCGAGGTCTTTTTGCGACTTTGTCACTTTTCACTCGCCCGCCTGTAATTGTTACTCTTTACGACAGAGGAGAATCGTTGTTAGCCGCTGGAGAGGAATTCCAGTGACTTCCGCATTTTGTAGGATAAAGGAAAAGTCACTGAGGCGTGTATAAAGGCAAGTCAACCATGCGGAGCTATGCCTTAGTTATAGCTTCGTAAAACGGATATCGCGAGATTAACGGCAAAAAAGTGGATTTTACTCGCTTTTCATGGCTATTAGTGCAACAATAAAATATAATTTGCGCTGACACGTACAATAACGTTCTAATATCATTCCCCGCGTTTCGTTTATTATGCTACTCGTTCGCCAAATATTAGAAATAAGTTTGCTCTTGTACATACTTAAACTTGAATATTTTTTTTTAACAGAATATCATCTACATACAACTACGAAATAAGTTTATAAAAAATAAGGCATTTTCTATACCAAGAAGAACATAGAAATAATCTACTAATTTATCTCATTTCATGGATATATATTTGCGCATCTAAATTGACATACGTATCTTTCGTTATTGTAGTTTTTGGAAGACAGCTTGTCAACTAAACGTTAAACGGACGAAGGCGGTGGGTGGAGAGAGCAGGGAATTTACGCCATTTTTCTCGCTTCGAGAAATTTACGGCGCCTGGCGTTGCTCCAGACTCGTAATTCCGCCTTTGAAATAAACATCCGGATGAGATATCGCGATCTTATCGGATTGAAGTTATCGAGCTGACATTGTTGTATGTAATAGAGTTATTTACGTGGTTACGCACGCGTGGCACGACCAATAAATTCGAGTGCACTTATTTATGTTCCGCACAAAGTGTAATGCAAGAGATGACTTATGATTTCTCTTTACAAATATTGAAATATGACTTTTTTCATGTAGCATTTTTTCCAAAAAGTTCCCAATAATTTTTTATAACATCAATATTATAACTCGCAATGATTATTATCTTAAAAAAAACTAAAACTACCTCGTTAGTCTTCAAACTCAAAATAAGTGTATACGATAAATTCGCGGTTATACAACATGTTTATCGCAATCTCTATATTATTTATTGTAAAGTCATTTTCTCTTAAATATATTATAAAAAATTATCTTTCTTTTTTCAGTCATTCTTTATTGCATCTTTTAATTTTTCTAGAAAAAGACCGAATTAGTTAAATCTCATGTTTATCAACTAATGTTTACTGGATTGAAAACTCAATGTAATAAACGGATTGGATACAATAAATACCGATTAATTCACATTACGAAGTGTCTTGCAAATTCCGGAACTATGTTCGTGCTTCTCCGTCTACTAAGGATCACGTCCGCGGGTACGTCTTCAGGACGGCGGCGGCGAGGATCAAAGGACGCCGCCACGCGCGGGCGGTCGTCGTCGTAGAAATGCTACTGTCTCGGTTTATCGTCCGCCGGCGGTCTATCCGTTCATCTCCGCGCACGCACGAATGCATGCACGCATGTCACGAGCTACAGTTGCCGGTATTATGCATTTACCTGTGCGTATACGGTGGCGCATCATCAATGGTCATCAATGCAACAAGCGTCGACGGTTCGCACCTGTATCGGAAACGGCACGTCGCGTATCGACTATCGCATCACGAAGAAACATCAGGAAGTGAAAATGCTTTCGATGCCTTTTCGAGAGAATCTCCTTACATTGCATCATAAGATTTCTTTCGTTTCTTGCTCGTTAACCGCCGTGAGCGTTTGCATCGTCAGATACGCGTTGCTTTGTATTACGTGAATAGAAAACTTATAATAAACAGCTGTAAATTTAAAATTATATCTTTAATGCTACAACTTTAATATTCAAATGAAGTATATACATTCTTAAAGTTTATTTAAGAAATTTACTTACGGCAATTATAAGTGAAAATATCGGAGATTTAAGCGTATTCATATATCGTTATAAATCGTCGCGGTTTATATCGCGCAATTGGTTTAAACAATTAGATTTCTCGTTGCCGAAATAAATCTTGATTTTCAGCGCTTAAGTGACAGCGATGACCATTAATCTACTCGATCGGCGGAATCACGACACCGATCTCTTCCGAGCTTCTAACTAGCGGGCATAATGCCAGCCTTTGCCTGCGAAGAGTCGTTCGAACTTTATGCTCTCACCTTACTCTATAGAAAAGCGACTTCGAATGAATGTCGTTCCTTGGATACGCGTAGCACTAAATAAAAATATCTTACTGTAACATTAATCTAGAATAAATATAATCTATAAAGATTTGATTCTCTGATAATTTTTCAGCTATTTTATATAATATATATTTTTTTTTAACTTGATGTCTCGTCTATTAATTCCAATCTATGTACTTTGTCTAATTTATATTGCTAAATTAAATATATTAATAACACTATGTGTTAAATTTGTGTTCTATAACTACAACGTGTAAACTGTAAATTGCTAATTCTATTCGATCATAAGCAACGCTCGTATCTTTGCACATATATACAATTCCAAATACTTAATGCGTACACTCTCACGTTCATCGATACACACAGATATGTGTGTGCACGGAAAAGCAAAGAGAAAAAGGCAGATCCGGAGGGTGGTTAATATCTGCGAGACAGCTGGCTGACCATCCTCCCCCCAAAGCCTGTATAACATCGATAACGGCGACCGACTATTATAAACCCTCGGTTTTCGCGCTCAAAAATATCATTGCTTTCCTCACGCAAGTGTCTTCCATCTAATTCTAAAATTTTCTAATACAAAATTGATCGTCTCGTCTTCTTTATGCTATCAATTTATTTATCTACATTTGTTTGCGGGAATGGATATTTAGAATTTAAATATAAAAAGGAAAAAAATCTATAAAAATAAAAAAATTGATAAAAAATTGAGTTACAATACTAAATATGCGTTTTTTATCATGTTGCCCATTATTTGCTGATAATTATAGACAAGTGCTTTTTCTGTAATATTTAAAATTTGTGTCATTAATATTAAATAATTTTAACGGCAGCTTGAAAACTAAAAATACGTAATACTCTACTACGCGTACGATATAAAACTGTACGCCGCACTAATAGCTAAACTTGAAGCTAAAAGTCGCTGTAACGTTATTAGCAACCGCGTTGGTGTGAGGGAAATTTGCTCCGTCCATTAACGTTAGTTTACGCAAGGCCGTGGTTTCTTTACGACTGCCCTGCACACGTCGATAGCGCAATCCTACGTCCCGGAGAAAAAAAATTCCCAGCATCCCCGGACTTTACGATCCTCAACATGTCGTATAAGCGTGCCATAGCTCGGTCACGACAGGGGTGGGTTAAAAGTGGAGCGGGCATTCGCGTATCCACCATTCGGTGGCGCACGCAGACTAACATGGTAGTTAAAGCAATTATTACTTCGACGATATATAACACCATTTTGTAGCCGGCGATTGTCGCTCTTTAAGGCAGAACTATTGTTTTTACAACCAACCACCACATGGTGAAATCGCCAGCGATGAAACACATCGCGGATTGGCGTTTCCGCCGCGAGCTGACGACTTCTATCCGCGACGAATCGTCATCGCGAAGATCGAAGGACAACGTCGCTTCTGGACTTATAGCGGATCACCGCGGGTTAATAATGGATTTTCAACCCGTCCTTACCTTTACGAGACCCTTACATGACCACCGCGCCTACCTGCTGTATATATACATACGGGATCAGGCGAATGTGCGCACGAATCGGTACGATTTGAAATCGTTATGCCGCTTTTTGTCATTAAGTTTCCCTAAATGCGCGCTCCGACTCGACACGCGCAATCTGGGTGGTAGCGACGGGTATATATGTAGTATGAACAAGTATCGATCGCGCATACCTTGGGCATTGTCGATTGGATCCGGCGTTCTTAATCCTTCCCCCCCCTCCCCCTAAGGCTAATACAATTTCAAGATAACATGCGCTGTACTTCTGTTTATATCAGTTTGAAAAATTGCTGCAAAAGGTAATAATGTATAATATTTGTAAAAAAAAAGAAATAAAATATATGAAGTATGTATATTATAATAGTTTCTATATATGTATACGAATGCTTCTCTTACAATTTTTTCTCTCTTTCGCAGAGGAAGCATTTAATTTATTTAGTCTATAGATTTGCTGCAATTTAAATTATATATAAAATTTAATAAGCAATATCTAATTAGTGATTTTTCTTAGTAACAAACTAGTTTAATACTGTCTACGCTTTGTTCACGCAACATTCAAGTATATTAAAACAATATTAAGCAAATGTTATCTGAATTATTGTTAAATGTATTACGTATAATTTGTATAATTTCGATACGAAAAATTAAATTGAAGTTTGAGGAAAGCTTTGCTTGTGCCTGAAAGAACTTCCGCGAGTAATCATTCAGCAACTTTTGCAAGTTGACTACACAGTATATTCGTAATCGAACGTGTGCAAGACGAGTTACATGGACGAGTATGTATGTATGTGTACTAACACGCGTTCAAGTGCACGTAGAAATCTGTCCTACTACTCGTCTCGATGGGCGGAGCACGCAGTAAAGACTTTGCATACTCAATGAACATCCGAGGTGGAGGCGGCAGTTTGCATACGGTTACGGTGGTGCAGCCTCTCCATTGGTCCAGAAACATCTCGCTGCATCTCCCTACCGCTGCTAGCGCGCTATCTTTCTCTCCCACTACTTCGCCCCTTCTCCCGCTTATCTCGTTCAGCGTCTTGGTCCAACGCGTTCGCGGCGTACAAGTAGCGATAGATTGGATCCGATCGCGCGCGATACATTTCATACAACGATCAATTATCACTATATACCAACTTTGCATTAAGACTGCGGCGTCTTAATTGTCGCAGATTTTGTTCGACGTATTGAATATTTGCAGAAATCTATTCAATATGTTGAATAAACATTTGCGTATTTTTATATTAATGGTGCATATGTATAAACAAGAAAATTATAAATATGTCTTACACGTGTAATTATCATTAATTTATATATTAATAAGCTCTTAAATTTTTATAAAAATTTTTGTTGTATATAATTTTTCCGTTCTAAAATATTCCTTGTATGTAAAAAAAATTCTGAACGTTTTAAACACATTGATAACTGATGATAAACGCAATATGATATCAAGTCAACGTTTATATGCCGTGCATCCAGTGCATCGGATAGATGTTCAGATTGCGATGTGTTCGTGACCGTCGCTGCGAGACGGCAGATAACATGTCATCGAAACGAGCCGACCGAGAGAAGAAGGCGGGATACCAGGATAAATACGAAATCGATGATAAACTGGCCAGTCCGTCGAGGCGGGCACGAGGTAGGGGTAGAACGACACCTCCTTAGAGTCGGAATAGCCCTGTATATACAACGACCTATCGTGGCTCGTACGGGTTCTCAAGCTACTTTTTGTTTCCCACGGTTCTGGATCTCGTCGCTGTCGCAGCTTCTACATTCCACGGGACAAGTGCACGGACTTACGTGCGTGCAACTACGTAGCGCAATCTGAGCAAGCGGAATGGACTCGAATCGCCCGAAATATCGCGCACCGGAGTTCTTCCTCTTCAGATCGACGCAATTTGGATTAATGCATTTTGCCGCGTCTCGCGCAAATGCTATTTTAAGAAATAGTACCTGAGCAACCGAGAAATATTACATTAACGTATATTACTAGAGCCAAGTAACAACTATCTAAAGTCCTTACTATTTTAAAAAATATTACTACTTTTTGTATATTGTATGTAAACTATTACTATTTTTAATAAAATTAAGAGCGAGAGAGAAAGAGAGAGAGAGAGAGAAAATGATCATAAAATGAAATTCGTGAGTTATATCTCTATTATAGAATAATTCAACGGGCGCATAAATTGACAATAAAGATATAGGATACCGCTAAAATCATGTTAATTTATCAACTACAGTTGGAGGAGCTGCTTGCAATAGCGTTTGTCGGAACAATCGACAGCTAATTACTCCTATGTTGGTATGGCTCCTCGATGATTACTTAACTCAGCTCAATTGCCTTAACCAACTCAAGTGATTGCGTGACTTTTAAACACTTTTTATTAGCAATCTAGCAAAAAGAGAGTCTAGGTAGATCGTAAATCACTTTATTCCCTAAGTTTCAGTCTAGTCATCTCCGGCGCCATTATTCTTGTAATTTGGTTGCTTTGACGGATGTTGAACAGAAAATCATTTTTATATAACATTATAATCCTTATATTAGTTCTTATTTTTATAATATTTTATAATATCAATTCAATCATATTTATATTTTTATTACGATTCTTTTCTGCAATCTACCTTACATCCGGTTAAAGTTAAATACAAGTATATCGAGATTATTTCAAAGGGGTCAATGACTCTTTCTCTTGGACATCGTAATTTATTAAAATTAATACAACTAAAAACGTAATAAGGAAGAGTAGGAAAGACTACGAATGTAAGACGAAAGAGAATAGAATTGCATAGAAGGAGCACACAGGCAAGCTCCTGACGCGATGGTGGGGAACTACTGAGCGAAAAAAGAGCTCGGCTCTGGGTTCCTGCTTTACAATTAGGAAGATCCACGAGCCCAGTCGCCTCCTCTCCGCGGCCTACGAGACATATTAAATAATTTATAATTGTTTTGTCTGGCTCGATAATACATGTCGGCGAGTCGTTTACACAGTGAGATACAGCGTAACTTTTTGCGGATGCATCCCGGGAGCGCCCCTGACAATGATAGATCGTTCGATCCGCGATTATGAAGTCGCAATGCCTTATGGTGCCCTTTACGTTATCACGCACTATCAGTCCGTTTCGAACGATGCGGTTTGCAGCGTCGTATTTGGTAATTTGTATTGAAGAATCGGATTTTTTTTCTAATTAATCGCGCGCGGTAATTATTGAGTCCATCATGAAGCACGAGGCATAGTTAAAGAGAACAACTTGTCGTTTTCTTCCCCGTCTTTCTCCCTCTTTTGCAAATATATTGAATCTTCACAAGATGACGCATCGATGTGAACATTCTCGCGCTAATCAGGAGGATGCGCGTAGCTCGTTAGATGCATTCCCGTCTTGTTAACACGGGTATGGCGTAACTGCTGTCGGATTTGACGCAATAAGTTCGCTTCTAAAGGACCAGAGGATGCAATAAAACACGATCGCGGTCAATCAAAGCTTTGAGCCTAACAAAACATTTTGATGAAGAAGGAAAGAGTTTAATCCAACAGCCTGCTTCAGCGATTTATACCGAATGTAGGTATCCTATTCCTCCAAAAACTAGCCATAAAGCATCGTTCATTATATAGCAATTACTATTTTATATTCAAATATATTACGGAAATACTAAAGCATACATTATTTTGTCAATGATCTTTCATTGGAAATTTCCACGAGTGAAAGATATTCGCGTCCTTCCGATATATTCGCAGAATCTAAGGAAAAGGTTTCTTGCCGGCCATGCGCGGATGGTACAAAGGATCCCAAGATCGAACACCATACAAATTCAAAGTGCTCCTGGCGCGAGCGCGTCTCTCCCCTTTTTCCGCTCCGCGTCACGACATCGATCTATTTATTTGCCCGTCGTGTACGGGATCCATCGGTAGGTGAGAGACCAACTAAAATTCCAGCGGCGTGTCGGTCCATACATATCGATGAGAAGACGAACGCTGTTTAAGTAGCGATCGAAGCGTCGCGTCGGTGTCGCTCGTACAAGTTAAAGGACGTGTCCGGGGAGAATAGCGGGCAAGAAGGACCGATTTCTTCGCGCAAGAAGGACGACGGGGATCACGACGCGGCAGTCTTCTGCGTCAAGGATGACGTATGGCCCGGCTATCAGCCGCGCCTCTTCCTACCGCAACACTTGGCTGAGCCGGCACGATCGGTGTCATTCTTAAATTTTGCTGTATAACCCGAGAATTCGTACGCACATTAAACTAACGGTAAACTTCTTTAGATATTTGTAAATTTGTTATTTAAAGATCTATAAGTATAATCTCAAAACAATATTAAATAGATTGAATCAATGCATTATTTGCAAATAATCGATAAAAATTCCAAGCATGGCATAAATTGAGTTCATGTGTGTTATTATTGATTGAAAAATAGAAAAATGTATATATGCACATGTGCATGCACAATCGCATACAGATACAATATCTGCGCGACTGATACGATGGGCGAGATCCTTGGTAGCAGTATCAGATCGTAAAATTATGCAGCAGCCGCCGACGGCGGACAGAGGGGACACCTGACAACCCGTTTAACCTCGTAGTCGCCTCTTGTTTATGATAAAAAGAGGAAGAACCCAACAGTATGGCGCGCGCGTCCGCGGATTATTAAAGATGGCGACTGTACGTCGCGCGTATACTCGCCGCATTTCTTGCTGGACTAGAACGGCGATATACCATATTTAAATGCATCTTTATGCAATTAATTGTCTTCTATCATATAAATAAAGAAAAAAAGGAAAAAAGACTAAAAAAATAAACAATTTAAAATTAAAGATGGTATCTAAATGTCCACGTCTAAATATCTAACAATATCGCGTAGTAGCATCGGAGCCAATTTAGTTTTCGAACACACGCGTCATTTTTGCAGCACGTCATTCTTGTCGTTCGGGGACTGGCATATCAACTCGAATGTCTAGCGTTGTCATCCAGCGAACAAGATACTCGAGTAAAGAAAGAAAGAGAGAGAGAAAGAGAAATAAGGGGACAAACGCGAACGAAGAGGGGGTGGCATTCGGTTGCCCTCGTGCCTGGCGTGCCTGCTGACGTCTCGTCGGCTTGAAACGCATGCACGTCCGACGTCCGACGTCCAATGTATATAATTTATGAAGTATCTGCATTCCCCGCAAGGATAAATCAAGTCGCCACCCTGGCAGAATCCGCGGGCATTTCGGATGACCGACAATTCGGTAGCGCATCGCCTCGCCTGTACGCGAATATCGTCAGTAATGTCGGGTGAGACGATTATATTAGGTATATTCACGGGGTGAAATAGGATGACATTAAACTGAATCGTTACCTATTTTAAGAAATAAATTTCAGATCTCTGAAGTTTCCAACAAGTATCTCTCCTTTTTATGAAGTATGATTCGTTATACATTTTTTATGAAATAACTACGAGTTTAAAATAATTTATTAGCAAAAATTATACAATTTTTTGTCGTTTCAGTCTTCATCGATCCGTCAAAGCAGAAGAGTCCCGTCGCGGCCTCGGCATGACGAGCCGACGCAATGGCGGCCACTATAATTGAGCTACAAATTCCGCGGTGATCAACTGGTTGCGCCGCGTCTCATACGAAATCAGCCTGTTTCAGGTCGATGGCGGTCGATAACAATCGCGAGGACGGGCTGCCATCGAGATACCCGCAGAACGATTCAAACGCACCGCCGCCCCGACATTCTCGAGGGGCAAAAACACAGCCCGTGCGTGCTCACGTACGAGCATGCAACGCCGCGCAACAAGGTGCACCTGATATGTATTCATACTCTTGATGCCGTTTGAGAAGTCGAGGATTCGATCGTAAGGAAAAATTGCAAAGATTGAGCGAGTTGCTCGATACGTATCCGATATCAAACTGTACATCATTTCTAAAACGGTGAAACTGATGATTTCGTAATTTGGTATAAAAATAATTGTATACTTACAAATAATATAAATAATTCAGTAAAATTCAATAGTTAAGATTAAGAATTTGTGAGATTAGCACCTATTCTGAAAACTTAATCGTATTAACTCTCTTAAGCTAGTAAAAGTTCTTTTTGTATCGCAATTTAAAATTATTAAACGTCAAAGATTTTGTCATTAATAATTCCCTTTATCGCTCCTATTTTCTCTGTCACGATGTCCAGATTGCAGTTACGAGCGGCAAATCGCAAATGACCTCCGTCATGCACCACTTAATCGTCCCCGCGCGACGAATCGTTGACAACGAGCGGAATCAGCCAGCGGCGGGTGAAAATCAGCTACGTTTTAGCTGCGAGAGAAAGGGGAGGCCTTTGACAGTGCGCCGACTTGATAGAGCGGAAAGGTAACGGCCGCGAGGATCGCAAAACGTACACGTTGCGTCCCGATACGGCTATTTCTGCTGCGACTGAATCCAGGAGCGCCAATGGAAAATACCGAGCATAGCGACGAATCCGACGACTAAACGACGACGACGACGACGAAGCCGTCGACGACCGTGAGCGGGCTTATACCTAACCGCCGCTGCACCTCGTCGCGTCTCGCGGATGCAAGATGCTCGTTGCGACCGCGCTCCCTCGCCTCGGCCGGCCAGCATCAACCTGGACTGACCGGCCAGCCATGAGTGAGTTGAGTTGATACGATTGTTTTTACGGGCGCGCCCAATGCGCAAGAAACTGTCCTTCGGCAGTGACGCTCACTCTGTCGCCTTCGCCATTTAAATTTACTGAGACGAATCGCCTTTTTCCGCCGCGAAAAATGCAATCGAATGACAGATGATAAATTTCAGATCGTCCACTATGCGAATTTTAACAATAATCTACGCTATTCATTTGTGATTTAACAGCATTGCGTTAATAAATAATTAGAAATTTTTTTGTGTATTTGTGTAGCGTAGATTTAGAACTCTCGCGTTACTTAAGAATAAGTAACTCTTCTATGATTTATATTATTAATCGAGTAATAATAAAAACTGATTAAAGAAAGTTAAAAAGAACAATCTTTTTTATACGATCACTCATATTGAAATAATTAAGGCTCGGCGAATATCTTATCTCGAGTAAAAATTAAATATTTTAGAAAACAGAATTACGGAAAAATAAATCTTTAGGCGTTTTTCCTCTCTCTGTAGAGGCAATTATGCGAACCACTGGGGGCGAGTTGGCGGGAACGCAGCTGCTGCTTTGCCGGTGGATGTCTTTGAGTGCTTCGTTGCCTTCTTGAATTGCATTCACATATTTATGCGCGCTATGTAATGTTCCCATACTTTCTTTTTCTTTTTTAAGACTTTGCCTTTAATGGTAGTTAGGGGTAATTCAAAATACATTTGTTGTCTGCGAATATCGAAAGGTTTCGTTCTTCAACATATTAATTTTCTTAATTCTGCGACATTATAATTAATTCATTTAGTAATAAATTTTTTAAATTAAATTTAGACTTAATAAATATTTTATCTACAAAATATTACGATCACAATTGTATCAATTTAATATCTTAATGCAATTGAATTGTGTATGTCATTAAACCGTGCATGGTTCTTTTTTATTATATATATCTGTCAAGTTTTGCACGAAAGCATCAAAATTTTTCATAGAAAGTTATAGGACAATCCCAGACAATTCAAATTATAACTTTAAATTGACTGATTCCATGAATCCATAATACAGCGCCTATAGTTGTACATGCGTGATCGAGCGAGCGGAAGAAAAGGTTCTCTCCGCGAATACAGGCAGTGTCTTCCGCAGAAGAAGCAACGAGCTCAGGAACCCAAGTGCGAACGGAATGCAGTCCAATCCATTCGCGGAATTCGATCTTGCTTTAGTAAATCGCAACCGCGGAAAAAGCGCGCCGAATAATGCGGCCCCGCGCGATCGACGACAGCGAAATTGTCGCACGAACCGTCGGTTTTCGGACGATTCTCAGGTCTCTCTTTCTCTCTCTCTCAAACAGATCGTCACCTCAGCGAGCGAATCAGAAGGCAAACAAGGAACGGACCGATAATGCGATTCCGGAGCCACGGCAAATTTGCGATTGCGGTCATGTGCTGCGGTTTTTCGGGTTCTTTCTCAGAATCTTACAGATTTATTGTTAATAACCGTCGCAAATTTGAGTAGGCGTGAAATCCATCTGTTCTCGATATCGTCCATTTCCGTTAACGAAATAGCGCAAAGATAGATATTAGCTACTTAGATTACACCTCATATAGACACAAGTCGCAAATCAAACATCAGCTAACTGCTTTTAGCACTAAAATAACTATGATCGCATGATGTACTCCGCATTTATCCCGCGGCACATTCGATCTCTTACGATCCATCAAAGTGACTCTAGAAAGCTCCGATCGGAGTTTCCACGCGATATGCGCACGTTTTCGCGTCGTCACCACTCGCGTATTAGCGCGGTACCAGTTACAGTAAGCTTTTAGAATTTTTCCCGGAAATAACAGTTAGCCGACTTCGACGGGCGAGAGGAAAAATACGAGCTGGCTTGGCGGGCCCGATCGCGATTTCCCCTCGTTCATCACGGGCGTTCCTCGTTTCACGTTCAGCCGCTGTACCCCGAGAGACAACGACGACGCGATGGGGTGAACCGCATACCTACAACGCGAACAATTTGTAGCCGAGCAAGACAAAAAGCGACCAATTAAGAGAAACTCTCGTGAGCGGAGCGGTCCTTCGCGGTGTCAACGTGTACGTCTCGAGTGCGTGTGTGTCTCTGTGTGCGCGAACACATCGGGATGGACCGCGGTTCACAAGCTCCCGGCTCTCTCCGGAGATTTTTAATGAGGCCCCGCCTGACGTTTAGACCGCGAATTATTCTGTCACGGCGCATTAACGTCACCTATTTTCTTCACCGCGACCGTCGTCGCTTCAGTTACGAGCCGCTAATGAGCCGTGTACTACGCTCAGCTTCGTTAAATTTCGCGATCGTAAAAATGACGACTTCATGCTGAGCTACGCACCTAGCGCAGCTGGTCGTTAGTTTGTGAGAAATGCGACGGATGCGATTATGCGAGGATGCCCGACGCACGACGGAAACGCACAATGTTACGTAACAATCGGTTAACCCACTTATTTTCGTGAAACAAACTAAGCTATTAAACTGCTCAGTTATGTGCAAAAATAATATAGGTCTCATATTCCTTGTGTCGCCCTTTGAACTAATTAAGCATTCATTATTATTTTTTAAAATAATATTTATATCTAGCTTTAACATGTTCAATAATATTTAAAATATTAGAGAAAATTTAAAAACTTTTATCTTCATAAATTTGTTCATATAGTTAGCGCTAAATATGTGATAAAATTGATTTTATACTGTAATTTAATTCATGGAACGAACAGCAAACATGCGTGATCAACATTCTCAATCGCTTATCGTTTCGATTTCCGCGCTACGGTGCGCCCGTCGTGCGATAAATTCTTACCGATTTCACAGCTCCTTGAAGCAGAGCGTCTTCCTCTTTCCCTCGCTCGCTGATACGGTAACCGGTGTGTTGTTCTCGGGGTCCCATGCACGAGCCCCAGCACCGATGTCACGGTGTTTTATTTTCCTCTCGCCGTTTGGCGGACGTGCGCATTTGCATGGTGCAATTTCGTACGTTCTTAGGCGGCCAATTACGCGAGTCGATTCTGGATCCGATAGGAAGTCGTGCCGGGCCCTATACCGAACCAGACGCCACACGGATATCCCGACCGCGCGTCCAACCTCCCCCTTTTCATGATACATTGCGAGTGCGCACGCTAACCCGACGATGCTCCGCATATGTTGCCGCAACCTACGGGCCTGCATATAGCCGAGGTGAGGCCCAGAACGGAAAGGTTAACACCGAGGGAATGAAGGAAACGCGTTCCGCGCGATCATTAGCATAAGCAGGATGTTATACAGTTTTCGTGGCGCACGCGAATCTATTCTATAAGCTTATGCATCATATGTTATATCGTGTATAATTAGCGTCGGATCAGAACTGTTTAATTCGTCGAAAATTATCTTTGAATCATATTATATTAATTATAGACTGTATACACAGCAGTTTTAAACGTAATAATTATAGATATGTATTATATATAATCTTTTATATATACTTAAAATATGCTAAAAATATTAATAATATTAGATTCTATTCACGTATCATATACCAAAGAAAGAATGAGGCATCTTCGCAAAAAATATATAAGATTCTGATATTTTGCTCTACATATATATCGTTCAATCATCTAACGTTATAAATTTTTTTTTTATACAAATGCGTGCTCTTTATCTACTGAGAAGGAAGCGAGATCCCGCAAAAATATTGTCGAAGGAAGGAAGTACACAATCCCGTGAGATCATCAGCATCAGAAGGAAACGCAAGTTTCGTGGCACACGCGAACCGTAGGTACTGGCGCTCGCTTTAATAACGTAAAATATAAGCTATGCGAGAGCATCTTAATCGACCGAATATACATTAAGTGATGCATACAAATTGTATCTTCATATCTCTCCTCGCCACAATATTGTCGGTGCAAAAAAAAACACGCAAAGTAAATGCAAAACACGGACGTACGATAAGCGTGTGCGTATATGCAAAGTTATTTTATATCAATAAGAATAAAATTGTTATGTAACGATGCATTATAAATATTTATAACGCACTCGGAACAGTATACGTCACAGTTGTGAACGTGATGCTTGCGAATCAGTTCGCTGCATAAGAAAACAATTTTGTTATTGCGCATAGATGAGGGAGAGGTCTCGTATCGTTAATTCGTTCGCAAAGCCGTGAACGGGCAGACTAATTGAAAACGGAGCACGCATATGCAAGCTCCGAATATAAATAAAAATTAATTATTTGTCGGTATCTTTAACTAAAGTTATCTGCTTTTACATCAAAGCAGATTTTCTAGAATTTTTTTTTTTTTTAAGAAGGAAAATTATCATCACGAAGAAGCAATTATAGCATTTTATGAAGATTCGTCGTTAATTACAACGATAGCTTATGAGTAATTCGCTCAATAAAGTTAAAAATCAGAGTCTGCAATTTTTGTAGCAAAGTTGCGTGAATTAGGCAGCTGCGATAGGAAAGTATCGATGGTACATGCTCGAGCGGATCTAAAATCGCCATTACAATCAACGAGGTGCTTGCCGTTTCACGGCGAGAATAAACGGTCGTCCGGCTCCGGCACACGCACGACGCACACGGTAAGAGGCCAACGTAACGTGACGCGTAGATAAGATCCTCGAAACGAGGAGTGGTGAGAAGAATATCGTGGCGATAGCAAAACGTATGCAGGAAAGGTTCAACGTTAACTCGAGCGGGCCGACCGGCCCGACCGATCGACTGGCCGACCGGCCAGCTAGATCTCTCTGCGAGCTGGCGGGTGTAATTGGCCGGGGCCGGAGAGATCCTATCGGAACTCAGAATCGAGATCCTCGCACCCGCGACTACGGACACGCTGCGATCGCACGACCGCACCTGGTACGCGCACTTGCATCCTCGCGGTATGGCACAGGTTCAGAGCGAGCTTTGAAACGATCGAGAAAAAATGATATATATTGAAATCTTGAATTAAAATCATTTTAAATATTTTATCATAGATATGAAAAACTGTATCTTGATGTATTAGGTACTCATAAAGCGGAAAATTTTTATTGTTCTTAGAAAAGATGCTGTTTTAAAAAAAAATTATATGTAATACCTTGGATGTTGCATTAAAGCAGAGTATATAATGCGAACCAACATAAGCCTACTATCTAGAGCAAACTTTCCGCCGTGAAATAGGGCGCGGTCTCGATATCGGCCAATAGATATTCATGCTAGGAGAGTCGTAACTACCTCGGATTCCAATACCACCCAGCGAATAAACTGATTCTACGCTACGCCAGGTACACACAATAGCAGTATCGCATGTGCGATGGGTCAATGAGATGCTTGTTATGGCAAACACGAAACACTTTGCATACACCGTAAATATTCGACCAGGCGTGCGCGATGAAAATCAGAATATATGCGGATTTATAAGTGAAAATGGGACCAATGGGATTATACGCAACACCTGTTACTAGATAATACAACGCTCTGCACTGTTAAATATTAAAAGATTGAATTTAACCCAATATATTAAGTTAAATAATATTTTGTTATTTTTAACTACCATTTGTGTCAAAATTTATTATTTTAACTCCTTTGTTTTGGTGAAAATGTTAAACTAACATTGTTTTAGTTAAATTAAAGATATATTAAGTATAGGAGCACTGGCGACCTATATAGGAATGATTATAAATAACTCAAATTAAGTATATAATTTAACACTATGAATTTAATAGTATATCAGTCAAACAAGATTATCATTTCATATCAAAACATTATCATAGTTTTTAAAGCATGTTTTAAACCAAATCTCGTAACTTGTTTTACATAAAAACCAAGACAATTTGTTATTTTCTTCTCAATGTTCTACATTAATTTTATATTTCATCAAGTTTTTCCATTGTGTATCTGTAATTAGGGTACCAATATTGTTGAATCGACAAAATAAAAATTCAAAGATCGCTCAACACAAATCCTGTTGTAAAACAAAAAAAAATTAAATAGAGTATAATTAGCAAAATAATGTACTTTATAATGTCGAAAGTGGAAGCGCAAAGATGTTTTGATTACAAATGGAATTTTAAAGCTTGATTCGGACGCGAATTAAATTGGGCCGAGTCGGTGCCGCGGAATTTCACACGTATAGCCGCATTAGTCTGCATCTTTCTGTTCGCCTATTCCGTAACGCGAGCAAATGCCGCGAGTTCGTGCGAGTCCCACCGCGAAGTTACTGGTGCCGTACCTGTGCAACCCCATATTACGAATGTTTGTCGATGAGCGATAAACGCACGCATCGTAATTATGCGCGTAATTCACTTAATTTGACGTTTCTCCTTCGTTACACGGGGCGTGCGTGTTCCCTGAGGTAACGAACTTTATTGGTAAGAGCGATTTATCGTTCTCTCCGATCTCGCACGACTTCTGCCTGCTTCTGCGAGAAGTGGCGTACTGTTTATACGGAAAACGAGAGAAGCGCGCGCCTAGCGATTTGCCTGGTGATTCGCAAGCTTTTAAATGTCCGCGATGAAACGTGTTTATGACTGAAGCAACGACATTAATATTTCGCTAACGATTAGCAAATTGGCACTGGCAAAATCGCATAGTTATATTAAACTCACATCTAGCAAAAAGTTATCTTATCCTGTACAATGAAGCTCGTATATACCTAAGAGATACGCAATTGTGCACGGGCAAATGATACAGAGCGCTCGATTAATAGATATTACTTTTTAATAGGCATTACATTCCTGCGGTTGTACGACCCGCGAGTATCTGTTTAAGGGTTAATAATCCTTGACGAGATTACAAAGCCCGCTGCCACTGCTTATCGGGCATCAGAACGAGAACCAATAGTATTACAATTGTAATGCACGTTATTCCTTCGGCTCGGCGAGACTGCATATCGCGCAAGGTGTTATTTATATGCGCGCCGTGGCGGATGAGCGCCCGATAATGCAACACGCAAATATTGCACTGAGACTCGATTCATGCTGCACGGTTTTATCACGCGCTGGTATTTCCTACATAGGCGTACTTTTCCTTCTGTTAAACACAGCCGCCGTTGATACGTCAATATTAAATATTGCACTGCAAAATCCATACGCATGTATAAACGTCTAAAAATAACACATTAGACTGAAGCTCTTTTTACATGTTTCTTTATGTGTTAAATTACGTCATTTAACACGTTTGATCGTATTAAATTAAAAGTTCAATTATTTGATTTAAGTTTACTCTTTTTGTACAATGTTTAATATTGCGATGTGTTGTCGAAACATGTCATGAAAATTCTGTATACTCTAAAGCTGATAAAGAATTCTCGCTGCGGTCAAGCGTTGGTTACGTGTATTTGTGCGTATGCATATGCGCATGCATGCACTTATATCTATCTACCTGTGCACGCGCATGCACTGACAGCCCATTCCCGCGGGCAAAGCTCAATGTTAGGGCTCCTTGTTGTTTTATATACCGAATTACGCCTCGCCTGCCTCGGAAGTCATAATCTCTTTGGAAGCCTACGAAGCTGCTGACAAAAGAGTTTGTTATGATAACGAGTTTGTTATGATATAGATTTCCCCGATTCGAATCATAGCAGTTCTTTTTGCGTATTGAGATTGCCATTTGGCGGTTATTAATTAACAGCTCAACAACTGTATAAACAATACCTACCAAAAAAGCGCGTCGCATCTACATTAATTTTCAATATATCATATTATCTACATTCTACAATAAATAAATGTCTATAACGTATTTTTGAATTGCAAAGATTTAGCCAGTAATCCAGATTTATCCAGATAAATTCCCGAATACAAGTCGATATGCTTTTCTTGCGATAGTCGAGATATTTCAGCGACAAATTCCGCGTCCAAGAAGACAAAGGAGCAAAGAGAGCCGACTATCGTTTCTCACACGAGCGGGGCCCTTTCTCCTCGGAAGGCTTGACGGGCGTAACTCATCTACGCGTCGAATTCGATTGCGAATTTATTCGCAATCATCGAGCCTTTCGACCACCAGCTTCTCTCGTCGGGCGAGAACGCTTGATCCTCGCAGGTGTTAACGTAGCGGGAGACGTCGCAGTAACGAGGATCGAATGGATTACACGTGCGCGTAATGACGCCGCTGTCGCGGACGGTCGAGTCCCTCGGCGGTAGCGCGACCGGTAGCCACACGCTAGGATTGAACCCTATCAGCCGAGGGAACCCCGCGGACGAGCCGCGAACGAAATAGCCTGAGACGCGGGGTTAATAGAGATCGCGTCAGTCTACCTCTCCCCGGCCGTCTACATATATAATATTCCATGGAGTTAACTGGTAGGTCGACGTCGTTGCTTCAAGATTCCTTCGCGGCTTACAAGATGGGTATTCTCTTTGTGAGCGAGCCGTTATACTGGGTGAAAATAATTATACATGATATTGCCGAGTGCATGTAGTAAATATCGACTTTTCACGTTTGAAACCGCGCAATAGAAATACGCGCGGTACAATTATGAGGACCGTCATATCAATTTTGTTTTCACGCAATAATTTTTAAATGTATGAATTAAAAACAAATAAGAAAGAAAAATTGTATCGAAAACTTATTTATTGGACATGCTAAAATTATATTCTGTACTCCAATTCTTATCTGTCAAAGATATCAGCGAATTGCGCCGAGCTAATCGAATCGGCGCGGCGGTCGATGATTTACTTGGATAGGATGAATCACATAGACAATAATGATGTTTCCGACAATATTGTTGACTACTCGCCCGCAAACATCCGTATTAAACGGTTTAGCGCGAGGTAAGGATAATACAAGTACGACGGACTGTTGTACCGATTGCAATTTGATGGAATTCGAACTATATTGCGCTTTCTTCCTCATCTTTCCCTTGGATCGTTAAGCAGTGAATTATCCATTAATCTAATCGAATCGATCGCGTAACGAGCTTTAATGCGAAATCGAATTTACGGACGATTGGTAACGGTAACGAAATTATCCTGTCCACACCGATGATTGCTAATTGACTTCCAATTATGCGTTCTCGTCGATCGTATTTTACGAATCATCCTTAACTATTATCAAGAATCTTTATCGAATATACTTATAAATTTCTTATTAAGCACAGAGAAATGTATTCAACGAGATATCTTGAAGAAATATTATGACAAGAATATTATTCCAAGAGATTTTTGTAAATACCGTGATGGAGATAAACACAAATATCTGGATCTATCTAATATTTGATAAGTAAATTGTTTTTAGTCGACTTTAAAACCATCAAAAAATGCAATTTTAAATATCAACGCAAATTTTATAAGTGCAGTAATAAGAATTCTTCAATAGTTCTAAACAATATTTGTTACTATTTATCTCCTTGTAGGAGTTGATTTTCTCCCCTTTTTTCTTTTATTTTTCTTTAATTCTTCGCTCGCGTCTGCTCGTTTCTCAGCTAGCTTATTATCATTATTTTGTGATAAAGATACGAAATTATCCAGATGTTCCACTACACTTATCCTCTCAAGGGAGAAACGGTGAAAAAGAAAAAGAAAGATAGGGAATATATGTCTAAGTGCTGGGTATGATACTGATGCCGATACCTAATAGATCGGGATCCAATCGAATATCATGGTTAACGAGCTGTCACGCCTGCCTGAACACGCTCTCTCGAAATCATTATCTTCCTCGTGAACGAGATCCTTCACCTTACGCCCTTCTTACTTGTTTGATATATCACGCTATTTGTTAAGTACATATAGTTGTTTATGAGATATAATTTTTACAAGTTCTAAATACTTTTTCACATAAAGATTGTAATATTTTTGCCATATTACTTTACTAAAATTATGTCTTGATAATAACATTTGTACATAAATATATGTATATACCTTGTTTCGCAACAAAGTGAAAATCTATAAGAAACAGCTTCTTTGAGAAGTTACTTTTCAATAAATATACATGCTTTCAAAATATATAATGTTAATTAATAAATTTCGACTAATATAAATCGAATAAAATTATCGATATGTAAATCACGAAAGAGCTGAAGAAATAAACAAGCTCAAATGCACGCAACTCTTCGGTGTGAAACGGATACCTCCTGCGCATTTAGCTGCTGCAAGAAAATCGCGGCCGTCTACGGTCTTAAGCGCGATGCAAAAACATCTTTGTCGACTTCGCTGCTAAAGATCCTTTAGAGGCGGAGGTGGGACGACCAGGTTAGTTAACGACGTGGGAACACACCCGAGAACCACCTTCCACCAGCCGGTCGAGCAATCCGCGAAACCTTTTCGTCCTTCCTTCGCTTCGTTCTAGCAAGGTGACATGATTGCGCTTATTGGCGCGAGATTCCACCAACGGTTTTACTCGAGTTTACTCTCTCATCCGCTCTTCGGCTTGATTGGGTCGGGGTGCTCTTGCGTACAGTAAAAGTGTCGTTCCTTGGAAAGGATCATGAAGACAAAGTATTGTACATCAGGAGCAGAAATTAAAATCTCCGTTTATATTGAATATTAGCTAGAATAATTATCCAATGAATAATTAATGTGATATAAGTGCTACACCAAAAAGGCAAGATTATACAAGATTATAATTGAAGATTTTTTCTGCAGCTTCGGTTAAAATATTAAATAATATTAGAATTTTGAATTTTTAACACCGCAAATACTATTCGAATTAAAGAGATGAACATAATAATTTAACCTGCAATTCCGCAATCAAGAAATTTTGTGAAATTTGTGAAATCGACGCAAATTACTCTTGAAATAACGATTACAGTTTGTACAGACCCGCCCGGCGAGGAATTTCACGGAAAACCGAAGATCAGTGCTAATTCTACAACGGTGCGGTGGTGCGTTTCTTGTCGGCGGCTGTGGTTGATACTGTAAAAGCGGGTAGGAAAGCTGCGCGACGCGACGTCGCGATACAACGGCAATACCGTTTATATACAACAGACGGTGTAAGTCTCGTGCCGGCCGCGGTTGGGTCACCGTATACGGCGGAATATTACCGTCATTAATCAACGACAGACCGACGCTGAGGTGACGACAGTCTGACAGTTCTCTCCCGCGGCGCACGCCTCTTTGCGCCCGCGCTTCGCAGAGAATTCAACGTGTTCTCGCAGAAAGAGGCGGATTCTTTGACCAAAAAAAAAAAGATAGACGAAAAAGAGTAGCAATTGCACTATAGGAAGAGAAACCGGCATTGTACGGCTACGCGATGCCGCGAGACGAACAAAACGCGAAGGTGAAACTGTACTCGTCCTCGGCGCGAGAGATTGGTCTCTCTGGTGAAAAACGAGATTTACAAATTGCCGCGCTTTTACACAGTGATTTCGTTTGACGCGTCACTGCGTGAAAAGCGCTACGATTATGGTCGCAATGATTTTCAACAGACGCGGAAAAATTCTTACCTGCACGGTAATAAATTCAATACTGTCGCTTAATTTCTAACGTAACGTAAACTGACATTATTCGCAAATACTTCATTTTTATATAATAAACGCTCCGTCCTCAAGATTACAAATCTTAAAATTATGATTAAAACTAATAGATCAGACAAAATTGTAAGCTGAACATTAGAAAAAGTTTTACATGCTATTAAAAAAAAAATAATTAAATGCACACTTAGAGAAAGAAGTTATCAATGCTTTAATATATTGATATTTATCAATGTTTTAATATACTTAAAACGCAACTTTATTTCGAAACATTTGTATTCTCGGTTGTCCTTGAATAAAATCATAAATTGCAGCTATGAATCTTCTAAACGACCAACATGCCTTTTATCTCACGACGACCGTGACTCGGAGGGTTGACGATGGGCACCTTCGAAAAACAGTTCACCGACGCGGAAGATCGGAGACAATGCCCGCCGCAATAACTCGCCATAGCTTGCGAGATGTGTTTTTAATTCCGCATAAGTCTGCTCAGCCCGGTCGAAGACAGGGGTTGGTTTTCCCCGGGGAGAAGACGTTATTAGCGGGGGCATTAATCAGAGCACGCCTAGCCGGTCTAGTCCAGCGATAAGAGAGAGAAAGAAAGAAAGCGAGAGAGAGGAGGAGGAGGAGAAAGAGGAGAGGGCCGATGAAGAAGGAGAGCGAGTTGAGATATGAAACGAAGGAAAACTTAGCGAAACCACCTTCCCCTCCCTATCCGGTCTTTACCTTGGACTGGCTTTCTCTTCTTCCGCTGTTTCTTCTGCCTTCTCCTCTCTTTTCCTCCTCCTCTCTTCATCACCTCCTCTTCACCATCGGAAGATCCAGAGGAGAAGGGCAGCGCCTCGGCATGGCTCACAGATGAACCGTTTTAATGAAAAGATGGCGTCTCGGCGAGGGTGGGAGGAAAAAGGAAGGGCGGCCCGGGGAGGAAGCGAGAGGAAGGGTCGGCGGCGGAGGAAGAGGGTTGCTTTAGTTCGCTCATCAGAAACCACTGCATGAGTCGAGGCTCAAATGAAATTGCCGCTATAAAAATGATGCCCGTGTATATGCCCCGGGTATTAGGTAGCCGGAAAGGCCGCGAGTATAAAGCCTTCTCGGGATTCGTTCAACGCGGTATACGATACACGATACGTCCTTTCCGCATAACATTTTTTAAAATCCTTCCTTAATTAATCCAGTTTACGACACTGACTGATGTAGAGCAGTAATACAATACGATTAATCTTGTCAAAGTTGACCTACAGGAATAATATGAGTTAACAATTTCTTAGTAGAAGATTTGTTTAAACTATTTTCCCATTACTTTGCATAAGATTCAACTATACAGTCTCATACAGTAAAATGTGTGGGAAATACACGCATCACAAAGGCGTGTATGAAGAAACATGAAAATTCGCATTTTCTAAGTGAAGACTTTTCACAATAATGATTCCATACCAGCTATTACTCGTGATCCAATTTTGCTTTATGTACAAGATCGCGTTTGATTTCCGGAGGATCGCTGATCCGGCGCGTGATATCAGGAAGATTTCTGGCACGGTGGTGGCGACGCCACCTGCGGCAACCACGGCGATGGCACCCATACACCGACAACCCCCCCGGAGAAGAAAGAGCGCGCCTTCATTTTTCTTTTACATTCGCGAGCGCGGAAAGAAAAATCACCGGTTCTCATTACGCTCGACACGTAGGCAGCTTTATGAGTCTCTCCCCTGGTCCCTCGACCTTCGCCATATCTCCTCCGACGTTCTCCACGACCCCTCCCCCTATTCTCTCCTTCGTCTTCTACCCGTTCCCGACTCCGTTCCTTCGCTACCCTCCGCCCCACGACGAACGGCGCGAGAAGAAGATATTATTTATTTCGTAAATTAACTCCGGCCAAAGTGAACGTGACTGGAAAATCCTTCGTAGTTCTACACCGAGTTTTTCCGCTTTTATTAATCGGCACCATTCGCCTGGCTAAGAACAGCTTGTTCCCCTTCGCACCATCTTAGAAACATCCCTCGTCCTGACGTTACATAATTAGGAGTGAGAATAATCTCTCATATCCAACAATGCACTTAATGGCAAAACACTTAATAGTCGGTTTTAAATAAAGTGCAGATGCAATTTATCCTCTTGTGTAATATAAATAAGTTATTGTATAATGTCGACCCATCTATCGCAGTTATTGATTCGTATTTTCTGATAAAATATAATTAAATAATATAAAGACAGAAATTTTCTCGCTTCTCTTTTACTATTAAAAAAAAAACAGAAACAGGAAATAGATAGCAGAGAGCAGTAAACGCGCCTAATTTTTCCTCCGCAATTTTCTTAATTATTTCTCTGTTTCTCGCCTATCTATTCACCCCTCGTCGTGATTCGGCGTGGCACATTGCGTGCGTGACATGCAAGCCAAAGATCGGTCCGCCATTCCTCATTTATATTTCGTTGATTGCCGTTATTCCTTCCGATTCATTAACTTCGACTGTCTACGTGAGCTTATCGCCCGAAGAGCGAGAGAAAAATCGAGAGTAAGAAGCGAGTAACCGCCGCGAAGAGATGGGGTATGTGTAACTTAATTATCGATATAGGCGAAGAAGAATAAAGGAAAAAATGACGGCGAGGAGATACAACCGCGCGATTCGTAACGTCGCGAGGAGCCGCGTTATAGTGTGAGAATATTAGTCGCGCGCATTGAGTTGCAATTAAAAACGATAATAATCGGCGGAACGAGCATCGCGCAGCAATAGTTTACCGCGTCTCACGTTAATCATAGGCGCATTAGTTACAAGTATTCACTTGGGCGCACCGTGCCTTGTAGAACTATTAATCCTTATCGCACGTGATCGTGAACTGTATCAGATGTTCGTAACATACGCATAGCTTTGCACGCACACACACACCACCTTATTACTTTAACTTATCAGTTGAAACGATACGCGCCGTTTCAACCCATAAATCTCTTGTTTGCTCGAGTAACAGACATGTGATTACACATGAATTTTCATTCCCCGTGGTAATGTGAGAAATAAGATTTAAAATTACATTTGTAAAACGCAATTTCGAATAATTAAAATTAAAAACGGAAAGGCGATATGACGTTTTCCACCTTATTAGCTTAATTAATATATAATTTTTGTTTAACATTATATTAAAATTAATGTGCTGTGCTCTCTCTCTCTCCTCCCCCCTCCCGAAAGAAATGCAGCTAAAAAAATATCATAACAATGCAATTGATATCATTTTGACATAAAAAAAATTATAACAGAGCGTAAAGAAAAGGAGGATACGGGCGAGCGTCCTGTACCATTGTGATAAAAATCACGGCTAGTAGTTTACGATCGGCCTTTAAATTGTCGATATCTAACCGTTCGTGAGAGGAACCGACGAGAGAGGCTCGAGGGACGCGAGGCGAGTAGCGACGTTTTATATATGCGATCCTTATCTACGGGACAGAATGTAGCGCGTTCGCTGTCATCGGCCATATCGTTCGCCTTTTGTTTCACTTATTTTTTTATCGTGATCTAAGCGCACGTGCAGATACACGCGCAGTTGGGACCTATCAGCCGTTTATCATTTCATTTTTTCTTACTTAATTTAGAAGGCGCGAATTGTACTTGAAATAGCAAAGAAAATGATAATTGGAATAAGTGTACATAAAAGCGCCATTTTTCTCACAAAAGTCACGGGTTATTATTTGATTGGAGCGAGAGCTGCGCGGATTGATTCCACAGAATGAATTAACATACCGCTACTGAAGGGGGGGGGCAACCGTGCAGGGGCGATATAATCACGGATCGCCATTGGGATCGCCGCTATTATTACTGTCCGAGCCGTGAAAAATGGTTTCCCCAAACAAATTTCTGGGAGTGAACCGGCCCGATTAGGTTTAACTTCTACGTCGTTGTCTCGTCATAATTATCGTGTTATCTTAAACGCGGCGTCCGGCAATTATGACGAGCCAGCCGACAGTGCCTGGGTCGCCCCTGGAAATAGGCCGACGATACCCCCGTTAATCCCGGTATCCTAGAGATCCTACATACGTATCCTCGTAGATATTCGGGAAATTGTTGGGCCGCGAAACACAGCCTGCGGAGCTATCCTGTACAAATCATTCCTCGACCTCGGTCTATACTTATAGACACGAGTCGCTACGCTCTTGCGACGTATACAAATCATTCTCTCGGCCTGTATTTTTTAAGACAGCCGTCAAGGGAACGATAAAAGTCGGCGGCCCCTCGGCGGCAGAAAGAGCGCCCCGAGGTAGTCCAGTGGCCTCAAAGACGCGTGGGGGAGAACTGGTTATTAAGCCAAGACGTGCATTGGCAACTACGACAAGCGGGGCAATGCGATTCTTAGAACACGGCATCAAGACTATGCATTCTTACGCCGCGCGCCGCGACCTACCATCAAATTGATTGCCACGGATTAGCGCAACGGGATTAATTTCGTAGAATTCAATTTTACCTTCCATAAACGTATTGTCGCTATAAGGAAGAAGTTCAACGAGAATAAAAATAAGATATAAATTTAAAAAATCAAAAATTTTAGCGCACTTCTACATAATCGCAATCAGTATCGAGAAGCTTGATGCGTTGAACAAATGTCATATTTTTCCAATTTAAATTTAAAAGAGACTTGAAAGTAATTTCCAATGGTATAATAATTGCAGATTCTTCAATCTTCGATCAGTTTAAAAAACCGAATTAAAATGCAAAATTGCACGTGCTTGCAGATTCGCAACTACAAACGCCACGTATACTGAAGAGAAATGAACGTAGTCCAAGTACATCTAATTCGCCGAATAACGGAACGACCAATTTCCGCTGACGATCACTAGTCGACGATCGTCGATACGTTCGTCGTTGCTGCCCTTTGATGGGCTGTTCTTCTCATCTATCCATAGCCTCGCTTACCTTTTCTCTTTACCCTTGTGGGAGAACTCCCCTCTATTGCAATTAACGCCAACCGAGTAGATAAGACCGCAGGATTTATTATTTGTTCTCAAAGTACGCAAATGTAAATATTTCATTATTATAATATACGTTAATACGGTTAATAAAATATATAAATATTAGATTCAGGCAATGATCTTCGTATTTTTACTGTATAGAGAATTAATAAGAAAATTATTCCAATCGTAACTCTTTTTTCATGCATCATTCTCGTATAAAACATGCTATATAAAAAGTAATGTTAAATAATACAGCAAATTAAACCCTTTTCAAAGTACTCTTTAGCAATACTGGTAACAAGATGTAGTACTTTAGAAGTAAAAAGTATAAAATTGATGGACTCTATGTTTCCTAGTCACGTCATTGCGAGATGCTATTACCCGCGGTACAGACGGAATTTAATAATGCTGGTTAGAATTTTATAACCAGCAAATACAAAGTAAGAACATGCAACCACGGCAAGCAGCAGTGGTACATTGAATTGCAAATATGATAATTTAATAACGTTAACGGCTAAGGGGAAACAATGATAGTCATTGCTTATTATTTCTTCAACTCTGAAAACGTGTGCCTCTTCCGACTCTCGAGATTTATAGTACGGGATCACGATCGATGGATCGAGATAGCCTCGATTTATTTATTGCATGAAAGTTACAAGTCGTTTCTGCATTATTATCAGTGCCAGTATGTTTAGATCGAATTGTAATTCGTTCGCGATGTAATATTTCAAGTCTCAATGATAGACTGCTCTGCTCTTCTTCTTAATGGGACTGTGAGACATATTTATAAGCAACTTCAAATACTAGAACCTACATTTCTAAAGAGCCGCAAAAGAAACGTGAATTTCAAGTAGCCTGCATTAGAAGAGTTCCACTTTTTCGCCTACCTCACTTAAATACCAACGTATTGCCGCTCCGGCAAGAGCGCAATTTTTGTTTCTAACAAATAAAAATGCATAATTTGTCTCGACAATCGTACAGTCGGCATCATCGCGATAGCGACTCGCCGCGAATTTAGCGAATTATATATTCGTACGTCGAGAACCAATAATTCGATCCGAGAGAGCATTTCACCGAGGCGAGGCAACCGGCAACGGTAACGACCCCGAGAGATGCGAGGTGAGCCCCGGCTGCCGTGGTGATTCAGGACGATCCTGCTTATTAAGTGGAGGCGAGTCCAGGGACGTAGAGGCCCCGGTGTATTATGGTCCCGGCGAAAGAGTGGCGGCGGATGGGCAGATGGAGATAGGTGGGTATATACCCCGTCCGCGCGCGCGGGGCTTACTCGGACGCTCCACAAACCGCTATTATTTATATTAAGTTTAATGCAACTACGTGACTGAATCCTCTTCGCCAGGCCGCCCCGCGTGGCCCCCCCGTATCATTAGTATACGCCTATTATTGCATTACTCCGCGGTCGGGCCGACGCGCGGCCGAGTATTACAACGAGATGTGAGCACAACCGGGTGGACGATGACCGCGCGCCACCACGAAAAACCGGACTCTCTCTCTCTTTCGCTCTCTCGTGTAGCATTACGATCGGGAGGAGCGATCGCGCGATCCTATCGATGGGATTCGCCGCGTTCGTATATCCGTGGATATCCATTCTCTCCGTTATGCTAATGACGATATAGAATGACGCGCGATCGAAAAAATCGAAACACGTCTCACCTTACTAACCATCCATTCTTTTCTCCTTTCTTTTTTTATGCGGTATAGCATATTACTTTTATCCGAGGTTTTTTTATTGCCATCTCATTTCTGGGATCAAAATCCATTATCTTTATTTTTAAATTCTACACTACTATGCAAGTTCTACGTTTATTACGCGATAAAATGAGTTCCATGTAAGAATGCGACAAGGTGTGAATTGCATGTTTCAAACTGAAAACGTGTATGATTTGCGCCTATTCCTCCTGTTCTCAGCTTCGCGAATTAACCTCATCTAAGCAAGTAAGATAATAATGGAGAATTTGTATGCCTATACAGTGAATTTCAAATTGCCTACTATCTTCTTGTTAACATGGCGTGAGTACCACCAGTTTTATTAAATGCAGATTGCGCAATCTGACCGACCACGGATTCATTGCGCTTTTGTTCCAGTACTTGAAATTTCTTTAATCGTGTGAGTTACGCTTTGTAATACACGCCACGAGAATGAGTAGCATTTATACATGATAGAAATTATATAACGAATTATAAGATCGCGCGAGGAGCATATTCACAAAAATGGAAATATTCTTGTTAATAATTATTTAGTAAAGAAAAATCAATTTTAACATAAAAATATAAATAACATATATCACGAAAAATTTTAATCTCTAAACCGTCGATTTTCTTATATGACCATGCATATAACTTATATTTATTATGTAATTGCTATCATGCCCCAAATTATCGATGATACGTTATCTCGGCACGGAGAGCGCGATTTTATCTAGCTCTCGCGGATCGATAATAGCTAGCGCTCGCACGGATGCTAGATTCACGGTATCAGGTTCCTCTGGACGGGAACGCAATAAGATCGGTCATCATTGCAGCCGAGATCATCTCGCGCGCTTTACTTCGTAAACAATGGCTCGTTCCGCGTATAGAGCGAGTTGCAGAACTTCGCTGGAAACAGAATCGCAGATTCTCACGAAATCATAAAATGCATCAATTTCTTTAATTATTATCAACAACTCCATTCAAAAAGAGTAAAAAAACACGACGTTTGAAACACTTGAATATTTATGTTTAAAATGTAGATTAAAAATTACAAAACTAAGTAAGTAAAATGTAAGTTGTAAAAAAAAGTCATGTAAAACATTTATCTCTATAGCCTGCAGCGTTGTAAAATTAAAGATTATGAATCATAAGTATTATATATTCGAGAGGTCGTCTTTTATGTGAAATTGATGAAATGGTCGCTTCATTTAAATAAAGCTTTACATGTAATCGCGATCGTGAATCAGGTATCATTTTCACGATACTCGGCTGTTTTCTAGCGGTCGAATTTCACCTGAATCTCGTTAGCACCCGAGGCATTGTATTCCGCATCGTTCTGGACGATGTTTACGTGACTGGAACGGTTTTCATTGTGCGCAGTTACACTTCGCACGAGACTTAAAAAACATCCCTGACCTCGTCCAGGTGTTCCTGGAACCACCAGCAGCTTTTACGAGCCACGTAAGTCATGGCGTTATCGTTTTCCTGAGGGATCAACGTGCGATTTCGCGTCATTTATGGAATATTTCTGTCGTATCTCCAATAAAATATCTCCGTCGTTGTAAGTTAAAAGTGCAGTTATATATATGTACGTTCAGAAATCCTAATCGTTATGCACGAAAACTCGGAAAACACAAGAAACTAGCTTCAATATATATTTACATAAATTATATTGAGATATAATATCTCGAAAGTTTAAAACAAGAGTACATTCCACGCTATCTTAATACGAATAATACATGAATGCATGAATATGCAATGTAATATTACGTATTTATAGAAACGATTTGTAATAATGTCTGGGTCTTATACATAATTTTTACGTAATTTACCATATTACAAGACCACCCATGTAATGCCGCGATCCAAGGTCATTTTTAGAATCTCGTTTGTCTCGGTGAGCGAAGCCTGGCAGGGATTCGTGAGAAGACGCAGTTCTTTCGGCCAGTGGGTAATTTAGCGTGCGTATACTGACGAATTTATGAATGGCGAAAAATATTTGAATGTTGCCAGGAGGGACGGCTCGCGTCTAGCCGCTCGCCCAGCCGCAGATATTTAGGCTGAGAGATTTAGAACTAGTCTAGGCCGACTCGAGTCTCGCCGGGATGTAAATCATCCGAAGATCTCTAGCGCCACCCCTATAATCACTCGGTCTTGGTTATGCCGCTTCCTCGACTGGAAATCTCTCAACAAATTTGCGCCGACTTGCTCGTCGAAAGTTTTCGGTATCGCTTTTGTATACGCTGGACCTCCTTTAAGTTGCTTCAATATTTATGACTCGCGCGCGATCAAATATTTTCTAAATTACTTCGACAAATAGTAATCTTGGCCTACTTGAGGTATATTATATATGTAATTTAAGCTTCTTTTTAATAAAAAGTTTTCGTTAAATTTAAATTTATTACCGATTTGGCCTCTCTTTGATTACAATCTTCCAAGAATAATATAACACTTGGATATCTTTGTCTTTATATCTTATCTCAATTATAGATTACCGTTAATTATGCAGACTTTCGAGCAACCGATTATAACCGATTTCGTGTAATAATTCGGCACCGTTTTTTTTTTTTTAAAGGCGTGGGGTGCGAAGGCTGTTGGTAAAATGGGCAAAGGAAGGGCTTCGAACTGGGTTAGCCAAATTACAGCTTCCATGTCAGGTAGGGTGATTGATGCCGCTACCCCCAGAAACCGCCGTGGTGTTTTCCAGGAAATTAAATAGGGCCGAAAGATCAGAGGCTGCCGGGCGCGGACCGAAGAAGGAACAAACGAAGCGTTTGTGGGATTTTAAAAGATTTGAGCTGGGTGCATTTTAGCGCGTCCTTAGCGTTAAGTGATTGTTGCTAGCTAAGGTATACGCAAATAGGGCGCTAATTGTGCCGTTACACGCTTCTCCGTAAGGCATGAAATAAATCTTAATACGGGCAGACTTTACGGCAATCGACGGACTGCATATAAAGTAACGACGGACCCGTTCTTGTTATAGTTTCTGCTTCGCCTATCATGTACTAATTTTTGATGTTTAATTTATTTCTCGTATATTTTAAATAAATATAACAAATTTATGTTTTTGCAATAAAATGTTAAACATTTTTCAAAAGCAAAGTAATAAATGTTCTCTGTACGTCCTTCAATCATTTGTGCCAACCGTATTTCCCATCTAAGATGTTATCAGCAGCAATATAAAAGTTCATATAGCACAGATACGATAACGGTTTATCCGAGTCGCGGGGTACCGACAATGTTAAATCGTGCATCATGAATAATATTCAGGTCGCTCGTGATGAACGATGTGTTCGGTTCAGAATCCCTCCCTCCCGCCCATCCTGCCCGAGATTCATGAGCGCTTCTGAAAGTTCTGAAAGTGCAACGCGCCGGGCCCGATGCACCGTCGTCGCCGCGGTCCCGCCGGGAATCGTGATGCAATAAAATAGCGCCACCCACCGGGCCGTCGCTATCTACCGAGGATCTCCGTAATGCCTCACTTCGGGCCCCACGGGCTTGCACGGTGTCCTGAAAAGACGCGGGTCTGGGCCCACGGAGGGCAAGGGTGCATAATGAACTCGTTAATTAACTATCAGGAAGCTGAATCGAATCTGATAAGAATCCCTGCCACACGACGCGCCTTTCTGTGTCCTTGCTGGAACACTATAGCGGCGTGTTCCGGTATTTTACTGGTTCTTCGGTCTATAAAAATGCTATAAGGTTAACATTTTTCCGGCTGTTTACGGAGAGCTTAGTTATTAATATCGCCAATATAAGGAGTTATAATAATTTAGTTTTCAGAGAAGATACTAAAATATATTGCGTATCGCAAAAAAAATTAATTAGGTTTCTTTTAAACTTTGTAATGTTGTTGTATGAAAATAAATATTAAATAGCTTTGACAAAATATCCCTTTCAATAATTTCGAAAGAAAAAGGAATTCAAGCTTTATTTGTGAGCTTGCCAGAGTACGCCACCATAAAATGATAATATATGAGATAATATATACGATATTATTGTTTCTTGCATTTTTCTATTTATTTCCTCCTTCTTTTATTTCTTTACCTCGTAATATATGTGACAGCTAATGCGAGTATTCGTTATCTGATAAAACTTTTATCACAGTAACGTTATTTTACATTAATAATAACTATACTACATGCGCCACTTATCGTTTGTATCTGATACATTATAACTTAATAACATTGTTATACATTTGCGCTTCGCGGCATTTAACGCGGCAACTGTTGCGTTTGTTGCATCAATACTTAGTAACACTCGACGAGTTATGCGCATTTTTAAATCGCGGTTCGCACGATCCTACCTATGCCGACTATAATTATCTTCACGATAACGTATTCGTACCGTGTTGAATTTTCCACCGTAAGCACCGTATGAATCCGGTTGAAGATGTAGGTAATATGGAAGGGAAATCGGAAAATCGATTCGCGTGGTCTATTTTACACACCGTATGCATTCGCGTATCATGTATTGCACTTGCTATTCGTTATTATACGCAATGGAAAATCAACGTATCGCGGAAACGATAAGAGATCCGTGCACTCATAAACTGTTAATGAGCGGCACATTCTGGCACCGAAATCATCTTTAAAAGAAGTATGTGTACCGTAAGCGAACGATGACGTGAGCACCGAGAAAAACGTAATAAACGGTTGCGCTTAATCACCGCATTGCTCATGCAAACGACGACCGTCGATTACGACGCAGCCAACTTTCGTGACAAGATCAACGTGCAAGATTGTTCACTGCGATGACAATGAACCAATTGGATAATTGAAAATATTATTCAGCAACAATTTAATTTTCCGACGAATAACGTAATCGATAATTTATTACGTTACAAAGCAACGTACGTATGCACATAAAAGTACCGTTTCGAAAACTCACGAAAGCATCGATCCACCACTCGAGAACTCGATCAAACTCGCGCATCATCGCCCATTATTTCGAAAGTGTTTGATCTTCATTATCCGCGAATTAATGGAACGACTTCGATGTCCAAGGTCGAGTGCTCGAAATCGGAGGAAGCGGTCGATAAATCAAGCAGGGCGCATTTAAAAGCGCATCAAAGCGTCGACTCCTCTATTCCCCGCTCCTCTCGCACAGCTGATTGATATGCATTTAATAATAGAGATTCGGCGCCGCGAAAGGGCGCTCTCATCTAGGAAGTTTATGGGTGTTAGGAGAATATATTAGCCTTTCTCTACCTTCTTTCTATCTCTTTCCTTCTCAACAGTTTTATATGTCTGCACTCTACTTTATTTCAACCTCTCCGGATCGGCAATACAAAGAAAAACAGTCGCGCGACATTAGAGCAAATTTATTATAACATATTCGTAATATTTTATGTCATTGAAGTGTTGTTAATTCGCCAGTCTTTTCTCGTTATTGTTCGATTATACAACGCGATTGCATTCGAATCTTAAGCCTTGTGTCCACGATGCTAGAAATCGCTTCGGAGATCTTGGACAGAGAAAGAACTGACCAATCACATTTAAACAATTCGGCCAATTGACCAATGTGATTGATTAATTCTTTCTGCGTCCGAGATCTCGGAGCAATTTCTATCATCGTGGACACAAGACTTTAGAGATTCGATAGAATAGGAAATAAAAAAGGCGTCACATTGCAATGAAGATCTTACCTTTATCCGATTCAGTTATCCGAATATGACAAGAATCATAAATACATCCACCATTCATGCCACGTGTGATTATATAAAGATATATAAAATATATGGCTTACAGCAATCGTAAGGATCGCATTAATTGATATAATAGACGAATACTTATTGTATAAAAACTTGTTATTAATTACATTTTTTATCTTTAATAATGAAGAATTTATTTCATATAATAATAAAGTATAATAATGAAGTTTTATTTCAAATTGGTAAAAAAAATATTTAAAATACGACTAATAAAATCAATAAAATCTTTATCACAAACTACTTTATACTTGGAAGATGACTTGACTTTCGCGGTGGATTATTTAGCAATTCTTGGAAACAGAATGGTAATGTTTTGATCATGCAGCGGAGAATGGAAATAGAGATTGGAATAAATGCAATCTCCACAAATCTATGGCGAATTGGCTGAAGAAGCGGATGCATCGCAATGCATTACAAAGAGACCACCAATGGAGATATATAATTTAAAATAAAAGATAATTTAAGACTCACTGACACGATGCGCAGCAGCGGAGTTGCATGACACTACGTTGATCTGTAAAATGCAAATACATTCAAATTAGAGCAACGTGTATAATAAAATTCCCAACTTATAATTAGGTATAATTAAAAAAAAAATTAGATAAATAAAAAATTAATTTGTACATGTACGATTTAATTCTAAATAATTACGAACGTGTTAAGCATCACAAAATTATTTATAGATCCATAAATACTATACAAATATTTCATTAAATATTTTATTTTCGCAAAGTAACGTAAAACTAAGAAAATGACCAACAATATTTTATTATTTTATTACGCATTAATGTAAAAGTGCACTATAAAATTGTCTCCGTAAACGATTAATATCGCTCTAGCAACAAATAAATGATAAATAATTACTTACACCTTGGTTGCTCCGCCGTTGCCCGACGCCTCCCTAGGCCTCCTCCTCCTCTCAGGTTCCTTGATCAGGTATCAGGTACACACACACAACACACCTGCGGTAATACGGTTAATTATATCATTTATATCGCGCGTGTACTAATCATTGAAATACGATAATCGAGTGGCATTTCGTACAGCATTCCCGACGTTGATCGCACGCGATGCTCATTTTGTCATATATTATGACGGAAATATATGGTCAAGTCGCACAAAGCGACGATCTACTTACTCGACATAACACTCGCGTTGATTCGTAATTTAAAATGACGAATTTCGAACGGCCGAAAGAATTTCAACTTCACTCCCTGCGGCTCCGGCTCGATTGATTCCGTATCTGGAAATATGGTTAGGTTAGGTTTACCGCTTGCTCGCACGATCAATCTCGATCGAATATATCTCGCCAATTATGGATTCTTGCAAATAACCGACGTATATACGCTGGATTGACGCTTCGTGATTGAAAATATCAAGATGCAACAAGAATTATAATTGTATATTCAATCTTTTTATACCTGTCGCGAACACTACTCGAGGTGATCCGCGCACCGTTTTACTTCCAACGTTCCGTTCCAACCGAGAAACTTGGAGAGATGCAACGATGCAACTTCACTTTGATGCCGCGATAGCTTATTGCCTTATTAAAACGCAACAGAATTGACCGTTCGAAAATACATAATCGATATTCATATGTATAATTGCACGTACATACGTGTAATATACTTTAAACGCAAAAATTTCGTAAAATAGCCGCGTTATCAATGTACGACTAGATTAAGCTTTATTCGAAGAAATTATGGCTTAAATATCACGATAAAACAGTAACTTTTATATTCTTATTCCCTACAGCTTTGAGTTTTGTTGTAAACGAATAAATCGCGCAGTACCCTTTTCGGTAAATAGCCGTCACGAGAGACAATCAATTGAACAGATACACATAAACGCTAATTGCAGTAATCATAGAGGATAAATCGTGTTCGGCATCTCGTACCTGTTACGATCGCGACTCGAAGGATGCGTAATGCGACCAGCGACACACGGAGTACGGAGTACGAAGTGCAGCTCGCGCTCGCGTTGCTGCCCAGCTGAATCTCGCCGTGCGAATGATACCGCGTGACCTTTTGCGAACATAGCGCGCGGTACGCCGTAGTTGTTTTTACAAAGAAAAAGCGTCACGCGCCGAAAGAAATACGTATACATATAATGTAAAACGTATAATATTTTTTTCGTAGGATATATTCTGCTTGTATTTCGATGTATATTTGGCGCGAAACGTTACCGCAACTGTTAATTGTTAATAAACGTCCTGGTAAAATAGAATCTGCTTCTTGCTATTCAAATATTATATATATTAATTGAGTCTCGTTGTGCGATCGATAGCTATTTTAAATGTGAACTGCGGATATCTTTCCTTCCATTGATCATCATCATCCTTCCACGACAACGCGATTCCCAAAGTATATTTAAAACACCTTATTGTTATTTCGTAATTTATGTAATAAATTTCAAATTACAAGAAATCTGTAAATTATGTCAGTAGTAAATTATATAATTTATGTAATTAAAAATTGTGTAATTTATTTAATTAAAATATAATTTACTTTTGAATATTTTGTTCAAATTTCTTAGAATTTTAAATCATAATTTTTGTTGTAACGTTTATTTAGTGTAAGAATATATTTCAATTAAATGGAAACGATCTTTGTCGCGACTCAATTGTTTCATTATTTTCGTAATATTAACTAGTGCTGTTATTATTTTATATAAAGCTCAAATCAGGATAGAAAGGTATATATGTTATAATTGCGTAAGAGAATATTTTATTTACTTTTATTTTAAATTGCATTTATTTTTATTCGTGAAGACTTTCAATTCGTAGTGACGTATCGTGACGTCTTTGGCTGTTCCTAACACCTTCTACGTCTTTTTAGCCTCCTTGTATTTCTATTCAGAGATACAAATTACGCGAAATATATAAATGCAGTAGTTTACACTGTTTGATAACTACAATAAGGGATTATACTGTAAAGTCGTGTTATCTTATAATTTCATAAAATTTTGTTTAATTCGTATATTTATTAAGTAATTTTATACGCAGTGAGAGAGGTAAGTATTATTGTAAAATACTTATCACCTGAGGTGATTTAATGCTGCGTTTTCTGCACGATATTTCATAGGATATTTCGAGGAAGGCCTTGGACAAAGAAAAAGTAGGCCCGGCGAACCTTGTAGCCTAATTGCCGCCACGTCATTTGCATAGTTATGCAAATTGTATATAGGCAAGACAGTGAAGCGCGCGCGAGCGTTTCTCTACTACCTTTCGCCTATTTACTTTGCGAGGCGGAACACCATAGGAAATATTGTCAGACAATGAAATTGGCAGTGAAAGTTCACGACGTTATCACGTCGCACATGGTGCGACTGAATAAGAAAGATCACACGTTTGTGCCATTCGTCTTACGCAGTTAAACGGTGCAGTAAAAAAGTCGCATGAACTATCGTGAACTATAATCTAATTGTACAATTAGAAATAATTGACGTAACAATATCATCTACAAGTTTATAAATTTTACTTCAATCAATTCTCTTTTTAGAAAAAAAAATGTATAAAAATAGTAATGTCAAGAGACAAAATATTTCGTCACAAATTATTCGTTAGCTACGAATGTATGATGAAGTGACAGAGAACGTTGCTATCGACTCGTTTGTCGACGGGAAGGAATGAGGCGCGTACGTTTATTTCAGTCATCGTCGAAACCGAACGTTGTGCATGCAAATCCGTTTAAATGTCGTCGCGATGCCTGAATGGAAATGAACTCTCTCGCTGCGTGCCGGGCGCGAATATATTATTATGCATTCAAGGCGTAATTCGTTGAAAGCCGTGGCGATCATCACCTGCTGGGCGCGATCGATGGCCAGGCGATCGTTCACGCATTCGTGCACGACCGGTGCAATCGACCTCTCGCCAAGATAATCGGCAGTATATTTTTGGACATTAACAGGAAGTGCTGAAAGTAACAGTTTCCTCGAGTGGATGAAAAGAAATAATCTCATTTCTACGATTCTACGATTGCATTTTGCTTCAGGAAATAGTTAAGGTTGCAAAAAAAATAAAGCGTTAACCGTAACAATGCTCTAAATAACGGACATGTTACGCGTTAACGACATCGAAAAGCAGCCAGCCATTATCTTATTATTTTCCGTAGAAGAGAATTCCACTAATTATCATGTTGCACGTGAATATATTTCAACACATATATTTAATTGCGGTAATTGTTGCACATTCCACTAAACAGACTAACAGATCATATTGTTAATGGCATGTGCATGACGAGTTAAAACTGCATATATTAGATATAAATCAAATAAAATATGTCTAGAATAAGGAGAAAAAATAGAATTGGTGAGATCTTCCCAAGCAGGGAAAGCCCCGGAAAAAAAGGAAGAAAACGAGAGTGCTTCGCGCGACCGAGGTCGTTTCTTCTCTCGTTTCGCAGTGAATCTATTCATAGACGTGAGCCGGAATAAATAAATAAATTGGTCTTTATTTATGTGTGCTATTGACGTGTGAAAACTCGGCGTTTCTTCAGATGACGTGCATGCAGGGTTTGAAATATAATCAATTGCATTTTCTAAAATTAAATAATTATTTTAGATAAATATAATTCAATTGACTTAATTAATAAATATTTTTTATACACACGGTGCATGTATGTGCATTTTGATGTGCATGAATCATGATCGTAACTTAATCGAACTTTACGAATTTTCTAATCATGGAGAATTCTTCCGTGCTACGTAATTTTCACGTCATTTTAATAATTGTTGCGAGTAAAGACATAATGCAAAGCACAAGCATAGTAATGTCACGTATTTCCACTCTCGTCTTGTTTTGATTTTGTATTCCCCTCTTACTATTTTTATTTTTTGTATTTAAAAATTAGAAACGTTGAAGAAAGTTGAAAACGGAGAGTTGTAACTTTGAATCGTTATAGCAATTTTAGAATTTCTCCCTCTTTTCTTTCTCTATTCTTGGAATAAATGAGGAAGACAATTTCGCTCGGATTGGGTGATTAATTACAGTTACAGCTTTAGAATGAAGATACACGTGTTTTAAGAGCGACCTTATGCACTCTCTTTCAGTATATGCATCTCCTCTGACACACAACCTATTTCATCTAACAACAAATAATTGCATTAGTTGTTCCATGTACTCACATTGCGTTTCCGCATGGAAGGATGCCGGCTGATTTTCATGCAGATAATGACGGTGTGAAAAAAATAAGTAATTGCTATAATTGTTATAATTAGCATGATTGTGTATACCTATATGGTTTATTTCCGATTCCTCTTGTACGTTGATTTATACGTTCGCGTATAAATCAACATCTCAATCTCATGAATTTAATGCTCCGTTAAATGATACGAGCCTGTTCTTCGTGTAACATCACATCTAATGCTTCAAGGAAGTCGAACATTAATTCATATTTTCCTACTAATATCTTGATTTGTAAAGTTAAAATATTTCAATAATTTAAATTGCAATTGAAAGAGTTTCGACGTGCATGCATCACTGTACGATTTTTTTGTGAGCGTTACTGTTTAATTTTTTCTCAGAAACTACTCTCTTCCTCATTGTTATTTAATAATTTTTTTATTTATTGATGAATTGAATATTAAGTTATTCAATAAATATCGTTTATATTAATTCTTGTTGGACTTTTATGCACACACGAGAACAAATTTTAAATTATACATAGGTACAATCAAAATTAATTAGGGTAAGAAAGGGCTATTTGAGTCAGTTAAAGAAAAAAAATCAGTTAAAACATTTTCAAGACAAGGAGAAAGCTTTCAATTTTCAAGATAAGGAAAGCTTCTTTAATCATGAAGCTTTTTAGTTTTTTTGAGACTTTTTGGCTTTTTGGCTTTAGTTGACAATTTTTTATCCAATTTTATCTTTAACTGACTCAAATAGCCCCTCCTATCAGTTAAAATTCTGGGGAAAAGTTACATTAAAACTTGTAACAAAAGACATGCGACATGAGACCCCTATAAGATTGATAAATGTGCAAGAGTTTCAATCGGATTAACACGATTACGACACGATTAACCTAATGCGCAATGTGTTGCGTCGTACGCCAGCTTCGTTCCTGCTTAGGATAAATACCACTACCGATTGCCACGGTCCGATATGTCCGTGCTTAGAATGCCACGTGGACGCATTAGGAAACGGCTTTCAGCTTTTATTTGCATCGCAGGCATACTGGGTGGCATTTGTGTATCGGCCCCGTGGCTTATTACGCATATTGATCGGCCCCCGGGAGACATTTATCGGCGTATGCGGCGAGTGCAGGGCACGTATTCGCGTGCTGCGGTACATGCACCCCGACCGGCATCTAGAACAATCAAAACATTAACGCGTCAAGATGCGTCTGCCGCGAACATGAAGTGGAATTCCGTTGTTTCCTGAAACCTTCACGTGAACGCGAAACGTAATGGGACATTAATATCTAACAATTCAAGATGTAAACGTTCGATTTTCGGGATCGAAAGAGTACCTTATCGCTCGTGTCGAAGAACGCCACGATCAAAGTTCGCGTCTGATTATCAGTAATTCGTGCGAACCCGCGAACTTAGCGAGTATATCCCGATGTTGCTTCTCCTAATAAGAATAATTTCTAGCCTCTCGAGTAATTTCTTCACTTCACGTCTGCACGGACACGTACGTACGTGCGTTATAATTGAGAAAATTCGAAAGGAGGGAAGTGGTTTCCAAGAAAACATTCCTGCTATCGGTAGGATCATGAGCGATGTTAATAAGCTGCGCGGTATGGTGAGTACACAAAGAGTTACTCGCTCGGAATTGCGTGTTACCATTTCGTCCCTCGTCCGGCGTACATTTATTTAAATAATTAAGCGCGAATTTTACATCCTTCGTAGTATAAACAGTAATGAGGTTCAGGATAGGTTCAAGCAGGAATCGTGGCTTCTTATCGCTGGAAGTATAAACCCCGCGATTTCCAAGTAATTTTTTAACAAACAAATATCTTATTGTCTTACAATAATGTTACAAAAAAAAATCAGCCAATTGCTTATTTTTGTAACTATTAATCATCTATGCTTTCAAAATTACTCGAAACGGTTCTTCCTTTCTCTGGATTAAAATTGGGAGTGTCGTTTTACGTTCGACATGGATAATGGAAATAGCAAATTAAGGAGGAGATAGTTTGAACTTTCTAAGTGTCATAATACAATCGTCGCATCGAAACACTCTGTATGCGCGCCATATCGCCCGCCTTGCTCCTGTAGTGAGGTCAGTTCTCTTCTGATTAAGCGCGGTATAAAGCGCAAGAGGAAGGGGACGGGAGTGCGTTTGCATGCGAGCGAGCATTCTGAGAAATTCTCGCTTCGCTCGCGCGCGTATATACGCGTATGCGTGTACGTATGTGTACGGATGTCGTGAATCTATGCATATATATCGCCCGGCGAAATCAGTTGGCAGCTTCCTACGAGAGACAGGTAAGCACGCGCGTAAAGGTATAACGCGCCGAGTGTATTCACCTGGCCGCGTCGTTACCTGACACATACGCCGCGGGTAATCGCTGGGAAATTACAAGCCTATATCGCTGCTCCTCTTTACGCTACAAACGGTCGCCTACTTTTCTTGCGCGCCACGATTCCGCCCTGATATCGGCAGATCGGCTATTATCATCGCCAGCTCGCGTTTCACAAGCTTATCCTTTAATTCTTAAATTCGACAAAATTAAAAGAACTCTTACGTTTTAATAAAAGACATAAAAGGAATACGAGATAAATGGAATTTGTAAAAGTGGAACGAAGAGAAACCAAGTTTAAAATATCTTCTTAAACACTGATCTCATATTCTCAATTAATAAATAGGATGAATAATTCTAGCATTTTCTATATAAATGATACTATCTCTATATAAAATATGTCTAATTCTGTCAGTATATGCTGCTTTTATAAAAGAATTGTCATATAATGAACTATATCTCCATCACGTCGCACTAAAATCTTACAAAATTGAAAAACACGTTTCCACACACACAGTTGTCGCACACGCGTTTCAAAACGACGCTCAACAGGGAAACGCCTTACGGAATCAGAGAGTGTAGGCAGACTCTGCTGCTGACAGAATAGGGTAATTTGGGGTTGGTACGTTCGCCGAATGTGGAACGAGGGCCATCATCGTGGCTTCCTCGAACGTCGAGTTAAATCGCGTCTCTTTGCCTTTGCACGAGAGTTCCGCACGCCCAATTTCATCATCGGCAAAGAACCAGCACAATGCCACGCGTTCGCGTTTTTACGTCAAAGTAGTAGCGTCCACGGGGTATATTCGTGATTCATATACCGTATCCGCCAAAATGAAATAACGTTATTTAAACATATTTGTCGTACAATCCGGAGGTAAACTTTTTCTCAAATTTATATATCGCTTAGATGCGCTTAGACAGCATTGTGCCTGCGTCAGGCGTGTATGCAGACGCATCATATAAATGCGTATCGGGCTGCGCGCTTAATGGCAGTCGGCGTGTGTGCCGCGATGAATATACGGCCGCGGCCCACACAGGCCGCGAGAGCGGACACTTGCCGCAATTTTATCGTCGGGAAAGAAGCCACCGTACATAAACGATCGGCCGCTGTGCAGTGTGCACTTGCTCGCCGACCTCGTACGCACCTGGCCGCGCGAACGTTCGGCCGTGCGCACACGGATATAGTCAGAGTCACCGTAACGCTATTCCTTCCTGAAGAAACGGAGGAACGGAAGAGGGTGACTAATGCTCCGCCGTGAAGCGAACGGAGATCAGATTCATTTGCAATTTCCAATTGAATTTCACCCGGGGGAAGTAAGCGGCTCTCTCGGAAATGTTGATCGATGCGCGAGCATGTTTTATGTATCCTTACGCTATTGCAACAGTGATCACTCATCGAGCGATGCAAATTCGAAAATGTATATACCGTTTTCTCCTCTATTTGTGAACGTTATCTTCTTTTCAACAAATAAACTCAATTTATAATTATAATGATGAAAATAGTAAATATAAGAAAACAGATAAATGAGAAGAAAATGGTGTAAATGCAATATTCTCTCGCGCGTTATAACATGTATTTCTCTCTAGCTTGATTTGAGCTTTAAAATAATGACAAAGCACTGGTTAAAATAATGGAATTAATGAGACAATCTATCTGCAGCAAAGATCTATCCGCATCCCCCTTTTTCCATTTAATAAAAATTCTCTTTACACTAATTGTAAGTAAACGTTGCAACAGAAATCATGATTTAAAATTCTAAGAGATATAACAAAATTTTTAAAAGCTTTTCAATTACATAAATTACGAAATAACAATGATTCTTTTCAAATATTACGTATATACCTAATAACATTTGCAAAATACTCGGTAAAGTATGTAATTTCGTCGTATTAAGTTTTCTATAACTAATTTTATTACAAAGCGCAGACATCGGTAATAACTACTTGTATTTTATAAAATATAGTAAACAATCAACTATATATATCGATCGCGCAGTGAGACTCGATGTATATATACATATAAAAATTTAAAAAGAAAGAAGCAGATTCTATTGTACGTTTATTAACAAACATGATAACGTTTCGTGCCGAATACACCGAGACACAACGATCGTACGAAAGAAACCCACGCCTTTTACATATTTCTTACGCCCCCCCCACCCCCGCGACGCTTTTCCTTCGCGTAAATATAACTACGACGAGTGTTTACAAAAAGTCGTGCAGCGCCTACTCAGCCCACCGAGCTTTTCCCCCAACTTTATCCCCACTCGTGTTGTTTACGAGCCGCCGGGCGCGACGCTCGCGAGCTGTGACGTCACTGGCCGCGCACCCGCGCCACCCCACCCGCGTAATAATCATTCGCACGACGACCGTGGAACGGCGACGCTCGAACAGATAGACGGAGATAGAGAATCCAGATTCCAGCGAACGTGTATCGTGTATCGCGTTAAGTATTGGAGAAAGAATCGATCGTAGCCAGGTATCACGAAACGTTGAACGTGATCGTTCTCTACGCTTATTACAATTAGCGTATATCTCTGCTTAATTAATACCTCTGCGTGATTTATCCGTTTACAATATTACCCCGAGGCGATAAGAGATTGGAATATGCGTACAGAAATATCCGTTTTATCGTGATATTTAGATGCCATAATTACTTTTGCAAAGCTCGGCCGAATCGTTCATCGATAATAACGCGAGTATTTTCGGGATTTTCACATTTGAAACATATTACGCGTACAATGACGAATATCGATGCGTTTTTGTGTTTTTTTCGAACGGTCCATCGCGTTTTAATGAGTTATTCAATTGACTCCGTTGACGCGTCGTTGTATCATTCGAGTAAAATTGCGAAGATATTTTCAAATTTTTCGGTTGGTGACGATGCGTTGTCGCGGCGTCACGCATCGTGTGTACGGGACGGATCGCCTCGCCTCCGAGTCGAGTAGCGTTCGGCGACGCGTATAAATATTCAATACAGTTACAATTAACATCGTATCTCGATATTTTCGATCGCGTAACGTAAATTCGGCATGTGTAAATCGGATATTTGCAAGAATCCGCAATCGGCGAGACATATTCGGCCGCGAAATGGGTCGTGCGAGCGGTCGGTAGATCTATAGAATATTTCCAGATACGGCCTAATGTCTAATCAATCGAGCCTCGCCGTACCGCGTGAAGTTGCCGCAATATCGGAATCACGGCGTTCGAGATTCGTCCATTATACCCCAACGCAAGTCGTGAGTCATCGCGAGTGCCGAACGGATCGCGGCTTCGTGCAATATGTGACGAAATGCGCGTCGCGTGCGATTAACACGTCGGGAGTGCCGTACAAAGTGCCGCGCGGTTATCGTATTTCGATGATTAGTAGTACGCGCGCGATGTAATTAACCGTATTACCGCGGGTGTTGCAACTGTTGTGTCTCGCGTCGCGTTGTGTCGTGTGCCGTCAAGAAACCCGAGAGGAGGACGAGGCCTGGGAGGCATCGGGCAACGGCGGAGCAATTAAAGCGTAAGTAATTTATAGTTTATTTATGATTAACTGGATTAATTGTCTATTCTGGAAACAACTTCATTGCATTCCAATTTTATATTAATATCCCAATTAATATAATTTATATAAAATATCGTTGGTTGGGTTAGGTTACTAGACACTTTACGATCTTTACGATCTTTATTTTGCGAAAAAATATTTAATAAAATATTTATAACATTTAATATTTATGGATATGTATACAATTTAAGAATGCATGAAATGTATAATTTCTTAAATTATTTAAAGCGTTATAGAAAAATTAAATTTTTACTTATTTAATTTTCCAAAAAGTTATACTTAAGGGTACTTTTTGAAAACTGTGTAATTTTTTTATTAAAATATTTACATGAAAGAGACATATATAGCACATATCGTAGCACGTAATAGTCAGTTTAAGATAGAAAATGTAATAGTTTTTTAAGTAGCAATTATTTTATACATATATACATGCAATAATTTGTATATATTTATATTTTACAGATGGACGTAATATTCTACAGCTCCGCTGCTGCGCATCGTTTCGGTGAGTCTTAAATTATCTTTTATCTTAATTCGAATAATATCTTCGTTGGTGGTAGAATTCCCTGTAAACGCGTTTCGACACACCCGCTTCTTCAGTCGATCCGCCATAGGTTTGAGGAGAGTTCGAGGCTGCATTCGTTCCACTCGCTGTTTCCACTCGCCGCGGCATGATCGAAAACATTGCCGTTCTTCCCGGGAATCGCTTAACAATCCACCGCTAAAGTCCATTCATCTTGCGAATACAAAGTAGCGGCTCGCAGTAAAAAATTCAAGTTATTATCCATGGCAGCGATTTATATGTGATGGTTCTTTGGATTAAATGCTTCGTTACTATCGATAGAGAAAATATAATTAACATCGTAAACTAGACTTCGCAGTAAGAGTTTATGTCGATTACCCTGGTTAATGCGGGGCGCGTATGTATGCGTACGATTGCCGCGAGCCGTACATCATACGTGTCTCCGCATAGTCACGCATAGCGCATATACCGCATAGCACGAATGGCGGATGCGTTTCGCAGGTCTTCGTAATCCGGACGAATGAGTCGGATGAAAGCAGCCTTCAACGCGGCGAGCGGCGACATCGCGTTGGGTTCTTACCATTTTTATTTCCCACATAGACTCTCCGCCGCGCCGGGCCCCCAAGAACTGCTCCGGGCACGTGCGCGACCGTGACGCAATCGGACAATGATGAGAGAAGACCGGAGAGTTAACGACGCTCCAATCGCGTGAAACGCGTGTGTTACGACAAATTCGCTCGAGTGTCAATCGCGTGATCGTTTCCCTTTGTAGTACCGACTCGGAGAGGACGAGATAGAGTATGGAGTACGTGCAAAGTTATCAAGAGGGAGAGAAAGAGAGAGAGAACGAAAGTGGCTGATATTTAAAACAAGACACCAGAATTTTGGAAATGTTAAATCTTTCATTTAACAATCTTTATTTTTATTTTTCCAAATGTCGAATATAAAAGAATAAGTGTCTCTGTTTGGAGATGAGAAACAAATTAATTAAATTCTAGAATGCTGCAAAATGAAACTACAAAGCTTCATTAAATCGTAGATTATACCAGTTCCGTATTTATAAAGTATAAAATAATATCAATGTCTAAAGAAGGAGATCGCGACGATTTCAGAAGCGCGCGCTTCGATTGTCAAATTTATAACCGCCATTCGATGCACTTTTAATGGCCGTATAATCTACAGGTAGCAAAGATTACTGGCGGCGCGGCGAGGTAATGTCACAAAACCGGCGGCTTTACGATTCATTAAAATACCATTTCTTATGCAGCGCACCTAATTACCCGTTGAAAAAAATATCGTAGCAACACCCTTTCGCTCTCTCTCCTTCCTTTCCGCCTCTTCTCGACATGTCCCTCTCTCCGTCGTTCTCTCGCTCTCATCGTGCGAAACACATCGTCCGGCCAGCTGGTTCATCGTAATGGTTCATATTATGGTAATGCAAAGGCGCTTGAATCCCGCGCGGCTACCCGTAAAGCCGTAAACGAGTCTCATGCCGCCTATGAATAACGCGAAAAGCGCAGCGACGTGTTTGAAGAACAATACCGACATATCATTATAAATCATGTCGGCGGCTTTTCACGAAAATTTTTCCTATCTTTATTGTCACCGCCGCCACTGCCACCACCGCGCCGCTGTATTAATTCAGCTGTATTAATTCATTACTGTGAGACGCAAGCTTAAGATGGTTCTTCGCGTATGCATAGGATAGGCTTCTCGAACGTATACGCGAGCTGAAGAGATGACACTTAAAGGGTTACATTTTAATCTCTCTCGTGCCGCGTTCATTTTCACGACGAGAGAATCTATTTTCGCGGGCGATCTCTGGTAAGATCGGATTATTTCCAAGGTATCTCTGCAATTAATTCCGGAATGAGAAACGGTGGCGAAGTCGTTTCACACCGGTCCCGATCGGCTTCCAAATACCGATACCCGATCCGCGTTAGCTTCTTTCGTCACGCTCGCGAACAAAAAAGCGCGGGCCGCTCCGATGGCAGAGATACCATAAGGCCGGGTGCGCGAGCGAGCGCGTACGCGCATCCGCCGGATGGATTTTCGAGGTGCTCCGCTCGCAATTACAGCCGGTGCATCGCGGGTAATAAAAAACGATGGCTAACTCGTTGCACGATCGACTACCGAGTATCGCGTTAGTCCCTTTTAGTCACGGTCCGTAGAGAGAAAAGTGCGACGGCGTGCCGCCAGGCTAATAAAATCCCGTCGGTGCATAACTTGCAAATTCGTGGTGTTAGCCGAAGATAAACGGTCGTTCGCTCTCGTCGTTATGAAACGCGAAGAGACGCGCTATGTTCGTTTTTACGATCGCGGCAATTCTCTTAGCCTCCTGACCACGATATTTTTTAGAAAATAAGAATAAAGAAATATATACTATTTTGTTCGAAATAATAATAATTTATTTTCATGATCATACACAAACTAGCAGGATGTGTTGCACTTTTGTCTTCATAATAATAATAATACAAGAAGAGTACAGACTATTTTATTTTGTTTTATTTATAAATGTATATCGAAATGACGCGTGATTAACAAGTAGGGATAATATGACAAACACACGCAGCTCGGTTTCGTAAATACGCTTCTGGTCTCTCCCCTGCGAGCTATATGGACCTCGTAACTGTAGCTCATTTTATACCTGCCTGCAAAAATAGAGTAAGAAAAGGAGAGAAAGAGAGACGGACAGAAGGCAAGACAAAGCGAGGATAAGATGCAGGGTAAACGGGGGAGGGAGAAAGAACTCCGAGGACGAACGGAGAAGACGAGGAGCGACTGCTCGTCGAACTCGATGCGTGGCAGATTTGGTTCTCCAATCTTCGGGCCCGAACACTTTCAGGCTCACCCTCTTCGGCCTCTTCAGACTCGGCCGCCGCCGCGCATCGAACTGTCCGTGCAAATTTCAATTTTAACTGCTAATCTGCCAGCTAATAGCCCCCTGCTCCTCGTCCTCCTGCTCCTCTCCCGCGTCTTTTCCCCCCCATTGGCAACTCCCATCTCAATGCCGATTCTCTCCAATGCTGCAAGTACTTCTCTGCCGTTTTAAGTTCGAAATTTAGTACTTTGCCCTCACGTCGTTAAATATATGGAGATTTCTCCCATTCCTGCCCAATTACATATTTATTTATTTTCTGTGAATTTATTTTATTTGATTATATATTTTCTAATTTTGTTTATTTTATTTTATTGTTATTGCATATATATTCTTTTTTTTTCTCTAAAAAGTATAACAGTTCTTCTCTGAATACAACAAATTTTCCTTTTTTTTCTGTCTTTTGTTCAGTTTTTCATTCATGCGAAAATCGATTGTGCTCCATACCGATTGAAGGGGTTAATTACACATCAATTTTAACCACTGATCCGACCGTTAAGTGGCTATTTCGCTAGCTTCATGTTCATCTCATTTTCGCTCTTCTCGTGCTCTGTTTGGTCAATAGATATATATTTTCGTATATTTGCCTTTTACGCGTAGCACAATTCTCGCGAGTAAACTCCAGTAATCATTCACGAAATATAGGGGACTGAGGTTTGCTGCTGAGATAATTATACGTCTCGTGGAAATCGAACGAATGCTCTCGCGACAATACCGATTACACAAAAGGAATGAAAACCGTTAAATCGAGATTTTAACGGAAAAATCGTGCACAAAAATTCATAGGATATTTCTTAAATACGTTAAATATTGTTTAATATCATCTTTACTTTTAATGTCAAAGTGCGATAAGTTTTAAATTGACTAGAAATATAATGTAGAAAATAAAACGATAGAAGTGATCCCTTTTCGTCTTGATAGAAACATAACGCAGTGATTCAGGGAAAAGTGGAAAGCGGTAAGTAAAAAGGACGTTAGGCTAATAGACAGCGTTCACTTATCTCCATTTTTTTGAGACGACTCTTTTCAGAGCGGCATAAATATCTCAACAGATCTGCCTGCATAAACATCCCGTCATTTCTCATCTTGTTAATAACGCGAAGATTAATATTGCTCCTTATGAAAGACGTCGACACTCGTGCAATCATCAGTCTCTTAACTTAACGTCGAGACTTCCGTTCGTTCTGTCTTTCTCTCTCTCTCTCCCTCAGTTTTCTAACTCTTCTTTGCCGTCGTCTCTCTTTCCTTATTCGTAGCTGCAACGATGATTTATTGCAATATTTTGACGTGAAATATATATAGGAAAGATGAATTGACAGGAGACTCTTTATGGCCGAAAGTTTGCCACCCTCCTTGCCAACAACCCCTCTAGACACAGCCGACAGTTTACCTCCACCGTTAGCATCATCGTCAGAGTCAGCAAATGCTACGGGCGGTTAGCTATATTTTTTTTAATTTGGATATTAATCATGCTACGGGACAAGGGTCATAAAGTTATCTCAAAAGCTAGGGCTCAATGCGACTTTTCCAAAATAATTTAAATAACTAACTTCATAGGGGGAAGGTATAATTAATTAAATTGCATATCGCATATAATTAATGGATTGCATTTGTTATTAAAATTGCGGAAGATTTAAATTATATCAGTCGCATTTATTACTCCAATTATTAGCGAATGTTTCAAAAGCACGGTATTTTCCCTTCACCCAAACTGTAATTAAAAAGTTATACATTCGAGCGGTAAAATCTTTAAAAAATTTGAACGCGCCGGAGAGAGTAATTCTCGCATCAATCGACGATTCTTCACACTATTCTCCTATTACGCGCAGCTTATGCGCGTCTTACGCGAAGCGTGCGTCTCACATTGCCGCACGCCCACGCATCTCCTCAGCTAATCATCCAATAAAACAACATTTAGCCTGGCGTTGTCGGTACGCGCGTTCGCGCGCATACCATTCGGCGTTGAGGGAGGTTCGTTGAGCAGAGGTCGCGGAGTCGCAATGCTATTAAGGAATGCATTACACCTGGGCGGTGCATTGTATTCAGATAGTCGAAGAGTCCGGGTATCGCACGCTTCGCTACCTAGATACACCACTGGGCGCAAGCCAGCGGTGCGTACCCTCATTTGACATTCATAGGAGTGCAGGAATGTGATCGTGCCTGTGCATTATACTCATGATATGCATGCGCATTTACCGTTCAAGTATGCTGCTATTACTGGTACGACGGAAACTTATACGTATATAAATTTATTTTGAATGGTCATTATATATTTGTAAAGTAGGAGTCATTATATGTATATTTGTAAAGAAGTAAATATTTAAATATAATTGTAATTAAATAATATGAAATACAGTCTAATTTTATTTATTCGAAATTATTTCACTGATAGTTATAAATGCAACTGCATCATGATTTATCTAAATATGGTGGGATAAACGAAACATGTTTTTCATGCGTGGCTCATCATCCCTTTGATTTTTTCTTCGATAAAACTAGCATCGCATGCTAAGGGACAAAAACTGGTTATTACAATGTTTTTCTCTGTGCAATTATTCCTCGATTTTGTAGTCCCCGCAAGAAGTACCAGAGAGAAAGATCACATTCCGAACTTCCCTATGAAGTATATCCGTCAGCTGATGCGTTTCCGTTGTAAGTTGAAAAACCGAGGCGGGATGGTCTCGATAAGGCACCGAGTAATTACATTTGTCACGTCCTTACGTTTTAATCAAGCGAAATCGATGAGGAACGAATGGATGAAAGAACAGGATCACTACTGCGTAGCGTTATCGTGATAAGGGAAAAAAGACGATAAGAAAAGTGGAGCGAAATAGGCGTGCACGCCCTACGCAACTTTGATTTCGTGAGATCGGGGGACCCGAATGCGCGCCCGGTGCATTATCTTATTCGACATTTTGGAAATTACAGGCCAAATGTGCCCGGCCAACTGTCAGGCTCGTAAAGTTGGAGAGAAAAAACGGGGAAACGGACGTGCGAGTGAGAGAGATAGTAAAAGAAAGGGAGTGCGTTTAGGGGACGAAGGAAAAGCAAAAAAAAAACCGTATAGAAAATGACCGGCAACCAGCTATGCTTTTGTGCTTGATATGTAGATGCGTCGAATAAAGAGCACATTAGTTCTTTTTTTAGCTTTTATCGGGAAAATCAATATTTGCATAAAATTACGACCGGTCTGAGAACCCGTGACAAATGGATGGGACGATAGATGTGAGCTTCCGTTTGCGTTCCATGATTTTTGCACGATGACGTAGGCGAGTGTGAAACGACCACAATTGTCACGGCATATTTAATCTCTACTGATTTATTAATAAGATACATTTGTTGTGCTAAAAATGCGTTACATAATTCATTAATAGAACATAACTTATTGCACATTTGATAATTTTTTATTATATAATTTTCTTATTATATAACAATTGTTATTTTTGAGATTTGTACGTATGTAAGACTTATTTAATAATTTTTTAAACTTATGTGTAAATTAATCTTATTTTAAATTGATATACATACACACATTTGTCACATTTCTTACTTACTACTTTTTAAGGCATAATGTGTAAAATAATTGTTCCAACACGAATGGTAACACGATGACTTGTGCTCGGATTATTTCGAACAGACGACCGTAAATATAACTTTGCTGGCGCCATTCGTGGCGAGCTTAAAAAAATCTGATTATTATTTTACTCAGAACGTTAGCGATCGCCGGGAATCGGTCATATCTCGACAAGCGCGCTTTATATCTCCCGCTTAATACTAGTACAGCACGCGAACCTTAAGGACCATTTATATGCTTGTTTCGTTTTGTACCGACTCTCATTTCACGAAACGATTTGTGACTAGTAATTCTCTTACTCAAAGATAAAAAAATTGATATATACTTATCTAATCTATTATTTTGTCTTACATTTATAATTGTTTTTAAGGATTTAGTAATATTTTCTTCCCACTCCGAAATCGCAGAATGTGATTACAGATTGTTGTCTTATTCCTAAAATATTGAATCACCAATTCATTGTATATTTTTTAATATTTTTTTTATGCAGCATACGAGCTAGGAAAAAAATCCTGCTTTTGAACTTAAAACAACATTAAAAGGGTCATGTATTTAAGAGATAATTAAATTTAACTCTGCCGTGCATGTGTATCACGTTTATTGCCATATCTTAAGCCGTGCCATATCCTTTACGATACGTTATAATTTATGGATAACTCGTTGCATTAAAGCCCCCAACTGCAAAATGACTCATACCAGAAAACGATTATTTCATTTACGCGATTCTCGTTCATGGCGGGCTCGTAAAATGAAATTAAAATAAGAAATCGGTCGCTTTACGGTGCTCGATGAACATCGATTGCGTTATATTATCATACCGAGAGGGAAAGAGCAAGAGAGAGAGAGAAGGAGAGAGAGCCTCTTGCGCGTTGAACTTCGTTCCTCTGTGAAGATATGCGGCCCGGTTCTCCTCCTCCGACCGTGCTTTTGCCTCGCTAATGTGGAAACTCGAGGACTTTAAGTGGCTCAACTAGACGACGCCTCTTTGATGTTCACCGCACGCTGCGGTGCGTATACTCTCGTGCCACGCAACTGCGTAACACTTCGCGTATGATTCCTTCGTCGGCCGCATACTATGCGTATCAGTGATGGATGTAGGACACTAGGGACCCCAAACGAAATGATGCATATACGAGTATTTTCGTAATCGTTAGATGGATTAATATATACAGGTCGCTGTAATTAAGATTTAACAATAATTATAAACTCTTATGAAATAAAGAGTTTTAAATAAATGGGACGAATTATGGATTATTTAGCGATCGGGGCACCAAATAATCGTCTAGTCCGCTTAGTTTAATGAATCCGTCACTGGCCAGTATTATCGCACAACTCGTATAATACAACGAAGTCTTTCCTCTCTTCCCTTTCTACGACCAAGTCATACACGCACGCGACCGTGTGCCATTCCTCCGACGCCACTTACCATTTTTTTCCACGAACCTCGTTACCATGACCGGCAAGAACGGCAAGAGAGCGCCCGGTGAGGGGTTGCTTCAATAACGCCCCGTCGTTTAATTAACATCACTTTGTAGTCGATCGTGAAGCGCGCATCCGTTGTACACGCTTGACTTTAATTGTTACCATACAAAAATACATCGGCTGCCAACGCGTTTTACACATTTTATGAGTTTTGTAACGTTATCAATAGAATTATGATAATTTCTACAATGCTTCTGTTGTTATCATATTTGATATTTTTATTTTATTTCTGACCATTTAAAATTTAATTCTTCCGTAATTTCCTTTAAGCGTTGAATAGATACTTTATCCACGCTTATAATCTTGCTGGTGCGAGAAAAAAAAATTATTTCGTATTTATATATAAGTTTCAACGATCTACAGAATCCTGGAATTCTTTTGATATATACATTCGATATTCTCCGTTGGCACCTGATTTTCGATAACGATCGCGGAACGCGCTTTGACGTTGAAATTAATCCTTCCGGCCATTAAAGTGCAACTCGTTAACTGTGACAGTGGCTGGCAGCTGGATTGAATTGAGGCGCGTGCTATATTACGCTTGATATCGCTGTGAAACTCAACACCGCCGGCTCAGACCTCGACCCCTTAGGTCGTCGCTGTTGCTACCGCTTTGGCTGTTACCACCAACGAAATAATATATCCCATCGCTAAATACCGGTATTCCGTTCATCCGCTACTTCATCGTTTCTGATTTATTTCTGCAACGTATTCCAAAATGTTCACATTATTTTTTATGCAAATGTTATGTTTGCTTAGCCAACCATAATTTTTTAACACTACACTAAGTTATATTTTAAATTTTATTGGATTATTTAATTTTTTCAACTGATATCTTATTAAAATGTCTTACTAACGACTCTTCTGTAAATATATTTCTTTTGCATATATAATTCTGCATAAATGTATAAATATTAATTTCATGATTGATATAATATCTATATATCGTAAGTTGCACTGAAATATTTTTCAGCTGATATCTTATTAAAATACTTGACTCTAACAGCGACTCTTCTGTAAATATACATATAATTCTTCTGCATAATTTATAAATATTAATTTCACGATCGGTATATATATCCTATGTTATATATAGTTTGTACAACTGGATCGCTCCGGACAGAATAATTTTTTTTATTCGGATAATATAGTCGCGCATTTATGCTACAATCTTTCAATTGGTTATGGATCTCGTTTTATACTGTAATATAACGCATTATTGGATACCAGTTAATAAGGACATTATATTCGCGCTCTCCGCTAATTCGGGATAAAATTGAGAGATTATGTCAGAACGGCGTTCCGCGTGTCGTGTTCGATCGCTCTCACGCCTTTACACGCGTGCCAAGCGTAAAACGCGCGTGCACCCACGCAGCCGCGCGGACTCGCGTACAATTACCTTAATCCAGTGAATATTCCGACAGATAAAAGGGCCGCATGCGCAAATAGGGGGACTGCGGGAGGATTGAAGGGTAAGAGGGAACGAACACAATTGGCAAATCGCGAGACCGGGCAAGATCGAGAGGTCACTTTACGCTCGTGTCCGCGGAACATTATACTAGGAATGCGTCCCTCTGCTCATTATGCAGTCCTCGGGATAAAACTTGTTTTTCACTGGATATGTCGAGACATATCTGAGAGAGTCATATCTGGAGTCATTACACATCACTGTTTATCTAAATTCTAAAACTGCATAACACAAAACTCAACAGTCTATTTCGCTAAAAAGTTATTTCGAATTATTACATTTGAAGCGTAAGATACGACAAGAATAGTTTAATACTATACACTGAAAAAAAAATTCTTGGTAATTTTGTGAGATACACTTAGTAACAGTTCTTTTTAAAATATTTGATTATTATTACCGAATATGATATTAATAACCAAACGTTTTGTAATAATTATAAACATTTTGAAAGAGCCAATTTTGCGTTTAGTTGAGCCAACTAAATTATATAGTACTTATTATCAAATAGCTTAGTGATAAATAACAAACAGTTTGATAATTAGTACTAAATTGTCTTAAAAAGTCTTATCTGATTGGTTTGTTGACAGTTACTCAATTATTTAGTAAGCAATTTGGTTATTTAATAAATATTACTATAAATTTAGTAAGTATTGCTAATTCAGATTATTCTTTACGAAAGCTGTCAGTTTATTGTTCCGATCGTGCTGCATTTGTCTCATGAGCCTGAACCAGTTCATACATGTTCGTCGAGCCAAGCATTCGTGCCTGTACATACTCGTTTATCACTCGCGAAAGTGCATCGTAAAACTCTACAGTTTTCGCAAAAGTACATTGTAACGTTCTAAAAAATGAGTGAATTAGAAAATTCTCTCTTAATTTGACTTAAACATCTCATTGATGTGTTATAGGTTAACCTTTTAATACCTCAATGAGTAACCTTTTAATACCTCAATGAGATGTTTAAGTCCCCAAATTAAGAGAAGATTTTCTAATACACTAATTTCTTAGAACTTTACAATGTACTTTCGCAAAAACTGTAGTTTTACGATGCATTTTCGCGAGTGATGAACGAGTATGTAGGTACGAATGCTCGGATATATAATATACAAAATTTAATAACTATTAACAAAAAATTTGTTTACATTTAGCAACTCATTTTGTTATAATTATCAGAGTAGTTTGATAATATTTTCTAAACTGTTTGATAATTATTAATAAACTATCAGTTTATAGTTACCAAACTGTTTGGTTACATTTATCATTACTTGGTAATAATTACCAATCTTTGCCAATAATTACCAAATATATCAGGTTTTATTACAATTATTTGTTAACATTAACCAAATTATTTCGTCACATTCACCTATACGTTTAGTTGAAGCTATTTCACCAGGTAGCTTGGTCACATTAACCAAGCCTGGATTATTATAACCAAGCCTTTTTTTCAGTGATATTTCTTTTCTTACGAGCTGGTAGAAAAATTATATCAAATAAAATTTAATTTTTTCTATATCACAGTCTTGTTCTAACAATTAATCATATATAAGATTTATACAGAATTTATAGTCCAAACGGAATCATTCGATACCACGTTGATTTGCACGTTTATTTAAAAAATTTAATTACAAATTTACAAGTCGACTTACAGTTGGTCGTGCCCTGTCCGTCGTGCGCGCTGCGAGAAGCATATATCTCGAGAGTGAGATAATTTCAGTAATCATAAAATGGTAAGTAGATCATCGCGTGCCACGCTCGTAGTTGGTGTTGCAGCTCTAAGCGCGGGATCCTCTTATTGTTGCGGGTCTTACGTTCGCGCGGCACGGTAAACGAGCGTGTCCGAGCTTTCGTGCCGCCATCGACGGTGGCGACTACGCCACTGCCCCGGTCGGTCCACTTTGTGTGATGTATAATACCGCACCGCACGCGCGCGCTATCCCGGAGGTGCAGCCATAACGTCACTCTCCCGAATTCGTTCCGAGGCCGGCCTTGATCCGCTAATTACTACAAAAGAACCCGCTTATTTTGTAATCGCGCTCCCTCGCACATGCGTAATAATGCCGGGAAAATTACCGCGCGCTCCACGTTCCTTCTCCGTAGTCTTCGTGTCGTCGTCACGCGCGCACGGCATCGCGCGAGTGCATGACCGGCTGCGCCGAGAATTGAGAGTTCCGTTTCCTTTAATGCGAAACTTCCGCAAAGCCGAGGATAAATCCGCTGCTCTGGACCAGTTCGGTAGCGAACGATGCCGCGATGGACCGTGCAATTCGTGTTGAGGTGGCTAGGAAAGCGAATAAACATTTGAATCGCTTTTTTCCCGACAACAATTTGCTACTTTTGTCCATATTTTATTCTAGAGTCTTTGAGTATGTATAATTTATTATTTTAACACAAAATAGTATTATTTTAACACTCCATTGATTTAGTTAAATTAACGACATATTGAGTAGGAGCATTATATTAAATTTGACACTATGAATACAAACAGTGTAGAGTTTGTATTGAGCTGATTTTGACAATATACCGGACCTGTAATAATTCATAATTCATATTTTATATTGTATTCAAAATTAGGAATTATCAAAACGCTTAAAAGTTTCTCTTGGTTTTAAGTCATCCTGTTCATCCTATTCATCCGTCGTGATACCAATAATTGTTGCAAATCGCTCTTGCATTCAAGCCGGAAACATTACTCGAGATCAAAAGAAGATCAAGAGTTCGACACAGAGTAAATAAAGAAAGCACCTCCACCCCCGCAATTGACGGAACGACCGCGTTTATCGTCCCTTCGTGTAAACCGTGCTGTATGTTAAGGGCAGAGTGTTTCGGGATATTTTCGAGCGTGTGGAAGGGTGGCTGACCGTGTTTTGGTGGAACGGGAGGTGGACCATCCGGAAAATAGAAGTCGAAGGTGTCCGAAAGGGGCCTTAAAATTGCGAGAGACGACGGGGCGGCTACGGGTCGGTTCCCTTTGATCTCCCTATACGTATACTAGCATTTCGAAATTGAAATCTCATTATTTACCCCGCGGGTTGAAAATCCGTACCTGATACATCCCGGCCGCGGGGTTCTTGATTTCACGCTCGTGGCGCCGTACAGATTAATCGCTTTCCGAAATAACGCCCACAAAGTTTTCCACGAGTAGGGAAAATGCGATCGAGCGTTCTCTTCGCGGTGACTCTCCAAAATCATGCTCGAAATTCCTGATTTCCTCACTCTCATGGCTTTCTGGAGAGACGAATGAGTCTTTTCTTGTGATAATTAAAAAACCCATGATACAGAGCATTGTTGAAACTGCCAATTACACACTTATTTTTATGGTTGGAAATAAATATAATTAATACAAAGAGTGTCTATGCTAAATCTGTAAAACTTAATAATAATAATCTTAAATTATAGGATTAAATTAAATGTGGAAGCAATTAAAATTATTAAATGTAACTATATTATTAAACCTTGATGAATTTTTGTTTTATTTTTTGTTTATTTTATGTTCAATACTATAATACACAACACAAAACACAAATTCTTATTATCTATTTATTGTTGCGAGAATTATATTACCTTTTAGGTTTCAAAGCTTTTTCATGTAGAAAAACCAAGGTTGTTCTTTATTCATAAAGTTACGTTCTTCTAAATTTATTAGCTACCATGACTAAAAATAATAGTTCGAGAATAATACTCCGAGAAGAATACTGTCACAACTAAAAAATTCACAATTTTCAGGAGAGAGGAAAAACAAATTTAATTCAATTTTTTGAATTGTGAGATAACTAACGCAATTACAATTACGACATTTTGTTATAATAAAACTTATACTGTTTTTTAAAGAGGTTTGTTGTGATTCACTTGTCAATTCATTTCTGACACTATCCAGAAAACTGCAATGAAACTGGTTTAAAAGAATAACGACACTTTTTCCCCGTATAGCGGCTTTCGCATATGGACTTGTGAAACTATATTAGGTAACAATTTAGGGCTACTTTTTATGGGTTTTGCTTAAAATAGAAATTTTTTAAATCGTGACAGTATCCTTCTCGGAATACGATATGAATTGTAAATCTATTGTAAAATAATTAGAAAAGAGAAAGCGTAACCTAGCAATTTCTCCAAAGGATAATGGTTAAAAAAGGCCAATTTTCGCTTAAAAAGTGTAACGTAAGTTATACATATATTCTCGGTTTTTGAATACGGTTGTCGAATGGTTATTGAATACGGTAGCATTTTTATTTGTCTAAACCAAAGTGGTCAAAATTTTTAGGAAACTTGAGAAAAATTTGCCTTAAAAAGGTTGAAATAAATCACTTTTAATAGTAATTCGATATTTGTTCCTGGTGAATCTAAATGATATACTTTATGTTCTCTTCAGATTCTGATGGCAATGAATGATTTACGAAACGTTATAGAGTATAGTATAATACGAAAAGTAGTACAATAAAGTTTCAGACGAAAGTCTAATACCTTAAAAAAATGGGTGAAAGCTATAAGTCCATTATTTTAACATTCTTAAAACTGCACAAGGTATGCAAGTGCTCATCTGATGGAACTTTTAAGATTCTTTAAATAAGAAATTGACTGTTTTTTTTTTTAATTTTTACATCATATTGATTTTGCTATGTTAAATTTATCATTTCTGAAGTATTTTATTTTGAAGTATATCCTTACTGTTTAATAAAAAGAAGTAATAAAACTACACTATAATACAAGTAATTAAAAAATTGAAACAAAATCCTTACTAACTGAATTACTGTTAAAAGTGATTTATGTCGACCCTTTTAAAGCGAATTTTGATCACTTTTCCACAGGTTTTTAGATATATAAAAATGCTATCATCGTATTCAGCGACCAAAAAAACATAAGAGTACACGTATAACTTACGTTACACTTTTTAGTTCAAAATCGACCCATTTTACTTATCGTTCTTTTGGGTTACAAAAATTTGAGGAATTCTTCGCAAATCTAAAGAGAGCGGCGTGCCAAATTTGTACAATAAATAAATAGCGTGAGATAACATTGCCAGTCATCATTCGAACGTTTTTATTTTCTGTTATATTGTAATTAACTTTTGTTTTAAATTATGACTTTTTATACCTTTGAATCCACCAATGAGATAGGGAGGAAGAAAGACAAAAAATAACCTCTGATTCGGAGAAAATAGCACGCCAGTAAAGTTCTGCCCGGCTCTCAAAAACTTCTCCGCGCGAGAAGTGCCAGGAACAATCGCGCCTGAGTTCGTCACGAGTTTTCATGAGTACGTGAAGAATTTAAAAAGTACCATTGCGCGCACACACAGAAATAAAATTAGTTCGTCCGCGTATGGAGAGGATTCATTGAATTCGAGACGACAAAACGAAGCTGCGACGCAGCACGATCCTATGTAATAATGCCGAGAAGTGTTTTTCCTTTTCACGTATTAAACGCTATAGATTATAGTAATGTCGGGACAAACTCGTGCATCGCAAAAGGCTTGACCCGAGATACAACTAACCCAGTTTATTACGCGTCTATCGTGAATTCGGTAAAAAAATTTGTTTGGCTCACCTGGCCCCTTTGAAAGGGGCTCTCACTGTGCGCACTAAGGAGTGGTTAAAATGTTCGTGGATAAAAAGGAATTTTTCCGTTTTTTGGTGTGCGAACACTCGACTGGGATCAAACCCTCTAATTTTGGTTGTAATGGCTCGTCTTTATTGCTATTGGAGGGTGGACCCTTGCCGAGGAGAGTCTAAGGAAACTCGTAGGGAGTTATAGAAGGGTCTCACGCGGCGAGCTTCAGATAAGTCGAATGTCGGTTGTTTTCTTTTTTGAGATTTTTAAGAGTCGAAACTGCTATAACGGCATAAACGGAGAGGTGCATTTCAACCGGTAGATGCTGTGTCATTCGCTTTGTTGAATTGTTTCGCATCGTTTCGCGTATTTACACTCCAAATAACGTTTTTAGATTACAGATGCCATATAATAGCGATTTTGATATTCTTTACGAAATATACATATAGTAGATAACTCGAACTATGAATGGTTCGAAACTGTCGAGTTGCGATATGTTAAAATCAATAATATAATTTGTAAAATCAATAATAAAAAAAATTGAGAAATATTTATTAAAAGAATAATCAATTTTATAGTACAAGACGTAAAATGTATATGCATGTGTGTATCTGCATATACATGGATTTAGAATTTGATAATTACAGTTCAAGTTACTTCGGTTATATATTGCAATTCAAGTGAATTGTATTTCTCCTCGCACGTACCTGCCAGATTATATTATAAAAGCTACAAACGCGATAGATGTAATTTTATTTTATTAGTGCGTATTAATATTAAATTAATGAAAAAATAATTTTCTAGATTATTTAAAATCAAATATATAATAATAGCATATAATAATTACAAAGTATATATGCGCTTTTTAATATGTATATATTTATTATATACATTTTAAAGAGGAGAGAGAGAGAGATATATGTTATAAGATGAATTATAATTTTCAAATAAAAATTTAACAATTCGCATGATATCATATAAAACTGGCGATTTTATTCTAAAAATCACCTGTAACTTAGCGTTTAGATGGATCATCCACCTGTGTCGGTGATGAATCGGCGACAAGAATCAACCCTTTCCCGTTGTAAAGTGCACATGACCGGACAGGTACCTATCTATTTCCATATAGACTCACTTTCGTATTGAATATAAAAAAGGGGGAACTTGGCACCTGCTGCCGGTAGCTGGGCCATGCAAATACTTACACATGATGAATAAAAAAGAGGGTTCGTAGCAAAGGGAAAGGGTTCTCGCCGCCTTATTCAGATTAGGGGCCCGCTTATGGCATTTGAATGCGGCGACCCTTCGTAATGCCACTTGATCCTCTTGATTTTACACTGTAAGTGTTTTCACCCTTCATCGCCAGACGGAACTCCACCCAGGGAACGATCCTTCCGTTCCGGAACGAACGGTATATACCACTTTAATAAATTCATATTAACAATAGAAGACGATCGACGCGATATCGTAGGGATAGATATATCGTCGGCACGACATTGTTGCGACATTACAGACATATTTTGAAAATAATTCTTCTCTTTCTTCTTGAAGTAGCTTTCGCAATTTTCTTTGGTTAACATTAATGGAAAGAGGAGAATATCGTGAGCACATAGACGATTTTCAATGCTTCTCCAAGCGTTACCAATTATATATGTAATAACAGAACACTTTAAACTAGATATCCGTAAATCTTTACTGAGGAATTTCGTTTGCGCGCATTTATAATAACTGGCTATTAGAATCAGAGCGCGTACATATTATTCGCGCCTCTCTCGTGACTTCGTGTCGGTAGGGGCGTCATTAAAATCAATACCGGCTCGCTCTCTCCTCTCCGCTTCCTTCTCTTTCGTTTCCCTCGCTATCGTCGTCCTTGTTCGCTTATCATCACTATCCTCGTTGCACCATAAACGCGAGGGTGGCGGAATCGAGGTAGGGGTTGCCCCTTCCTATGTATCTGGCATGCGAGGCGAAGGACGAGGCGTTGGTGGGGACCAGGACGAAGGAACGAGAGAGTCGGCGGGAGAGAAAAAGCACGAGGAAGACGAAACTTTGGGGGAGCAAGGGGGAGGATGGTACGATAAGAGGAAGGCTGCGTTTGTGATGTGAGGTACGTGGTACATGCGATAAGGAGTGGGGGGATAGCGTTCCCATGGCCAATAAGAACCTCTTTAAAGCGCCCTTTTTGCACGGAACTGCGCATGCCGGATTCAAATCTGGGCGAGCTAGGTATCGAGTGGCAGTAGGGGTGGAAGTGAAGCGACAATGGTAGTGGTAAACGAGATGGTAGTAGTGGCGATAGCGGTGGTGGTGGACGTCGGCTGTATGGAAATATGATAGCGCGATAAGAAAAAGAAGAAAGGCAATGACGCCTATGTGTGTGCAACGTGAAGGGGATAGGCGTGGGTAGGGAGAGTGCTATGGTTCTCGCGACCAATAAAAGGGCCAGTTTAAAGCGCCTTATTTTTTGCACTGGCACTGCGCATGCTGAATTCAAATCTTGGGAGTGGTGAGGCTGGATGGATTTGTATGGAAATATGATAGGTGAGAGGTATCGCCCGGGTCGAGACATGGCGGCCGATAGAAATGTTTATTCGTTTCACCATTCTCGTCAATATTTCCGCTATGCATTTTTATTATCGCTTTTGTAATGTATTGACTTACGGAAAAATGTGTGACAAATATGTAAAATATCAAACATTTATATACAAACGTCTGTTTTGAAATGTGTAACGATAAACATATATGTATTACAGATTATATAATTATATCATTTCAAAAAGATGATTATATCATTTGTCTGTTATAGCTTCATTTATTTTTAAACATGTAAAAAAATTGCCAGGTAATACCGGCTTCAGATAACATCATAAAGTTTGTATGCATTTATTTGCCGGGTCTTGTATGTCAGTGTTGGCAGGAATATCCCGTAGGCTAGCACAATAATCACATTGTTTGGCACATCGCCCTCTCGAGTAATCCTTGTAACTATACCCACCTGCTGCCATATCTCATCGGTGTCAATCGAACCGTAATACCACAAGCTCTCAATCGTCAGGTATATCAATCCGAAAGATCTCTGAAGAAGAAATCTCAATGTGTTTATCACGAACTCATAGTTGATGCACATTCTTAATGTATTTCTAAATATTAAGTATAATTAGGTAATTGATACTTCTTATTTTGAATTTTAAAAATAATATGTAGAACTCCTTGCGAAATAATTTAACATATATTAATTTTTAGAGTCTGAAGTATTAAGCTAATTATTATTTTAGAAGAGATTATTTTACGATATGTAAATTGAAATATGCAAAATATTTTGTGAAACACTTGACTTCCGACGAATAATCACAGTAGTCGAAAGGATAGGAACTTGCGTGGGTGGTCTAGCGTGAGAGGCTTCTTGCGAATTCTGCCTCTAACTAATTCCATCTCCGACTCTTCGTTACGTGCGCGCTGACCACACTATCTTACAGTATCTGCGGTTGTACGTCGTGTGTGTCCACGTGATATTTCCAAGATATTAAAATGGATACACCGCATACGGTGCATTTTCACGTTCAGCGCATTTGGTTACCCTCAGCCTCGTCTGGTTCCCATTAGAGAAAACCGCGAAGAAGCATGCGAATCGAACCGGTCCGGTGCAACTCGCCACCGGATTGGTCAGCTCCGGAATCAAGCCGAGTTTAATTCTTAAGCATTGGTCACGGAACAGGTCTTTAAGTATCAAGGTCTAATCGTCATCATCTCCACCGGGTAGGGCAGGTAGCACGGCGATTGGTTGTGAGCGTATGCGTATGCAAATTCGTTTGCTTGCCCTCTCCTTTTCTCTTTTTTTCTCACATTCTCTTTCTCCCTTTCTCTCGTTTCTTTTTCTTTCTCCCTCTTCGGCTTTGCGGACAGCAGTCCGATGCACGCGAGATGAAAAAGGCGCGCTCGCGCTCGCGCGAGTTCCGCGGCCGGAGAACTCGCCTCTGGCTCGCCGGGCGGAGCCGCGTGCAATCCGCGTTTTCTTGCGATTGGAGGCGGCGTCCCCACCGACGCGTTCACTGCCCCCACCTCGGCAATCATGCAGACTGTGTTGGACGGCCACGCTTTTCGTTCCACACGGCTCTCCTTGTCCCGCTCCTGTTTGATCGAGGCCGCCGGTGCTCTTTCCTTGTTGCTCCAACGATTTTTCCTCTTCCTTCTCGGAGCGACTAACAACTCCCCCACCTTGGGTTACTCCGCTCTGCGGCCGCGTTCGCCGTGGCCGGTAGGCGGCCAAGCGAACGTACGTGAGTCCTCTAGTGTAGCTGCACACATGCACGCGACAGCATCTGACCGCTGTACCACCAGCCGCCGCCGCCGCCGCCGTAGCCGCAGCCGTAGCTACCGCCGTCGTAGCGCGTCGCGTAAACTCTCGTCCAAGTGTGTCTTTGATCACGCCGAACGAGAAGGACGCGTCGACAGGTTGACCTGACTCATCCCGTTGACAGGTCGCAGGTAGTTACTGTTATTGGCGCTCTCTAACGTCGTCATCGGCCGATTTGACATGCTGCGTCGTGACAGATCGGCGCTAATCATCGCACGTGTTATTTAGGATGACGTGATTATCTAACAAATAAGATACGACGGCGAAAAGTGGTAAATTGGTGTAGTGACCTGGCTGAGCTAGTCGAAATCGTGACCATTGACGATGTTGACGAGATAGTGTTTGTTGATGAGTTCATCAGAAAGAGTGCTCTTATCTCTGGCACATCAATGACACTTGTAAAACTGCCGCAAAGACTTTTTGTTGATCCGAGTAGATTTGAAGTAGGTGCATGTCGTTGGTAAAGACAATTCGGATCGAACTTCAGTCAGGACGATTGACTGTTTGAGTCAGTGATAGCAGTGCCGGCACTTCACGTGCTTTACGACTAATGTTTTGACAGTCATCTGACAGAAGCAGTACGACCAAGAGACTTATTATAAAGATACGTTTGTGATGAGGCTAAAGATTGTTTCTGCAAATAACAACGACGGTCAGAGCTCAGGTATTTTACGCGGGGGACAAATCGTGCATTGGATAGTTACATCTTAAACTGGAGTACATCGCTACCGCAAGAACGTGTACGTGACTGTGAGACTCCTGAATGAGTGTAGTGCATTCTTAAAAGTACTGTGTTTTCAAGAACTCGAAGACATTGATTGGATCTCATATGGAAGCGAGAGAAATCATGTTAACTAGTACGCAGTGAATGTCGCAAGGTGCTAAGACCATTAGAAGCAGCTGTGGATATTTTTTGATAAATTGATTGAATCAAATCCAAGTATAACACTTCTAGGCGGTATTCCATCCTCAAAGCATTCTGCGAGCGATGATAGTCGACGCAAGCCGTTAAGTTAGCAGCAAACGATCTCCCACTGCGTGGAACGGCGCGATCCTTCGTCGAGAGCAGAAACCAGCAGGTGACCACGTTGGATCTCGCAGCGTTGACTGCCTACGGGGGCGTTTCGGGACCCAGGGTCGCGGTGGCGGGCACCGGGGTCCTTGCGCTGCCCCGCTTGATACCCGACAAGGGTTTATCATCGCCCGGAGGCCAGTCGAAGTCAAAGTCCGCAGGGCTGGCGGGTCTCGACAGCGAGGCGGTGCGCCGGTGGGTCGCGGAGGCCACGCGAACCGTCCGGCAGTTGCCGCATGCGGTGGTAGTGCCTGTAAGTTCTCCGCAACACCAGCAGCAACAGCAGCAGCAACAACATCATCGACAGCCACAGCAGCAGCATCAGCACCATCATCATACTACGCACAGGCAACGTCAGGAACCCAGCCCACCATCGGTGGGACTCTCTTCCTTCGTTCTACCAATATCGATGACGCAAACTCCCAGTATGCGTCTGCTGGAGAACAACAACTTGGTCGAAGTTGCCATGGCCCAGCAGCAACAACAACAACAACAGTCCCAGCAGTCGACACAGAAACAGAAACAGACGAGTCCCACAAATAACAACACAATAGAAGCCTGGAGATCGATTCAAGGCGGTCATCAGTGGTGGAGTCCGCCCAGTAGTATTCAGCAGGAACAGCAACAGCAGCAGCAGCAGCAACAACAAGTACCGTCGATCGCACAGGTTTCTCAACCGCAGAAGCATCAGCCGCAAGTGCAATCGGAAATCGATCAGCCGCTCGACTTCTCTGTCGGTTCCCTGCAGCAGCAGAAGCTGCATTCGCGCGTGAGGACTATGCACGAGAGACTTCAAGGTAGGATGCATGATAACAACAACGGAACGAGCGGCCAGAAGATCCTCAGAGGAGACGTCAGCAGGCGAAGCTATAGCCCTAGTGAAGCTAGTTCCAGCAGCAGCGAAGACGAGGGTGTCTCTACCGGCGGCAGTCCTACGGGACCTCTTCGGGGTGCCTCGGGTGAGCGTCAATCAAATTACACACGTTTCGTTAGAGTTTGGGATATATTCAGAGTCATCATGATTCCTTAATTTGTAATTATGAAGGTTAATACGCGCGCGCGAAAGGAGGGAAGAAAGAAATTACTCCGTTAATTCTCTCTCTTTTGAAATGTGTTTATTAATGTTAAAATTATACGACGATTTGTAAAATTTTTGCGCATTTACATGATTAATTCTCTCAATTAATTATTTTTGAAAATTTTGTAACATAACGTAATCGTTGTATAAATCGAAGCTAAATAGCTGATGCAATATTTTTAATTCCGTTAAGTAAACGTAGATTAAGTTTTATTTATTATTATTTCTCGCTCTCTCTTTCTCTCAAGTAGTTATTTCATTATTAAATGCAATCGATATGATATGAAAGCGAATAAAAGCAAATATTTATCTTTATCGCAATTTCTTACTTCGCTCAATTAACAGAGAATATTGCGCGACAGTTAAACAATTTGTCATTATCGATACTGAATCGCAGACGTGCGTTAAACAATTAAAATTATCTGATTAAATGTAGATTAATACGTTTATATATCACTGTAAACAACGAGAATCAAGCATTTTGTGGAAAACGTTATGTTTGTCAGCTGCCAGCGCAGTCTGCCGTTGCATTCTCGACGCCCCCGCGCTTCATTGTTGCCATGGAAGCATTGTGCAGCGTGGCATTGTATCGGGTCATGTGGTCCCCCCCAATCGCGAGAAACGATTTATCTGAAATGACCGGATTTTGCATTAATGCATCTCGTTCTTGCTATTTTGTGCGCGGAACGCGTGCCAATTGAATCTGGGGGGACGGAGAGGGGGTTAAATTTACGTTTAGAGGATAAATTTATTTTAAAAGGAAGAGAGAGAGAGACTCGCGATGCACTTGTATTTTGCACGAGGGTAAACTATTGTTTATGATACTATTTTCCACAATGAAAGTGATACATGATTCGTGATACTATTCGATATTAATTATTACTTTTGAAAGTAATGCAATAATCTTGTGTATTAACGTATCAGATATCCAGGTTATTGTTCAGATTACTATGAAGATGTTACGACGTTTTCATCGTCATCGTGGCGGGGACGATGACTAATCGGTACTCGTTAACGATCCGCTATCTTGTCAACGCGCATTCGCGCATTTGTAAAATTAGTTCAAGTGCTATCTATGTTAAGACTGAGTTTAAGAATCGATATCACGCGCATTAACAGATAACTGAGTCACCATCAATCGCTTTGATGGTAATTTCCATGCCGAGACATCGATCGTGTAATTTCAATCAACGCTGTTCACGTCAATTATTCGCTTATGATATATGCTACGTCTGCGCACCGTCTTTGGACGTTATTAATTACGTGCAAAGTTGCACGCGGGCTTATTAATAGCCGCGCCACACGCGCCGCACGTTTCTGCTTTCAATTCAGAATTACCGGTTCCTGATAAACGTGCGATTCACGGCTGCTGCACGTGTCGTTTGTAACGTATCTCTTTCGTACGTCGACAATCGCGCAACACACATAGATAAAATCTTAAGTCGCGCCGGTATCGCGTGATAATATATGTAATGAATAGTTACCGGTTACTTAATAGTAGACGAACGTTGTGTTCCATAAAAGTGGTTTTGCTAAAAATTGACTTCAATTTTCGCCAAAGAAGCTCGAAGGGTCGATAAGAAACACACGTTCTGGACCGTCAAGCTATATTATTACTGCTTACATACTTATATCGGTATTATCATTATAGTAAGGTCACTTGTCAGTAAAATTCATTAGAAATTGCGTTATTAGAACAAGATAATCACGATAACAGAGAAAAAAAAATATTGATTAAGGTGGATCGGTGTTAGATCTGCTAAGAGATCATAATTTTTACACAGGCCGTCTCTATTAACTGCGATATGCGACGCGATAAATAGAAAATTAATAACGTCGAAGATGTTGTTAATGTACGTTGATTAGCTGCGATAAGCACTAGATCGAAGGGATAGGCAGAAAAATTACAAACCAATTGATACTATTGATAAAAATGCGTATCACGCTTTAGTCGGCCCGGTGTTGTTAATCTATGGCAATTACGTCTATGTACCTATTCCTCGTATTCAAGCACCTGATATCGAGGTTATCCGCATGATAAGTCCTTCCTCTACATAGTTGCACTATTTAAAAATAGTTGCAATATTTAAAAAAAGAAATGCAATGGTAAATACGCGGTGCTGCGTACGAACGGAAAGGAAAAATGACCGTTATCGTATCAGTCGATAACGTCTTAGCTCTAATACTTGTTTGAATAAATATTCCACGTAGTCGTGTGATTGCATGGTTATTTTCGGCGTACGCTGAAATCGTGACGCAAAAATCTTGCTTAGTAAGTCGTGTGCATAAGTTGATCAATATATTTTTATCTTCACCAATCGGTTGACAAAATATTCATTTTGTATTGAGAATTATTACGCCATAAAATAACGAAAAAATATTAGAGAATTGATTAATTGGGATAACTCTGTTTCGATGATATACTTAAGAATTTATATTCGGGGGTAGAAGGGATTATTCGAAAAATTAATGTCTAATGTTTCTAAGAATTATAAATTGTTTTGATTATATCTATTTCCATTTGATGGTATTCAACGATGATGATTCCGCATCTCGATGAAAGTGCGCGTCGAGTATGGGCAGTTCCAGGTACACGTTTCATAGGGCCCAAGGACCTGTTTCCCTTGCTAGCCCGGGTGTATTACGATGTAACCCGATACGCGTTTGATTCTATGTTATTTACGAGCAGGTGTATCGGCGCAACAATGTTTATCGGCGTAATTAGATTCTATACCTACGTAATCTTTATCACACGTCGATGAGTTGTGGCGCGGCGAAAATCATGCTTTCAGAACGCATACGCACGATGATAATAATTTTCTCGAACACCTCTACATTGATTTCGATTGTCACGCCTTTTTACCGCCCATTGATCGGTAAGGGCTAGGTAACACGATTTCTCACGTAAATAAATATATCAAATGTTTACAATATAAAAAGTATTTGAAAGAAAGCCATATTTATTTAAACATATATTTTTAAAGAAAAGAAAATTAAATTATTTTATATTAGGTTTGTGTAATTAAAATATCTACCAATGAGATGCAAATTTTAAAACATATATACTGATTGAAATAATTGTCGGTTATCTTGTCGCACATTTTCTTAACAGATCGAGTTAACAAATTTGCTTTTAATACCATATTAATATATTCAAAACAATTATATTTTATTTTTATTATTAAACATTTTAAAATGCTTTTAGACACATTTTAACGATCAACCATCCATTTCCGTTTATCTGCTCTTAATTTAACTAAAGCTACCACGAATTTCTTTGATGTAGAGCGGCAAACACTAATAACAATTCGCGATTACCGATTAGAATCCTTATTGGATTCATCTTTATCATCATGATCGTTTCCGCTAACTATCCCTAAGAGCCGCTGTGTTTTTTCCTTCATTAGCGTTTTCTGTGACTCGTCCGGGTGCACTCGAGTGCCGTCGGATCACTCGCGTGCGGAAAATTAGACGGCCTTCCGATTTGCGAGAGTACTCATGAGGTACACGCCGATCCCTTTCGCGCTCCTCGCTTCGTGATCAGTGATCTTCGAGCTTCAAATGTGTCGACGGAAATTCTGCGAAGTCCATTCTCGTCTAAAACGAAACCCAAACCCCTGAAGGATATCGTTAGTTAGGTAGCCATTTTCCTCTCGAGGTGCTTGAAAGTTTCTTAGCTTCTGTTTATACCTGGACTTATATCTATCGAAACAATGCCTTGCAAGGGTTATGAAAATTTAAATAATAATAAGTTTATAAAAAATAGTAATCTGTAAAATTTTAAATTTACTTTTTAATCATGTTCATTCGTTATAGCATACTGAGTAGCAACAGCTGATCGTTATACTGATACATATATAAACACTGACAAACGATATTTGGTTATTTGCATTGGAGCATATGCCTGCGACAGTTGCGGTCGAGATTATTAATCAATCGACTAACGAGATACTAATTAATTATTCTATTATACAAGAAGTCGCAGCGTCCAATGAGAAAACACGCGATTGAGCGCGCGCGTTATCCTCATTCTGTTTTATGCCGGTGCCCGCGCGCGTCATTAACTTATGATTAGCCATATAAAGTCGGGGCGCGCATCGATAAAAAATGTATATCGATACGACCGATGCATCGGCAATGCGCTGTATCGGCCAGCGTTTCGTCGAGATCCGCTCGACGTCGGCAGTCAATGACGGATAAAATCGCATTTATTGACTCGCGCCAGATTAATCGCGACCGAATAATATATTTATCTTACTGCCCGAGTCTCCACGGCCGTACGAGTGAAACGGCCTTTATCGATCGGCGATCTCTCGCTCGCGTCACTCGAGAAACGAAGGCTTGGCTCGGAGATAAAAAGCCGACGCGTTAAAGAGGCGGCCGGAAGCGCGCGGTACCTCGCACGGCTAATACGTACAATGACTATGAATACATAAAGACGCGTTATCAAATGGGATTTGTTCAACGGATAACGCAGTCAAGGAAAAAGCTGCGTGTATAATAAAAAAAAATTAGTACTTAACAGAGACACTTAAAATTTGAGCCTCTTATTTTTTCTATAATATAGTATAACTATGATTTCTCGGGGGAACAAATTAATATTAGTAAAGTATTGTATATCAACGCAAGTAGATAACTTTTTAAGTATAAATAGACTGGTGATTATTTTTGTGCATTTCTAGGGAAATTATGCTAATTATATCTTATGTGAGGTTTTTTTGTACACGTAATTATAAGATCTTGTGACGCTATATGGACATAATTATCTACTACTTTGAATATGTAAATAGTTACACGGCTTTATCGTTGATCGTATTGTTTATTCGTAAACCGGGATTCTAGGAAACGTGAAGTAAAGACGGATATGACTGATCATACCGAAAAATCTTCGCATCAAACGTACGCATGTTGAGGCATGTAACGGAAGGATTTTTGTCGCAATAGATATTCTTGAGAATTTATACGCGATGAACTTAATTTATAATTGCATTTTCTGCCACGCGCAGGTTATATGCTATACAGTAATCGATTCTAAATAATTGCAAAGAAAAGAATGTGCAAGTATATGGCAGCCATTCTATGCTTCTATCGCATAGTTTGTTAAAATTGTCTCAACTGCAATTTTTAGAATTTCCAGAATTCTTTATGGAAGAATCTGAGCTTTTTTAGTTATATTGAAATTCTGAAAATAGAATGCTAATTTTATTAACTTTATTACAAGTAGTCATTACTCTTCGGAGTTTATACTCATTCTTTCGTGAAGATTGTCTGAAATAATCATCGATGTGCGTGCACATGACCGCCATGGTCGAATATGTGTGATGATACGATTTTAATGAAAAATCCGCTATTCCTAGAAGAAGCCGGAAGCGGCCGAACCGCTTGCGTTGCGTCACCGGCAGCATGGCATAATGCCTCCTTATTTGCATTGTCCGTCGGGTTTCCGATTATACCTTATACGACCCTCGAATTAAGGCCCTGGCTGTAACCTGCCCGAAACGCTTCAGGCTAGCACACCGAATCCCGATTATTACGTTGAGACGTACACGGCGCGCCTTCCGAGGACGATCGTCGACACGTGACTCGCTGAAGAACCCGTCACTTGAGCGGACCACTCGAAAAGTAATGCCGGTTTTTAACATGCGGACTTCACGCTACTTGCGTTTGTATCTTACGATAAATGTGACGGATTCGACAGCCAATTTCATCAACATCCGTTAACTTGAACTTTAGTTTAATTGATTCTTTTTTGTTTTTTTTTCTGCAAGAAGTGAGATAAAGAATCTTAAAAGAGAAAGAAGGTCATTTAAAATTCAATTAAAATTAAATTTTGCGTGAACAAACTCGGTAATAAACTATCTGAATAAACTATCATTTGAATTTAAAATAAAAAAAGTCTATACTAAAATTGCGATGAATCAATTATTGTATTTTTAACAAAGTTGCCTTGGACGCACCGCGCGTTCGTTGCTCTGAAAATCTTACCTGTTACCTTGAGAGACACGGACTGGTCGCACGAAAAAGCTTGAGATACGTGACTCGTACGAGTGGGTGGTGGACATAGGGAGGTCAGTTCGCGGGAATGGGAAATAGCGGTGCGGGGATTCCTGGTAGATAGGCAGAGGTAGTAAGGAAGATACCTATAGAGCCCATGGCAGGTAAAGCCGATGGATAAATCTCACCTTGGATAGGTCAGGTTGGGTCGGGACGATTCGTCGTGGAGGACCGTGCAAGGGTCACGTGGCTCTGCTCTTTTCTCTTTCTTTTTTCGCTTCGTATCTGTTTTCTCCTTTTCTCTCTCGTTCTCGTTTAACGCTCCTTTTCTAGGAGAAAACCCTGTAGGCCTTTCTAACCCTTGCTGAAGATGCATTTCGGCCCTGGCGCGACACGCGTGCGGTGCGACACGTGCACGTGTGCGAGACAGCCGGGTGTTCATGTACACGCGACGACAAATCACTATCGCGACGTGACACGCGCCTGAATTTCTCATTCTTATTTTAGCCCTGTGAATAGTAAGGTATTTTCTATGCAAGATGTTTTAAACCTTGATATCCATCCGTCTTTTATTTATGAACTTTTTTTTTAACAAAGATGTTGGAGAAAATGCTAAATTTTTTAAAATAAATCTTGTTTTTTATTTAATTCAAAGTGATATTATAATAAAAAAAATCATAACTTTCAAGATATGATATGTTGAAGATTAATAGTTTATAAAAAAATATACATAGCATTTTAATGAATTAAGAAAGGTCCAATCTAAAGATTAAAAAGTTTGTAATAACTCGACATTTTCTCGTGCATATTCACGCTGGTTAAAAAATAACAATGTTGCATCGTGAAAGACATGCGAATGTGGCGTCGATCGATACGTCTCGCTCGCAACTCGATGCGATCGTAATCGCTACTAATCCATGTCTCGCGTTTTACCGATGCCGCGCCATAACTCTTCGTTACAATGTAGCATTGCTGGACGCGACATGCAAATTATGACTCGCATCGTTACTACGTTCCGCGGGGCGATCGATACGATCTCTCGCGTCGATGACGGATGTACCGGACGGATACGCGGCCGCTAGAGTCGAGAGCTCAAGTCGAGGTGCACGGACGACCTTGCCGCCTTGGGTCTCTCGGAAAAGGAAACGTACTTCTCATAATGAAACCTATCATGGCACGTACGCTGCATAGCGAGATAATGCGCCGAGCAGGCTGTGCCGACACGTAGAGACACCACGCACGCTCTGTGGGATGTAAACTTCGTGTTCACACGTACTCGTATTCGCAGATTGCCTGTTTGTAGCTGAAGACTGTGGAGGCGCGATGTTTATCGCATAGTTATAAACTGCCTAGTTATAGACTCCCTAAAACATATGTTGCTTATTAGATCAAATTCAGGATCTTTTTCCGGGAACAAAAATGTTAATTTAGCAATTGATATAGATTTGATTATGAAATAAAATTACGAAATAATTTCTTTATAATGCAACTTGAAGTTAATAAATACTAGCTAAATAGTAAAATTAAGCTTTTAATAATCATATAATCATAGATTGTAATCCACAAAATGAATATTTTGTAATCATATTTTGTGCGTATTTTTAGACCGATTATAGTTAATGGCTTCATTAAAACTAAAGTAAAAAAGCCGATAAGATTTAGATAAAGGCCGTTATCGATATCGCTTTTTATCCGAATTCTGGGAATAAGTTCTGCTTTACGAATCAATTTCAATAACATTTCTCAACGTCGCGAGATCGTGACGCATATACGCGCGTTGCGTCTCGCTCCAAGGATCGCGGCAAGATGCGTTTGCACCTAGCTAGCCGGATAAATGATGGAAATCACCATATTCATTGCATTTGTCGGCGTACCGTTGCCGAGCCGTATGCCGTATTTGGCGGTTACGTATGCTAATTCGCCGTCGCACACGATTGGCAGTCTAGGTTGAAGCGGCGGCACGTACACAAGCTAAAAGGACAAGCTGCATAATGCCGCGATCTCGTTGATTCGTCTTCTCTCTCGAGTGAATTCATTTCTCCGACAAAATCGGCCGTCTCGGGCTGAAGACGCGCGACAAAATGTCCGTCTTGAAATGTTAGAAATGTTAACGAGAAGCGGCGAGAGCCGTACTTAGAATCGCGGTAAGAGGAGAGTCCGCAAAAGGGGACGGCGCGCGTCCTTCGTCGCGACGATCCTGGCAAAAGTAATGAAATAACGACGTTGCTCACCTCAACATGCACCGGATCGAACGGAAAAATGGCCTCTCTCTCTCACGATTATCGATTATATGACTCGCGTGTGATTTCCACGACGTCGCGCGTATCGTATACGATGTGCAGTAGCTGAGAGATGCGTGAATCAGAATAATACGCACGCAGATTGCGCCAGCTTCTGCAGTGATTTACCCCATGGGAAGTCAGATCGTTCTGGATCATCGGCAAGGAATGTAAGGACGACACGCGAGACGGAACGTCGATTGCCGGATTCCGATATGGGATTGTGAAAGTACTTAGTCCACGTCATTACGGATTCTTCACGACTTACGAAAATCCGAGGTTAATCGATTCTCTCACTTGCGAAACTTACATTGTAATCATGAGAATGCAGTCTATACGTATTCTAGAACTTCTTAACTATATATATAAAGTTAAGACAGCGAAAGTTACAAGAGCTGTCTACGGGAATAAAGATAAAATTATTGGGAAAGAGAAAGAGGGAAGGAGAGAGATAAACGCGATATTTCTTTTTATGCTACATCTTTTTATTTGCTTATTATATTGAAAATGACTCACAATACCTGTATATCCTAAACTCATTGTGATTGAGTCGAGCAGGATAATTTACCTCTCGAAATATTGCGATTACAAAGACCGTTTCTTCCGAATATTATACAATTGAGGTTCATAAAGGGATCGATCAAACACGCTTTTGAAAAATACGGGAATATCATGCCGGTAAGCCCGTTTAAGCCTGACATTCATCTGCTTGCTTAAACTGCTTTGCCAGTCATTGCGGTTCCCGCATCCTGCTGCAATTTTGACCTGCATGCCGTTCAGAATTTCATACGGTTCGCATGCCATATGTTTGTATGCAAATTGTCCCTTTTCTATTCAGTAGATTTTGGCACAGACGATCATAATATCGTCGATTGGATCGGCTGAATCAGACGCGAAAAGCATGTCGAAGTCAATTAAAGATTTCACATGACATTTACTTATATGTTCAACAAGTATAAAGTTACAATAATCCATCCGAGGTTCAAATAATAATAAGAATAAAAATTTTCATTCTCGCTTATATGTATCCGCGAACCCTTTCAATTTAACGCGATTCTTTCCGTGGAAATCTTCCGACTTTTCTTTGCACGTCGAGCAAAATCTGCATAATTCGCTAACAACATTGTACAAAAACGCGTGCGTAAATTAATTGGCGCCTAAGAATCTGGCACGCATCGACGGCATTTTAATTGCGTCATTGTTTCGTGAGATGCTTTTGCGCGATTAGTATATAATTTGAATAATCAAAGTGAGATTTTACGCGCAACAAGATGAACGGACAATTTATCGGTGCATATTTATCGCACAACGCATCGAATTGCGATTTAAACGGGATTAAAGGAATTTTTTATGCAACAGTATAACTGTATCTGTGACGTTGCACTCTATTGCACGCACATGTGTGTGACTTTATTATAAATGCATGTTTAGCGAATAATTTGCATTTTACTGAATAATTTACATTACTGACTTTTATACTGTCTTTATCGAGATATTTTACTATGATTTTTTTATGATTTCATTGTTGTTTTTTATCATTAAATGATTTAGCAAAGTAACTTATGTTAATATAAGTCTAACAATATAAAACTAAAATATTAATATTAATCATAGAAGACATAAAATATAAAATGTAAAAAATATAAAATTTGAAAACAAAATGATGAGTATATTTGATTTCTTAGAATAATTACTATAATTTTGACGATTGCCGTATTTACTCAAAGTAAGATTCCATTGGGAAAGCAATGATATCTGGAAAAAAAAGATTAGCTATTGTAGCAAATTTAGGGACACCTAACTTTTTTTTGCAGCGAGAGCTGTAATTTAGCAATAGTAGCAAAACCTTCTTGCAAAAAATGTTAGCTGTCCTTATTTTGTAACTATTATAGTAGCTAATTCTTTTTTTCCGTGAATTATACTGAAAGAAGACGCGCGGGAGGTCGCTTCAAATTTCGCACTGTTATATGAGTCAGCAACAGGGTGATGGTAACATAGTCAGAGACCGGGGGTCGTTTTAAGTAAAGATAATGACAGTGTACACAGGAACATGCGTGCCTAATGCCGACACACGTCCTCGCGGCTACTCGCCGCTTCCTGCCTCATGTATTCAAATTAAACCACGTAACACCGTCATGGAGCTTGTATAATGGTAATGATGATGGTAAATGAGAACCATGGACGCCTTCGTTCGTTGCCGTCAGATCTCGGGAAAGTACTACGATTTCATGTGTCGCATGACGATGCACTTCTTCGGACGTCGGTCGCGATAATTTGCTGCGTTCTGCCACCGCATTCGCGGCTAATAATTCATTCTGGAAATTATGCGAAAAGTTACGTATTTCTTCGATTATAATCGATGCGTCAACGTCGGTCGCGGTAATTAATCGCGAAATTTTTGATAAGATAACATTGGCGTTCTGAACCGATCCCAAATAAACGTGATTAATGTATTCAATTATCAATGCTATACGCCGTAGCGTATGACGACATGAGGAAGAGATCATTGCCCCGCGCGAAGAAACTAATCTGTCCTCGGGATCGTTTCGTGATTCCTTCGGATCTACTTTCTTTGTCCCGTCTCGTTTTTTTTCTCTCCACGTTGAGCCTAATAAACCTCTTCCGGACCTACGTCTCGAGTTCCTCGACGATGTCGTTCAACGAGCGAGACATAATTAGTTAGGAGACGCTTAATGTAATTTTAATAACTAGATAAATAAACATAAGCATAAGCAAGGCAGGCGTAATTTGAATCCGGATGTGCCGACGATGTGCGGCTTCGATAAAACAATGTTAATGTCTCGCCATAGAGAAAAACTGCACACTTCGTCCTGTCCTTGTCGCATGAATTATGCTTGTCTCACTTCTCGTGCCGTTGCGTGCGATGCGTGCGTGCGTGCGTGCATCCATGCGTGCGTGCATGTCATGTTATTTCGTAGTTTATGCAACGTATGCTAATCCGTCGCGCGCAGTTGCGTCGACCGTTCCCCAAATAATGAATAATCAGAATCACTGACCTGTTGGCAACGTTGACTAACAACTTGACTACACTTCACAATGCTATTAAGCATAATAATCTCTGTTAGGCATAATGTCTCTTTTAGAATTAGAGTGGATAATTTATTAAATATCCGTTAATTACTATATTTGAGACTTTTAAAATTAAATGTCATAAATATTTCCGAAAAGAAAAAATAGTTGCGTAATATTTTTGTTCTATCTCCTTTTTGTTTATCTCCTATTATTAAGTTTGGAAGATTTTAGATTTTTTGTTAATAATAGCGTGACTTATTAGACTTGCTTCAGCTCTAACACCGATTTCTTTCTCGACGCACCTGCAATAATTTTATCATTAATTTTCAGTTCTATAGAAGGAATAAGGGAAAAGAGAGGAGGTAATAAGGGGAAAGAGAAGAGATTTCACGCCTACTTTTTTCCCCATTATTCCATTTGTACGCACTGACTACAATATGCAAACGCTTAGATATTCAGATCGTACGTCTCCCTTACAAGTTGTTATGGCATTGCTGCCGTTCTCTCGAACGCGGCTTCAACTGCAATTAAATACGCCGTGTTTAATTATATTAAAATACTTCTAATGATTATGCACGAAGTTCTTGTAGCAGCAGGTGTTGAAAAATTGCGATGTAAAAAGCTATCTTCCTCTAATCTGACGTATCTGATAATCTAAGAAATAGAGGAGCGCGCGAGAGAAAATTTTATCTTCTAATAATAATTAGTTTTTTTTCAATATACGAGCATATTTAATTATTATCGTGCCACTTGAAATACATCAGATTCATCATTCTTAATTTCAATTTATTGCTAATTTTGGTCTTCCGGAAAGGGTCGTCATGAATTTTTATGACGGCGCTGCGCTCAAGGTTTTTAAACTGTTTTCGTTGTAGTTAATAAATCGCCTGTCGTCATGCAATGCGTACAAATTTGCAGCAAAGTTGCAAGCAGAGATATCGTCGCGTTAACTCGCGCAGCCGCTATACGAAGATTGATGGAACGCGAGTCGCGAGCACGATCGCGGCCACGAGAACGATCTTACACCCTTGTCAGCGTTATCTAGATAGAGACTCAAATTTGCCATTCAGTTGGACGCGTCGCTATTAATTAATCATATACTATTCTGCATGGCGCTCCAGTTTGAAACGAGGCAATCGCTATTAGTAAATATCTTACGACCTAACGATTTACCGATCATAATAATGTAAGCATTCCTGGCCTCTTGCCAGTGTAATTGCAGTATAAGCACAATTAGCTCATCTAACAAATAATCGCGTAATCAATTAGCCGCGTTGTGTGTATGGATCAATGTACTCGATCGCAGTCACGATCCAAGCCTTCGCGTTCTTGAGCCATACGCAATTTGTATCTTTAAAAACCTCTGTCACTTTCTTTTTACATGATGTTGTAAACAGAAAGCGGTGATGGTTAACTATTAATCTATTAATCTTAAAATCTTTGTTTTTATTAAGTTTTCAACATTTTAATATATTTTAAAGAAAATTTTAAACAGACGGAATTGGATAAATACGCATGTATTTAACTAAAATATATATCAAAATATTTGTATATACATATAATAATTACAATATACAATGTATAATAATTTATATGTAATATGCACCATATTCTGTATAACGAACGCTCTAATGATGCGTTTATATTATCCATCGTCATCGGTTAGTGATAATAGCAGCGCATGCATGTCGACACCTTTGTCAGCCGTTATTACGATGAGAACGCAAATTTATTAGCGGACAAAACATTCGTTTATTAATTGGGGATATATGACTGCGTCACGCATGACGACCCAATTTTTTCGTATCTTTAACTAAGCTTTCAATCTCTGCGTAGGCACGTGTACGTGGATTAATGTTAGTGTAATGTTGGTACTGTATTATCACGTAAATCCATATATCCAGGTATAAATATAACTTCTTTAATGATCTTGATTCTAGATGCTCATTGACTGGCTGTTCGCGTTGTCTGTATTAAATTAACGTAAATATGTATTCCAAGTTTACAAGTATCTGTATATTATAATATATAAAATATCCCACACACACACATACAGTAGTTAGTAGACGCGATATTTGAAATATATAAAATCAATTACTATACTCAATACGGATACAGATTCTTTCTCTAGATCTCGAGATTAATTGTAAGAATAAACGGCGTCATTTCTTTCAATTGTAACTTAAATTGTGATAAGTTTCGAATTAAAAATATCGTAGAATAAAATATACTTGAGAAAAAGAGAGAGAAACACCAAGACTGGACTGATAGATAAGATTTAATTAATATCTTTAATTACTTATAATTACTTTATCTTTAATCTTCTAATCAATGTATTATTAATGTGTTGGCATATAAAAATAATCATTCTTTTTTCCTGTTTATTTAATAGAAAATATTCTCTGATTCTAAAACACCCGATATATGCATATATTTGCATGTAAACCTATTCGTGCATGTTCTGGATTTTCTGACGAGACGAAAGAGCAAGCCTTCCCGAGTCGGCCATTGTTTACGGCGCTTTAATTAGTCCGCTAATGTGACCAGGATAAAACTACGAGTCCCTTATCTGATATGTTTCCGGCGAATCATGGGAATTATTTCTGTACATGCAAATACCAACGAAAAGGCGAATTGAGTTGTGCTTCCGGAACGATCTCATGTGTGATAAGAACGACCACGCGTGACTAAGGATAGATTTTTTTATTTACTATGCATACGATATTTTTACATATAAAAATTATTTCAAATATTAGATTATTTTACTGGAAAAGAAGGACCTAAAATATATTATTTTTAAAATTATCTTTCTTTAAAATTACGTTTTATTAAAAGGAAATGATAGAAAGGAAAACGTGTAAAGGTTTTAAAAATAACTTGAAAATAATTTCTCGTTTTCGCATTATGTCATGTGTTTAAATCATTACTTCAAGCGTGGCATTATCTCCTACAATTATCGCATTTTGCCACGATATCTCGAGCCAACCATTTATGTATAAGCGATCTACTCGTAAATGATACGGATCGGCGTTCTAAAATCGGTCACATTATAACTTTAATCGTGGATAAGTAAAACGCAAACCGTTAACAAGTGCTTATACTTTTTCACACTCACGATACGAGAGCTGCCTAATCACACGTTCCCGCTTATATGTATTTACGAACGAGCGCTAAATGTATCTGAGATTTATACACTAATATGAAACTTACACGCGATGAGATCGAGTAACATTCCAATCATGATCAGCGGTATGGCCGGTATGTAATTGTCACGGAAAATCGAATGTTAATTATATTTGAAGAGAACAGACTTAGTAATTACAATGGGGCGCGCGCACGAAACGACGTTCCTTTGGGCGATGTTCACATTTAAGGATACCTCACGCATGTGGTGGTACATATTAGGCGACTTAACGAGTCAAGCGTGCTTAACGGCGCGTTGAGCAGTTCCTTGCGGGATTAACTGGCCGTGCCTAAACGCGTTAATATATTATTGTACCAGGCGCGTACAGAGAAAGACAGAGGTAATTAACCCTTGCAGCTTCGTAAGCAGCCATATTTTAAGGTCCACTTGCACGTGTCTCTCCGGTGACTTCTTAATCGTCCGTACGACTTCATCACGCCGGTGATTTCATTCCGACGCCCTCTTTCTTTTTTTCTTTTTAATCGCTCCGGGTGCGAGTTCGTAGTCGTTAGCTCACTGAGGGCAAGGGTCGAATTGTGCCGCGTTCCGAATTTACCGCTTTTGCGATTCGAACAAAAGTTCCTTTCGTTAAAAAAGAATAGAAAATCGATGAAACAATGCCACAAATAAATATTTTTTTATTTATTCTTTTGCGAGATTGAACTATCCGATTAACAACACCGTTTATGTGATTAATGATATTTTTGTCTTGGCTTTAATCCTTTTGGAAGGGGTAAGTCACGTTTAATCTTCCGTAGAGGTTTCATGACAGTATTGTGTGGTATCCGTTCATTCGATGGTATGAGTCGTTCTGTCGATGTGGGTGATTCATAACTACATTGTGAGAATAGTAAAGGGTAGCCTAGCACTCTGAAGTGGGAAATGGCAATTATGCAAAATTTCCACGAAAAGAAATAACACACACAGAACAATGGAAAATAACGGAAGGATGCTTGCGATGCTTTTGTAATTCTTCACATGTTTTGTTATTTATAATTCTACTCTCATATTATTGTACTTTGTGCAGAAATTAAAGTAAATACTTTTTGATTAATTCTATATCTAGCGAGCGGTATTATAGGCCTGATAATATTTTTTTGTTTAAATACGAAATATAACTTTTAAATGTATTGTAACATTATTGCACTTGACGTTATATGCACCGTTTTATTATTGAATTAAAGTGGACAAATGACTTAAGCGTCATTGGACGGAAAATGATCGTATAATTAATTTGAACTTAATTAGCTTAATTGGAAATCAATGTTGGTCACGCGACGGGACATTAATCGATAATAAAATTATTATTTTTGTCGTTCAGCATGGCATCTTAAATTTTACAGTCGCACTACATAGCAAATCCCTCTATAAAAATTTCTATTGTAAAAATCTGAAATGCAGAAAGGCATTTCTTTCTTCGTAGTTCTAAAAATCGCATTGTATTATTGATTCCGCCGACCGGTGTCGTAATAGCCAAACGGACTCTCGGCCGCTTCTCGATTGATTTCTCTTTCTTTTTTCTTTCGTTTCTCGACCCAGCTTGTAACTATCGTCAACAACGAGATTTTGCTGGATCTTAATATCGATTTATCGATCGTCGACTTCCGCGAAGTATCATAAACCCTCGCCCGTTAAGGCGCGGTTAGGACCGCTCGCCGATTTACCCGATGCAGGAAAACCGCGTACATCCTTTTTTCGCTCGCGTTCGTTTCCATTGCGCTGCGAGAGTTACCGCGGCTTCTCGCGCAACAGAGAGGAAATTAATCCTAAGAACACGACTTTTTGCCGATGTGAACACCCAAGTGACCACGACGTGTTCTAAACGCGCGAGGTTCGGGTGAAGCAATTTGCGTCACTTTGGTGTGTTAATGTCCATTCATTAACTTTTACCTACACTATAGATGAAAAAGCTTGAATTTATCATAAAGTGAATTTTAGCAAACTTATAGAATAATATAATATAGAAATAATAATGTAGAGCAACATATTAAGAAATTAGAATAATAAAATTGTAATAATAGATCTATATTATTTGATGGATTTAATTATTGCGATGATTATATTGAAGTTTACATTTACAATATCGCCTGTCATATGAAACGTGAGTTAATATATGTTCTTTCGGAGCAATATTCATTTTTTCATATCCGTGATTCGATTAGGCTAGTTAACACGTGTATAACGTTATTCCTCTTCATCTTATACTCACGATTGACTTCGGGTCGACGATTTCGCTATCGGCATGCAACTTTGACAGCATGATGTCGGAGAAAGCCGTTCCAATCTCAGCAAGGATGACAGTGTATTAGTAAAAACGACGGTAAGAGGTTCAGAGACGCTGCAAACGGGCCCCCCACGTAAAAGGGGGCCTGATTCGACGGGGATAAGAATGCCGCGCGCGCGCAAGACCCAGCTCGGCGGTTCGGCGGCAGTTTATGAGTCGCAGCGAGCGCGGTCGTAAAGTTTACCATTGCGCGCATAAACCGGCGCGATAATGATTACTACTTCCGCGCGGCGTGTCCCCCTCCGCCGAGAGGAAGTCGCCGTTTCGCGGATCTCGTCGTATCTCATGATCGGCCGTCGTTGAAGCTTTTGTTCGCGACCGAAGCGGGCGGGCCCCATTGTCCAACTTCTCTCTCGGCGCTCTCTCGAAGCCCTCGCTACCTAAACTCTCTCCCGGCACGAAATGCGTGCCTACCACCGTGGTCGCTTACTTTTTTGCCCACGTAACTCTCATTTTGATCAATTTGAGTTTTTTGTCGGGGCGGCAACCGTTGACTTTACTACCGAGACCTCATCTCCACTCCTCGCCGGCTCGTCCCGTCCTTTCTTCGTCTTCCTTTCGATTCCTTCTTTCTCTCCTTTTCTCCCTCCCTTCTCTCGTATCCTCCTTCTTTCTTCTTTCCTCTCGTCTTCCTCACTCGCGCTCGTTGATTACCTTTCTCAGCAGTCTCGCATCTCTTTCTCTCATACGCACGCATACGTTAAATCTCATCTTCTATCCCACGTGTTCCTTCCGTCGGCATAGTGATTCACTCGCTCGCTCACGTTGAGCTTCCGTGACGTCCGGAGTTCGGAGTCACCGATAGACGGAGAAGGGTACAGTGACGGATTGTTAGCCGGGGGCGGGTCTGATAGTTGGCACTCTTCTGTCTTTAGAGCCGCAGCGGAAGTGCCTCGTACTCGTTGCGAATTTCGTGTTTCGTGTACCTATAAACGCCCGAAAAGCAATGATTTCGTCTTCCGGCCGAACATTCTGCATTACCCGCAATTAGCTTAGTATTGAACATTAATTTCAAAGCTAATTGATTCATAAATGAACAAGCACTTGGCATATATAATTTAAGAATATTGAAGCAATCTGTGTGTGATTATATTTAATAGAAACAATTTAATGTAGAGTAATATAAAAATGTAAAAACGTAGGATATTTAATCTACCTGCTATAATATTATATTTTTTGCTAATTAATGTCTTGTAAACTATACATAAATTGCAAAGTGCGTTGCTTTTGCGTTCAATTGCTCGAGAAACTGATCGAAGTCTCTCGTTTGGTTAATCGTAGAATCGTACGTGACCGATCAAGTGGTCTTGTCGATTCGTGCTGTAAAGCATACCGTGAACGGAATCGTGAAGATCACCGCGCGTTGGACATTCTCTATTCGCTACGGTGAGATACAGAAGAACACGTGTTGCGTGTACACTGCTACCGTCATACGTGAAACGATAGTTAACAGATTTCCCCAAGTTGATATCTTTTTGTTTTAATTAACATTATTTATATATATATATGTGCAAGATGTAAATTAACACCTAAAGTTATATCTATAAATTTTCTAAATTTAACATAAAACATATTTTTCTTTAAATAGCATTTATGTTTATTAATACGAAATTTGCAATTTTTCTGAAGCGTTTTTGTCTAAATTAATATCCGCATTATTCGCAAATTATCCGCAGTGCTTCTTAATTAGCGATAGCTGGGTCACTCGAGACTCAATGGATATTTGTTAATTTTCGAAGATTACTTGTACATTTCTTTTACATAAAAAAGGTAAAAAATCTACAACTTGAAAACTGATGCATTTTTACTGCTATTTTATACACTATATTTATATCCGGAGCGATCTCTTGATTATCCAATAGAGTACTATATACGGATTAACAATACCCGGCCATAGTCCTCCGAAAGATACGTCTTCCAAAGGTTAATAGTTGCGCGACAGATTTGTTAACTGTAAGAAAATACATACACAAGATCGCCGAAACGAGACTTTCCCATTATCGAGTGAGAGAATGGAGGCTGGCCTCGAAGTAACAGCAATAAGTCACGGAAAAGAGTATAGTCGATGCTCCCGGAAGTAGAGTTGGCGGCGAATGAGCTAACGGATGGACACCGCGGACTATTATTTAACTCTAATTGATGATAGCTCGCAAACTGTTCCACATTGATGGTCATCGATAATCGCTAATGATTCCGATCTCTAGCGCACTGCTGAGGGGCACCGCGAAATAATCCTCTCGGTACTCTCTATCTAGTCTATCTTCTATCGTACGCGTGAGCATCTTCAAGACACACGCAAGTGTGCAATGATCGATATTTCGCACGAGAAGTATCGAATATTGGACATAGATATTTCTCTGTTCCTTTAACGGTACCAAATTTAAGCTTCTCACGTCTCTCACGACCTAGTTTAGTGACGAGCATATATGAATTCATTATAATGTAGTATATGAAAAGAACAATATCTTTATTAAATTATATTATTACATTTATTTGTTACAATTTTTATAATTTACTATAATATAATATAAATTAAATTCTATTATGCGTAAAGCATATTTCGAATTTTTTATGTGTATATGGAGATATAAATTATTTTCTATTATTAATATTAAAAATGGAAAAAATATATGAATACAATGAATAACATAAAGATACTGATACTTATTGTTAGCAAGACAAATCAAATAAGTATTAAAGTACTTTTGAATACCTTACGCGTGTTCATACATGTAGTATAGTGGACCCGCGTGTTTTCGAGGTATGAGACATGTCTTGTTTTAACTCGCCACTCATAGAATAGTGCAAGTAATCGGTTAATCGATAGATGGTCTCACGATACGTCGCCATGAGAAGCGGAATTCGCGTCGGGCAAACGAGATTGTTACGTCGTTTCTGCTATTTCGTGCGCAGGCGGGAGGAGGCGAATGACGTGTTACGGAGGTAGTTAACGGAAGAGTCCTCAGGGCTACGTACGTACGCTCAGGCCTATTGGTCTTTCTCTCTCACGATGAGAACGGAAAAAAAGGACGGACGTCGGTGGTACAAACGCACCCGCGGTGATGATTAACAGCCGGGCCCGGCGCATATCTCCCGGGCCTGACCGGAGAGGGTAATCGATTAATACACGATATCGAGTCCGCGCGTCTCTCTCGCGGCCATTGTTTGTTGTTAATTACACTGATACATCTAATCGACAAGCGAGGATCGGCTCCGACTATGATTCGGCGATTTGACCGGTCGCGGATGCGGACCCGGGCCTCCGACCCGGTTCTCTCCGAGATGTAAATGTTCCTTTAATGCAGATATCTCGGCGTCGCTGTACCGCGACGTCGAGATACCGGGCCAACGGCGGCATTGTTTGGTAACATTGTAACATTGCACCGCTCGTTTATATCTGCGGCGGGCATCGAATCCAGCATTCTAATTAATACAAGTCGACGCGTCACGGCGACCGGTTTCATTACGGACGCGAGATATGAAGCCGAGAGTTCTCGTTATGACATTTATATGCGAATGTATACTTCGCACTAATACAACGCGCGCAAATTTAGTCATACCGTTCGTAAAACTTTATTCGTACCTAATATTTTTTTCTTAAATTAGCTCACAAGTATTATATTATCTTTAGGCGCGAAAATGAGTACTCCAGAGATTACATTGAGATTATTGACATTATTATTAATTATTTTAGTTGATGATAAATACACCGTCGATTTATATTCGTCGATTTCTCTGTATCATCAAAAGTTTTTTACGATTTGAATGCACAATTTTCACAGAAACTTATATGCTTTTATAAAAATGATTCAAAATTCATTGCTTATCTGATATTTACAGACATGATTACTATGTACTTAATAATATCAAATTTTTCTATAGTATTTAATAAACGTATTTTTACACAATTAATAGTATAATCCATTCTTTATCTTATGAAAAAGCAAAAGGATCAGTAAGTTACATGTCATGAAATTACTTTGTGAATACTAACACGTAGGCAGAATTAATACTCTTACTTATACGAGAATAATATTGATTAAATGATAACATTGGACGGAAACTTATGATACACAGAAGTCGTTGTGTACGTCGGTCAATGTTTATATCGATATATACATACATAATATACATACCATCAATAAAACTCATCGTCAGGCAGTTAAGTTTAGTGTCTGTGTAGTAGTGCTGTTGAAAACATTGTGTCAGCAGTGTGTCTTTATCGTGTTTTTAAATAATTTCGGATAAATGGCACGAAACGATTAATGATCAATCGCTGGAATGCATTGGTAAGCAAATTCTTTTTCACGTATGTTTGTTGCGTAATTATTTACCCTTCTCCCGTTGCTATTTTATTATTAATTTATCAAAATGTTGAAATTGTTTTACACATATGTCAGAATAATCCAACGCAGAACAATCTAATTAATTTTCGAGTTTTTGCGTTTGATTGTATTATGTTGTGATACTGTGCTTTTATATATACATATAAATGTCATAGATAATACTCTATAAGATGTTAAACTGGGAAAAATATTCCTGATTTGAATCATATTTTCATAAAGCGCAACGAGTTCGTTTTAGCACCCAATTTACCTCCCACCTGCTCGAGGTTAGCTGTTAAATTGCCGGTTAATTGCGCGCGCTCGCTCGCAAGAACGAGCTGCGTTTCGCCGATGGTGCGTGGCCGGGCCCCAAGTGTCGCGTTAATTGCTGAACGTTAGGCAGGCTCCTCCCTCCCGACGTATAGGTAGATGGATGGATTACTTAACACTTGTCACGCCTCGCTAATTAACATTCAGTCATCTCCCTCTCGGAAGTGCTGCCCCTGCCCCTTCGCCGCGACGATGACGACGCGACAGGTGGAAAGTCGTTTAATATTTATCGACCATCGCTCCCGACCCCGTTGGCACCTTTGGGGCCCGATACACGCACCGGCCACGGCCCCGGCCCCGACCCCGGTTCGCTGCTCAATCAGAATTCGTGATGGCGCGCGACGCTTCATGGAAAATATTAGAATACGACGCCGTGATCGCCGATTAACGACAGATAAAACGGACGGGTGCGGGTGTCTCCTCTCTTTCTCTCTTTTTTCCTCTGCGACTGTCAACGTTGCCTGGTCTTGACAGGTTCTACGGAATTCCAGATGCAGAACGTTTCGTCCCGTCGAATGTAATCTGCGCGTTCGATCGCGACCGGGTGTCGGAGATGTGTACATTGTTGAATGCATGCGTATACACGGTAACTAATGAACGCGCGCGCGCGTGTTCAATGCCGTGGCATTGCTTAGCTGACTCTAATATTGACGACGAGATTCTTGGAAGATTGTCGCAAGATATGTTTTGTTGGTTGGAATTTTTGTTGGCCGCTTATCTGGATAACGCGCATGATCGATGCAAATAAGTGTAATGAAAATTGAGTGTATTTTATTTTAGCAAATAACCGTGCGCAGATAAATGTAATATTGTCATAACTATCAAGAATTATTATTAGTCTATTAGTGAAAATACGGCGACTTCCAAGTTCCTCGTCTACTAGATCGCAAATGTTTTTTAATTCCCCTGTTAACTTAATCAAGTGCAATTTTGCTTTTAATTAAAGTATATCTTGGAAAATTACAAGAAAACTGTTTCAAATAAAATTTTTATATAATTGTAAAATGAATTTAACAATATAAAAATTTCCATATTTATAACATGCGAAATTGTGTGTAGAAAGAAATCGTATTTTCGTAAAATAATGATAGTATGGTCGCACGTTACTAAATTTGCTTGTAGAGTCGCGGAGTTAATTAACAAACTTAAACAACATTTGATACGGTCAATGCTTGAATGGTTGACAGCCTGGGAAGACCGTGTCCCATTGGCGCTAATGCCGAGGCTTAATGACTATAGAAGTCGATGTCATAATTGAGAGAAAAAAGATAATGCTGGTATATCCTATATGAAGAACGACGTTAGAAGAACGGTTATGACATAATTACGCAAATACGTCGCGCGTCGTCTTATTTCACGCATCATTCATTTACCCGATGCTTCGGCCGGAAATTAGCGGTTACACGTTAACGATTATAATCGAATATATTTAATGATAATGATGAAACAATTCAATTAGCACACCTGATAAACATCATCTGTTTATAACGATAACTAGACAGATTGTTTATACAATGAAATTAGAGGAAAGGAGTTATTTAGATCTCCGTTGAGTTTACAGAATAATTATGGAAACCGCGGATTCTCGCAAGTGGGAAGGATTTTAATGATCCTCGATCGATATGTACGCGGTATGTACGCCACTGCAACGTGATATCTAATGAGGCTATTAACACGCTCTGCGCCGTCGAAGAAACTTGGACGGGCGTGCGTTTATGACAGCCGATGACCTACCTAGCGGCTTCCATTAGAGCCGCGTACGAGCGCCTTGAGTGAGACATTTACCGGCTCCCGCCGAGCCGATCCCTCGGCTTTAGCAGGTGCCCGGCCGGCCACCGCGCCGAGGTACCATTTAAAACTTCCTCGCTTTTACGCACTGCACTGGCTGTACGCGCGACGCGTGCCTCCGGGCCCGGTCCGATCCCGGGGCCCAAGACGCGCGACGACGCTATTAGCCGGCTTGGCGCATTAGCGGGCAACGTGCGTGAGGATCGTCGTTACGTAAGTTCCCCATTACAGCGCGAATTACAAGCGACTCTCGTGGCCGCTTAGAAATCACTTACGGTGATCGGCTTACCGGCGATCATGGTGCGGGACTCGCGGATTGGATAAATTATCGCTGGGAATTTTCTATGTACGTATGCAAATTACGAGCAGGAAGGAAAAAAAGGCAGCCGGCTCGCTTGAATAGATCCGCCGTCGCGATTGCGCCGAGATTGCGTCGATTATATCGAGTATGAATCACGATCGCATTGCAATCGTCATGGATGAACGAGCTTGTCGATGTGCGTAGCGCTAACTTCTTGTGTCATTGAGCGGATGAGAATTAAAAATCAACTGCAAAATTATCCGCGGAGGCTTCCTCTATGCGACGTGACGCGTGTAATTTAATACATATTGTTTCCTTCGATGTGAATTCACTCTCGGGACTCCCGATATATATGCATGCATTCAACCTTGTTGGCTGGACAATCCTTTCGAAATGAGGTAGGAATAGAGTTATTACTCTGCCGGCAGTAAATGATAATTATTCGAAATTATGACAATTGGAAATCACGATGATAGTTCCGCGTATATCACAGCGTGTGTAATAGATCATCGAGTTTACATTTATCATGAATATTACTACCGTAAGATAAGGTAACGTTATTATGAATATTTTTTCTCTGACACTGTCTGAATAATTCCAGAACTTTATTTTAAGAAGTTTTTTTTTATATCTGTTCGAGCTTATCTTGTCTTACGTTATCATTTATCAAATGTAATTAATAATCGCGAGACTCTCTCTATGGAAATACATATTATGCGATGTTCTATCTCGATCGCAGCGGGTGCCCTTCAGTGGCCCAAAAGGCCAGCTAGTACGAACCAAATACGAATAATTAATCGCCCCACTTACGGTCGCGGAGCTATGGCTAATCGAATGCGAATGCTTTTCTGTTGCAGATTCGTGCGAACCCGTTGCGGAGCGACCTTACGGTGAGTGACTCACGATCTCAATTTCCCAGAGATTACAAGACCGTACTTACGCTACTGTAAAAATCGTCGCGGAACCTTCTATTCAGTATCTTCCGTGAAAAAAATATTCTCCCTATTACGCAGTCTGTGCGCTTCGAAACGCGTTGACTTGACTCGCCGTCTCGACTCGCGCAATTCGCTTCCATTCAGTGCCTCATTCGCCGTTGATTTCATACGGCATTGCGAAACACGATGTAACGCCGCTGGGTGCCCGTTCTCTCTCTCTCTCTCTCTCTCTCTCTCTCTTTCTCTCTCTCTCTCTCTCTTTTTCTTTCTTTCTCTCTCTTTATGCCTTTTTTACAGCGCGCACCGGCTCGATCGTGCGCCTATGCAAACACGTAAATTAGATCGAATTCTCGGAATAATTACCTCAAGCGGAAAGTGTCGGCGGTCGACTAGTTTTATATTGCAGACACACTAGACCTGGCAAAAAGCGGCTCAACTGTTCTCAATTGTAATAAGTAACATCCGTATTTTCATAAAAATAGTGAGAATAATTTCTAATTGGTAAAATAATTTTGACCAATTTCTCATACATTTACATACAAAATATAAGAATAATAAGCTAGTTTTTATAACGTCATTCGATATCGGATTAAAAATTCAATTCTTTATGGTTTTTGTATTTTTTTCACAAGCTTTAATTTTCGACTTTGCAAGATTGGCTTCGTTCTTCCTTCTCTTAGTACCTTCCTCCGTCGACACTTTCGTATTCAAGTTCAATGACGATGAATCCGACGAGCGAATCCAACGACGGTCGGAGAGATGTTTCGAAAAGCCGTCCATCTCTGGGCGTGATATCAAGTCGGGGGCTGTTAGGAGAGCATAAAAAGCCGCGTTGTGCATCCGGTCGCGTCTCCTCTATGCCAGAAGTCGTAAAATTCAGCGTTATGCGATTCGGGGCCTGTGTTTTGTCCCCCTTTCGAGATTATGATTATCCCAGCAGTGGCGGCAGCCACCGTGGCTAATATCACGCAATAAGCACGCCGGAGCCCAAGAAAGCAACGGTCTATCTCTCTCGCTCTCTCTTTCTCTTTCTCGTTCTCCTGCTCTCTTTCTCGCTCTGTCTCTCCCTTTGGCTTCGTTCGTCTTCGTCCCTCGGTCTTCTCTTCTTCTGTTTTCTTCCTCTGGTATATAATATGTGCCACCAAACCTGATGGTGTAAACGGTCATCCAGTGGAAACACGTGGATGGTCCAGGACGGAGGAAGAGAAGGCCATCAAACGAACCGCGCAGCCTTGCGAGGGCATTCTAACTTTCCTGAAGCGACTCCATCTTCACGGTCTATCGTACGTTTGAGAATACAGAGTCGCGGTAGTTGACTAGGTGTTGCGTCGTTGATGGTGGCGGAATGTCCTGAGGGTCTATTGGGTTGTTCATATCTTAAACACAAAGTATCCCATGATAACAAAACGACTTCTTCTCTTGTCTATATTATATTTATTATATACTATTTTCTCTCTTTCTCTCTCTCTCTCTCTCTCTCTCATAATAAATTTTTTTTTAAATAGGAAGGATCTTATCTTTATTAAAAATTAAAAATTATTTATAATAGAGTATTTCTAGACGAGCGGACGCCGAAGAATTCTTGTTTCGGCGAGTAGTCGAGGTGGTTGAGATTTTCGGGGGTTGCCGAATCAACAGGTTCCGGTTATGAGAGTGTAAAGCGTTTTGAATCTGACCCCTCGAGGGGCATGAATCCTTGGGCGCGAATCTCGATGTAGGAGAGAAAAAAAAGGGCGAATCTTGTCCGTGGGGGGTCGTGTCAGGCGACTGCTCTCCCGATCGGTGAAATTGCGCGCGTGTGTTACGCGCACATATGTATTAAACGTTGCGGGGGTAGTCTGCCGACCCCACGCTACGGGGGTGGCTGACAGCCGATTAGGGCAAGACGGGAGAGAAGCCGAGGGCCCCCACGGAAAACTTAAAATAACATCGCTCGATCATCCGAGTGTCTTCGCAGACAGCCGACGACGCCGTGCTTCGCCATTCAAACGTTTACCATCTCGTCATCTTCCGTTGCTTCCTGCTTTACCCTAATCTTCGCCCGCGAGTGTTCTATTTTGCGATCAACCTGTCTTCAATTAAATCGAGCTGTTTATTTACATGTTTATGATACATGTGCGATAACAACAGATCTTTCGTTAAGAGATTATATTACATAAAAGAAAATTAGTCATTTAAAATCAATCTTTTAAAGCGTATATTATTTACAAATTTACAATGAGTTCCATCAATTATCTCGTAATTTATTTATGAGACACTAGCAAAATTATAAATATATTTTTAATACTTTATGTAATTTAAATATCTTATTTATATTTTACAATTTTAAAAGATACATTTATCTATATTAGGTTTTCATTTATTCGCATATGTAAATGTGTAGACTTTGACATTATTAAACAAAAAGAATGTAAGATGAAACTTAGATTTTTCGCGTTTGAAAGATAAGAGAAAGATATCGCCGAAATATTTTTAAGTTGCTTTGACGTTAGTCAAAGAAAATTTACGAAACAGTCAGAGGTTGAGCACCTCTTCGATGCTCATTACAGAGCGTCCCGCCCCCGGCGGCGGATAATCAGGGTGTATGGGGGAGTGAGGGGGGCGGGGGCGGTGGGTGACCTCGCCCGGGGCCTTTACTCTCCTCTTCTTCGCCCTGCCACTTCCACGTCTCTTTACTCTGTTCTTCCTACCTGACGGAGTATGTCTTTCTCTCTCCTTCCTTCTCTCTATTCTCTCGTCTCTTTTCCTCTCGGTGGTATCCAAGTCCTTTCCTCTCGACGCTTTCGTCTACCAACTACCTGCGAAGGTGACGGAACAGCAGCTCAGTTTTACGAATTGCGATCCCGTCGGTACTTTACATTCGGTGTACATTGCTTTCATCTTCATCGCCTTACCTTCTATCGTTCTTCTTCGAAATTAGAGGAAATTTTATCTACGTGTACCTTACGGACTGAATTATTTTACTTAGTTTTACCTTGCATAAATGACAAACTGAAATATTTATATTAATTTCTTCTTAACAATAATAATATAATATAAATTGCAATTGTTTCTTTATATAATACTAAATATAATTCCATTATTTCCGGGAGAAACATAGAGCCTGTATAAGATGCCGTCCGGTTGTTATATACTTGTAGAACTTTTAGAAATCGTAGAATTTATGACAGAGATAAGTGATTAGCCAATCGCACCATATAGAATATTAGATAATTATCTAATAGCTTCACTTATATAATACGATCATTTATCTTAATTTTATCTTCATGTTATAAACATAAAAATTTATTATCACGAAATAGTTGTACAAATACAACACTTTTAACAGAGCAGCCGCGATATTGAGCGCCTCGATATTCCCGAGATAAGAAGATTAATCAATGGCGCGAGAGAGAAAGAGAGACACCAGCTATTTGGCTGCGAATAATAATGATTATGGGCAGGTACTCTCCACGAACAGGAAATGGCGTTGCTGAACGTCGGTGGAGGTAGAAGGTGAAGTTTTTTGATTCGTCTGCGACGACACAGCGAGCCGTGCGGTTGCCTTCCTTTTTCGTGGTTCATTATCTATGCAGAGTCCGGTGAAGAGAGCGCGGGTCAAACGGGACAGAAGGGAGGGAAGGAGAAAGGTCCGGGGTCAGGATTCACGAAGAATTGAGAGTTTCGGGACACGCCGCTGAATAATTGGAATCCAAACAGGGGACTCGGTGCTCCGTGCGGATTCTCAACCTGTGGATCCCACTATTATCCTTGGAAGAAACGTGTCCGCGTAAGGATTAATGTTACGGCACACACGATGTTTCGACGTATCTAAAAACTGGTATCGAATGGAAGTGCCTTGCAATCCGAGCCCGATCTAATTTGCAAAGAGCGCGCGCGAGAAGCGAGCAGACCCTCCGCGCAGGGGCATCTGTTACGGTTCTCGCAAGCGCGATCAAAGAAATTTCTTCCGCGAACACAGTAATTCCACTCGTAGAATACTGGTAGAGCCGCTCTCTCTCGTCTCCGCTCCGATCTTCTCAAAAACTGTACGCACGCTCCTCGAGCGCATTTCCGAGAAATTTTATATAACCAACCGTCGTTGCCTATTCACAGTACTCGTTCCCTCAGGTTGTCCAATACGCGATGTACTGATCTTTTCGCCGTTACGTATCGGAATGTGACGGTACTACGATGATGCTCGATCGCTCGTTTATCCCGTTACGAGTATTCTTTCTTTCCCTCACGAACGCATCAGCCACCGACCTATCTCAAACTCGTTCGATGGGTGTGCAAGAAAATATTGATGCCACTCGCCTTAGAGACTCCTCACGCATCCTTTTGCCTTCTCTAAAATGGTCAAGAAGGCTCAACGGACCGGGGAGGTAACGTGCGGTCAAGATTCTGCCCCGTTTAGGGATTGACGAGATTCATCGCAAATTACTGATCTTAATGACTGGCGAAACGAAGATGACTTTATACGTTAATGAACTTTATTCTGAATATGAGTTAGGAAATAAAATTTTGCTTACAGAATCACGTTTTACATTCGCGGAGATCCGTGTAAAGTTGGAGACTGCACGGTAACACGCTTCGAGACGGCCTCGCTCATAATTTCCTCGTAATTATCCCCCCTTATCTGTGCGTGCAAATTTGCATACGCGACCGCAATCAGGCACGTAGCGCGTTATTCAGTATCTCTCAGATAGCGGCGTAGGAATGCGTGAGTTTCCGGAATCTGTTAACGAGCGAATATGAGAAACGGCGTCGTCCGTGTTATCTGGACCCATCTCCAGGGCGAGCGATGTCCATTCACCTTCGTCACCTCACGTCAGAAAACGCGTTGTGACGTAGTTCGTGGGCAGCATCCCGACACCTGCAGACGATGTTGGGTCTGCCGTCACTTTGCCGCGAAAACGGTGGCGCCATTCAGGCAATCGTCCGGCCCCATTAAAGAATCCAGACGCTACTCACGTCCCTTCTGAAAAAAAGGCAGAAAGGACAAGAAAAAGTTGATTCGACTGCCACATTAGTTCCCACCGTAGTAATTGCCCGTGTCCTACGCAAATTTTTAGATTGCTGCACTTCCTGGAAACAGACCTAACAGAACATAGATATACGTATCCATGTTTGGTATATTTTCCCGCTTCTCGCTAGAAAAAGAGGGGGAGAAAAGGATAAAGAAAGTGCGACTGGAGAGCTAGACGAACAGAGGAAAGACGCTTTTCTTCCTTCGAATATTGTTGATAGAACGGCACCACCGTTTTATCCGTGAACTAGCGTGCAGTTCGATAGAAGAAGCTTTATCGCGCAAAATTGACTGCTCGGGAGTGAGGATAAAATTTTAGTTCGTTCGATCGATTCAGGATTGCACGACATTACGTACATATCTTTCTTGAGTGTGCGAGAAAATTGAAGCTTCAACTGAATCTCGCGATGTACCTCTCTCTCGCTCTCTTTCTCTTTCTCTCTCTAAAGCGCTAATATTTAATTTAAATAATCGTTTTTTAACGCAGATTATTACATTTATCGTCTTCGTCATTTTCTTCCGGTTTATTATTAACAATCTCGCTCACACCAATAAGTAGGTGCGTCAGAAAGTAGTGATTACCGGATAAATTTAATTTCTTTTTTTGCCCCAAATCGATCTAGTGCGTGACTATGTTGAAGAATTCTTCATCCAGATCCATTATTCTTCATTCGATTCCCGATCGCGTTCGATGTGGCCGCACCGCGTCTCGCCCGCTCTGAAGACATACCGCATTCAGATTCATGAATGAACTATGTGGCGAGCGGACGACGGCCCGACGGAAGCACTATTATTTAGCATAGCCACTTTTTCGGGTCGTCGTCGCCCCTCATAGCGGCGGCGGCGGCGGCGTTGTCTCTTTGTATCGTGGCGAGCCGCGAGCGATGACGCTGCAAAGACAGCAGCGTTCTGATTCCCAGTGGATCTGGAGCAGGTTCGTTTCTTCACGAAGATCCCCCAACGTAACTAATGGACGCCACTTTGCCTCGCTAGGACACTTTATTATCGTAATTCGACTTCTATTAGCGCGCCGGCTGAAATTGTTCGCCGTGTCGACGGGACTTCGCGCGTCGAGTACTTCGAAACTACGTCGATTGTATATGAACTCACACACACGCTGCGACTTATGCATTATGTTATTTGCGTAGTCACGAGCATATGTAGAAACTTCTCTCCTGTAGACATATATTCGAAACATACATTTTCGATCTCGTCTTATGTTTTATTATATCATACGTTTTATATTTTAAAAGTTTCGCAAATTTACATTTGAAATCTTTTTTAATACAACTTTACAGTTTTTTGGGAACAGTGCAGGTGTGACGAAAGCGAGTAACAAGAGAATTACTCCTGCCTATAGCTCTTATGCGCGGCGAGTCTAATCGCGGCCCGATAAAAGGCAAAGTTTCATAAGCTTGCCCGTCGTAGAGCTGCCCAGAAGCAATCAAGCGAACAATGACACCGAGACTGGAAGGCAACTTCACGCACCGAGTCGCAACGCAGTGGACATTGTGCGTAGGATTAGCTTCCGGTCTGAGTCTCTCTCTTTGTGGGGCCAGGTGGACCCGAGTCCCGAGTCGAGGCGCGAAAAACGGAGGGAATCGAAAAGGGAGCTCACACGAGCTGCTGCGCCGCCCCGACCGCGACGCAAAGGTCGTTACAGGCCCTTCAATGCAAGCACCCAGTGGACTTGCATCGGAAAGTCTTGCGGCGTTCGCGCCCGCTGTGTTTTGCCGCGTTATTGCGCCGGATGACCGTATTTACGACTTGCTGGAAGTGCCGTAAAAAAGCGAACGCGGCTCGGTGGCGGCGCGGCGGGACCCTCCCCTCTCACGTGAGAACACTCGTAAGGCCCGCACTCGGCCCGCACTCGTGGATGCGCTTTCCCTTCTTTCGTCCCTCTCCGGGTCTATCTACTCCTTTCCGCTCCGTCTTTCGTTCGCGCTTTCTCGCATCCCTCCGCTCGCATCTCCTTCTTTTTACATGATCGTCACACCCGACGCCTTATTAAATCCACGACAAAAAGTTCGTCGCACCACCGCCGCGCCGAGCCGAGAATGGGCCCTTAACTGATTCCCCCGCCGAGCGTCTACGCGACCTCCTTCCTCGCCGCTTCTTATCGCCCTTTGCATCCCTCTCGCACGTTTCTTCTGCTCGATGTCTTCTTCGCTCTTTCCTCGACTACGGTGTACGTGCCACAATCGTACGACACAGCAAACGACGCGTCTTCTTGCGACTAAACGCAAGTAGTTCACTCACAAGTTCTAATTAATCAATTTCTTTTATAATATGCGCAAGATATATCCGGACGTATTTTATATATTTAATTCCCGGCGTGGATCTGCTGAAAAATTAGTTCGAGAAGGCGTTGCTTCGCCAACGTGACGAGCAATACTCAGTGTGAGTGATGCTCGCCGCGCTATACTATTCGCACTTAGTGAGGTGGAGTTTATGAACATAAATTACGACGCGAACGGGACTTTAAAGTGCTTGGTCGACGCGGCATCGGAGTCGACGATGCCGCGGCATCGCCGGCGTGTTGCGGTTTTCGGGCGATCCGATCCCGAACCGCAGAACGGTCGATTACCGGGTTCGGTCATCCGGCAAACGACTATTAATGATATTTCGTGTCGGATCTGCATGCTCCGATCTCGGCAAAGGGTGCCGACCGTGCCCGAACTTTCCGTGCATTACCGGCGAGATTTTTACGCGTGTTCCGCGTGTCCGAGCGGAATAGCGATTGTGGCGGGGAGAGGGAGGGCTCCCGACACATTTCGAGGCCCACGTCTCAATATAATGCGATAATAACGCGATAGAGGATTGAGACGAGATACCGCGGCATCTCTTTCCGTGCGCGGGACCACCTCGTCTTCCTCCTTGCCGGCATTCTCTTCTTCCGCAAAAGGATATCGCTCCACCTCCGCGCGGAGGTGCGGAACATTTACCGACCTGCCGGCTATTTATTGAGCCAGAGATTCTCAATATACTCGAGGCGACATTGTTCTTTGTACCAATCTATTTATAGATTGTATTTATGTAACAATTCTATTTTAGAACACTAGTTTGCCTATAACAAAAAAGAAAACGCAAACTTGTAATTTTTTTCTAACATATCTTAAGTATTTATTTTAACATATAGAAAGGATAGTAAAAATTACAAGATGATACATGTCTTTTTATCTACACTTTTATAATTATAAAACAATCTGGCGATTTTACAGTTATAATTAATTGTCATATGCTATTATATTAAATTGCGATTTGATAATTATGTTATGTAATTTCATGTTATCGATTTCATATTACCGAGAAGACTCGATTTATTCTCTATGACGAAACGGTAGGTTACTCTCGTACTTATGCGGAACAACGCGCCACGTATAACGAACTTTTCCGCATGTTGGCGGTTTCTCACGGTGCCAGAGCGCGCGCGCGTATAGGCTTCAGTTTTTTCTTCGTAGCGTTCACTCGGACGATTCCTTTTACTTAACTCTCCGCTTAATTCGAATACCGGTACTCCAGGCACCGCGCAATAAAGCTACGCGGCAACGAGGTGGGTGGATTGCGTAATGCAGTTTTAAATAATGATCGGATGCGATTCTCTTCGGCAGGCGTGTGCGCCACGCCGAAACGCATGCAGGACCAGAACCCGGCAGGATTAAAAATCAGGCCCCGGCTTTAACGGCGGATCGCACGAACGCGAAGGTAGATACACAAATCAGGCCGTAAAGCCGATCAATTAAACGGCAGGCCGCCGATCTGCCGCGCATTATAACCGGTAATTATCTGTAATTAAATATTGGCCGCGGCCGCCTGACCGGCCCGACCGAACGTTTCGAGGGGTGTGTTCCGTCGGATCCTTACTCGTACTCATCTTCTTCGTCCTGTTGCCCACCTCGCCTCCTCGCTCGATCGCCGCTTCTTCCTTTCTTCGCTCCGCTCTCTCCCAGCACCCTGATTCCTTGCTCTTTCTTCTCTACAAAGAAGCACCTTGCGTCGCGTCGCGACGCAAGTCAGATTTCGGGTAAGAAAGATCGAGAGATGCCTTCTTTTACGTAATGATGAAAATATCTTTTCAATCAATCACTGTGTCTTTTCTTCACGTAAAAAATATAAAAAATTACGTTTTAATTATAGTACCTAAGTATATTTCTGCTTACATTTAACAGACATCAAACATTCAAATTCTAAAGAAAATAATATCATTGCGTTTATGTTAGTTACCGTGCATGTGCAGAAGAGAAATTTGCAAACAATCTTCTTTGACATAGTTTTAACAATTATTCCGCAAGAAATAAGTATTTTTAATTGCAGATCTAATTGTAACGTATTACTTAAAGACAGTACATCAAATCCTGAGAATTGTACATTGTTATAATGCATCTATGTCAATTATATCTGATCATCCGCTCTTCTTTTATGAGAATAATTTGTGGTTTCTGTTTCGTGCGCGGATAGTCACAGCAATATATAAATAAAAGATGGCCTTCACACAAGGAAACCGTGCTCTGGCGCCGGAAAGCAAGTGATGCTCGCGTTTCCTTAATTGCGAGACTTCTACGAACTTGTTAAAATTACGGCGACGCTTCTCGTCAGCGGAGGAAACATAATGATAGTGCCGAATGGCGTGTCTGAAATTTATGTGGACGCAAGAAGGTGGGTGGTTGCAGCAGCCACCGGTAGGTAGGTCGACCAAACGTTCGTTCGTTTCTCGAGGGAACTTCTGCATCCCGACACGAAACTTCGTTCATTGATTTATTTCCCGACGTTCTGCCGAATAGAAAATTGTTTAGTCTTCTAATTAAAGGACGCGGGAAAAGCGCCGACAAATGATATACGGGATATTTTTTTCCCTCGCAACGATTGTCCTTTATTAATTAGATATAGGGAAAATGCGTAAATTATAACGTACGCATCTTCGACGTTAATAATGTTAATTATGCTCGCCTTCGTTGGTAGGGAAAATATTCTTCTGTCGGGGGGAGATAGCCGGCGCATCCTGTCGGCGTTGGCATTCCATTTCGGAGCCGAACGAAGTCTCCGTTTAGGCATCGCATGACGTTCGTCTATTTATCAAGCAGTATCATCATTCGCCTTTCTCTACCGCGATGCCGCCCCCTACGGCGATTTAATCTAATTTGTATCGCCCTTTGTTAATCGCGGCCGCGTCGTTAATTCGTTCGAGCCCGCAAAACCGGGGCCCCATCACCGCCCAAATAAACTACCGTACGTCCACGCTCTGTCCGGAGTCGTCATAATAAACGTAAAGGGGACAAAGGGGACACGTATCGTTTTTTTTTCTCCGAAGAAGCGGAACGCACGGCGTGTTTCGAAAGGATAATGTTACCGGAGGGTATCGAGCAAGGATCCAAACTAGAGAGGGTTATCAGACGGACAATCGTTAAGCCGTCAAAACTGTTAAAGTATTACGTATGAATATTCCTTTTTTATAAAATTTATATTCACGTCCGCTTAATAATTAGAGAAAATATTAGAAATATTAGAAACCTAATATTAGAAATTTAATTTACGCTTGTCTACATTTATTCTACGATCTGATTCTCTATTACCGAGGTTTGTGGCCTGGGTTATATACTGAAGGCTAACACGATACCGAGAGTTGCAGATTTTGACTTGCACATATTAAGCAGAATTATTTATTGACTCGGCGTGCGAGCCCTTGATTTGATTTAACAAACAGCGCACGGTAACAAATTGATAAGCAGTTGCGGTCGGCGAAGATCAGAGGCTTGGTGTGCGCGGTACGAGAAAGGGGGCGAAGGGGGTTGTATTTCATGAAGGTTCGGGTCAGGGCCGAACGAACGTACCGCGGATATAGCGCGTCTTTATCCGTCTCTTTCTCTTTCTTTCTTTCCCTCCCTCTAGTCTTCGTGAGAGGACGCCATTAGCATAGGGGGACCCCCCACGGCGAGTGCAGGGCCCGCTGGGCCCTGCACCGGTACACATTATATAGGTGAGGCCTGATATATAAACCGACTTCATTGATTTATGGATCGAACGATTCCTTTAATTATAATACGATATTTATTCAGATGAGCCGTGCGGCCGCTCGGAGTCACGCTGCTATATGATAATACACGCTTTCCGCTATAGTTGCCCGGGTTCTTACCTCCCACCATTGACTCATTTTTGCTGAATCGTTTGTCCCGACCTTTCTCCTCCGTGAACAATCCCTATCTTTTCTTTGCTCTATACTACCGATAGCGCGATAACTCTATAGCAGCTGTATCAGCGAAGACCTGGATACGTAAAAGCGCGGTTAGAGCCACAATATAATGCCTACAGTTAGAGAGAAACAGCACGGATTTAATAAGATAAACACTTACCAGAATATCAATAACTAATTCCAAAATTATTTAATATTGAAAATAAAATATGGATATTTTATTGCTCTTAAAATGTCGGTGTAAAACTACAATAGTGTCTCTGAAGTCTTAACACAGATTGTATGTGTAAAGTGTACTTTGCAATTCTGAATAAGATACATATATTAGATTGTGTATGTTTGTACATTTGTGACTACAATGGGTGCATTGCCATTGTATCGGGTCACGATTAAGCCCGTACTGATTTCTAGCGCCCACGTAATACTCGGAAGAAATAGCACTGCCCTTTTTACTAGATGCGTAAGAGGAATTGAAACATTTTCTCGTTTATTATAAATGTATACGTTTCGGCCGGTTGATGTCAGAAAACAAAAAACGAAAACTCGAAACGGCGAACGGTGTGATGAGGCGATTAGCGATCTGCAGAAGTAAAGGATGGAAGGAGGGAATGGAGAGGCGAGGATGAATCCGAATCGTGTTCCCACACGTGGAGGCCGGGCGCACGATCGGTTTGACTCGGTAAAACACGTGTAGATAATTACCGACATGCAGTATGAGCTCGTGATATTAATCACGATTAAGCCGATTCCGAGGCGTCCTGGTGCACGCCACACGCTACATGGATCCAGTTTCGCGAGGCTCCCTTCATCCTTCTTCCTCCGCGCAGTTTCTTGTTCTCCACCTACGCAAAGTTGATCATTACCCTTTTCTTCTACGCATTATCATTATACTTTATTACATATGCGTGAAAATTTATATATCATTATACATATAAGTAATAGTTTATTAAAAATGATGAAATGACGTATTAACGTTATAGCTACATATACATTATTTTTCCAAGCTGGTAGGGTTGATAAAGTCTGTTCACGTTTTATCAAGCACGTTTAAAGTCTGCTTAAATCTTAAATCATCAAAATTTTTGTTATAGTTTTTATTCTAAAACTGTTCATGAAATATTACAAAAACTTTCCGTATTATTAGAATTTTATTGACATTATTATTAGCTACATCATTTCTGAGATTGAAAACTCGCGGTGCTTTAGAAACCATCTCTCGGTCTTTTTGTCATGTTTCTTGTTAGGACTCATTCGGATCCTTCGCGTTCTATCTTGACATATTTAAGATTTGCGCTGCCATACTTCTGTCTTCTCATATCTTCTTTCCTAGCGGGTTTTTTTTTGCTTCTCCATGTACACGCACGCATGCATACGAAGCCCGCGCGCTCGGTATAAATCAAACGCAGTGCCGCGCATTCCCTCCGTAGCTAAGGATCGATTGGCATTCCGGATTGCGATACGATTCTCAAAGGATGACAATGGTAGATGTTTTAATCGTAGTCTCCAAAACGTTTGTGGGTCGCATTACGCTTTCTTGTTTTTTCCGTGCAACGCCTAATTTATCTTTAATCTTGCTAAATATGCAAGTCTTTAAGTATATGTTGTTGTGTGACAGCCTTAGGAATATTCTTGAAAGTTTTTTTTTTTTAATTTTCCATTCCGTGATGCACTTCTATTTCTGTTTGAATATACTATTCTTCCGTTAGTATATAACGTCCCTGGACTAGTTTCGCTAAACGTCCGTCCCAACAATGAGGCGCGAAGGAAGTCGGACGGGAACGAAGGGTGAATAGGCACTTATTATGTGTGGTCACGTGTGCATAATTAGAGGCAAACCGATAACGGCTCGCAACGCTTGTCAAGCAGTTAAGTGTTACCCGGGGCCGTGGCCAGGTGGACTAATGATCTCCTGGGGCATCCTCGGCGTATCCTCGGCGCATCTTCATCCCTCCCCTCTCTCCCTTCCACATCTCTTCCTCTCTATCTTGTCTTCTTCATCCATTCACGACGGCGCGGGACGCATTATCATTGCGCTCATTGTTACCACTCCTCGCGATACGACTTCATCTCTCCGCCATGCGGTCAATGCTACTACCACTCAAGCGCCTGTCAGTACCGCCTGATTACCGTGATAATCTGCAGGAACGGCAACGGCTTTCGACCGCGGATATGAAATCATTACTGCGCCATACAGCGTAAGATACACGCACGCTCTCGCTGGCAATTTCGATTTCGTTGGTAATTGAACCGTGGAAATTATCCAGGAGCGCTCTGTACGATCGTACATTTCCATGTATCTCTTTTGGAGAAAAAGAGAGAGAGAGAGAGAGAGAGCGGTTACTTGCATACCGATTTTGTAAATTAGATTACCTGTTAACTGTTTACCGGTGTTATTCGTGATCACAGCGAGCGAAAAGAATGTTCGGAAATATACACCAAAGATTTTCTGCAAACTATCCTTAATTCACGTCTCATGTTAATTCACGTAATCATGTCTCTCGCGAAGGAAATCGTCCATTTTCCGACGTCTCATAATTGCGTTCGGCAGTATCATCGACATTGTTTAACACTTCTTCGCGAAACGAAAAGAAAAAATGTTAAAGAACATCGCGAGCGATTTTTACGTTTTCCTCCCTCTATTTCCCGCCGCACGTGAATCGCGGGAAATTAACCGGACGCACGCGATATCGGCGTAGTGCACCGCGGTATCGCACTTAATCCACGCTGCAACGCTGCAGAATCGCCACCGCCGACGCAGCGTTGCGTGCGTCTCGCTTCGCTCGCCGACCGTTTCTTCGTCGCTTGCTCTCGGACCGCATCATGCACTTTTCGCCACTCCGCGAGTGGCCTAACAAGGATTCGAGCGTAGAACTGATACCGCGTAAGGCAGCTTCTTCGTGTCTCTGCCGAGCGAAATGCCTTTTAACTCCAACATTTCTTATAACGAGTCGATCGCTGTACTGAATCGCGCGGAGTCTTCCGCGATTGCCTCTTCAATTACTTTCTTTCTCGTTTTTTGTTCGATATGTTTTCTCTCGCTCGAATCGTTATATATATGTCACGCAGACGTTACGCGTGAGGCTAGTCTTAACACAAGAAAAGGAATATTGTAATATTAATATATGCACGCTACTTACTTATTACTCTAGCAAGCATATTAAGAGCGAAAATTTCATAGCTTCAGTTTTTCTTGTCTTATCTATAATTTAAAATTTAAAAAATGATGGCGTAGACTCGGAAGCGTAATCGCAAACATTGAAATGAAGAATATTGTATTAACGAGGGCGGCCACGGTATTCTTTAGAAGCGTATACTATACTGATTGATATGTTTGCGGGGCGGTTACTACGCAGCGGTTAGACGGTGAAGCCACTACATCCACTCTTACCTGATGATTTAAGGGCCATATATTACAAGTGGGCTCTTGGCACCACTTGGAGTACTACTCGCGCTTCGGTACCTGTATTATTGAGACGTCCTCCTGCGTGTAGGAGAGACAGAAAGGAAGAAACAACGGCAGTGTAATCTTTTTCGCGATCAAGCATCTGCTTCGAACATTGAGATTTTTGCTCAACTCTGCGATATTCTTGGCTTAATAATACCATTCCAAGAATATTTAAATTCGTAAATTTTGCGAAATCTATATGCAAAAATCTCTATACGCAATAAATTTACATTTTTAGCTCAAGAATAATCATTCAATAATCTTACAATTTTTTGTTCAGTTTATGTCCAGACATAATTTCCATTAACTATTTTGATGTTCATATTTTATTTATTTATTATTAGCATTTATACTTTTTTAAATCTAGAATTGATATATAAATCAGTGAATTTAGATTTGTATTACTATCGCAAAAACTATAGATTTTTTTGAACTCCGAGTCTTCGTTTATGTTTTTCGACCGTGATTAAGGGTAAAGTCCGGCCAATTGCTCATTACGCGCCATCTTTGATAATGCCGCGCATAAAAGGTCATTAACGTGCGTCTCGTTAAGCATGAGAGTAAGCGCATTAAGAATCAGATCCAGGTAATGGTTGTTATTGCCCCGCAATAATGCAATTTTTCAGGTTACAAGTGCAACCATCGCCAAGCCCAACAAATTGCTTGGGTATGCTTCTCGGATTGTATAAAAACACCTTATATACCTATACATGTACATTAATAAGTAAATAGTTATTTTCTTGTTTTATAATTATTCCTTGAAAGAATTATTTTTTGCAATATCAATCTTTGTGGAAAAGATAAAGTATATTTATAATACAATAATATATAAATAAATAACAAAAATTTTTACACGTTTATTAAATGTAGATTGTTAAATATTATTAATGTGTTTGACATTTGTGCGAGGCACAGAGATCAATTATCTCTGTTTCCGCAAGGAAACGGATTTAAGGTAGCGGTGACTTTTACGATATACCGAGAGAGTATTCGGCGCTTTGCAATGGTGCGTGCAACATAAACGTAAAACGTTACGTAAAAGCCTCGTATTCTCTGTTAGGGCAGCGATTTAAGTGCATTGTTAAAAAGCGAGAGCGATTTATTTGACGAAAATGAGGTCGCGTGACCGGCGTTCGAAGACATTATCGCGACCATGACGTAGTCCAATTAAGAAGGTGCTGACTCGTTTCGCGGAAACGAATAAACAGGTAATAAAGCAGCATCATCAACTTACCTTGGCAAATAAACACGGCGGGTATGCGAGTTGGCATGCAAAGTCCGAAGAGTCGTCGAACTCCGCGCGCGGTTTATCGCGCATCACACCGGAAAACAATAAAACTCACTCACATTGCATATGTTATTACACGCAGCAGCTACAGTATCGATATCTTATAATTATTGACTACATATAATTATCTAATGCATCAAAGCCTTAAAATATTAACTGACAACGATTTAGCCGTGAAGCGAAACACGCTTCAACAGTTAGAAAATCTGATTTAACTATATGTAATATATATTATTATCTAAATCTTTTCATTTAGTATTCGCATAGCTGTTCTTGAGCGAAGAATCAAATAAGTTTCGTTCGCTATCGTGGACAATATGTATAAAAACATATATAATGACATAAAAGTTATTTAGTATGATGACTATTCCAAACGCGCTGCTTCGAACGTGTCACGAAAGCGTCACGGACCCCGATAAAGATAATAACCGAAGTAGCCATACAATTCCGGAGGTGGCAACGACCTCGAGATCAAATCGTATTTCCGACAAATCATGAGATCGGCAGGGAATCGATGAAGGGGGCCGCCGCCGCCGCCGCCGCCGCCGCCGCCGCCGTTGCCCGCCGCCACGAGGCTATTTCGAGCGCGTATAACGTACGAGCGCAGGTACCCTTGCGGAGGTATCGACGTAAGGTCGTGACGCTCGCGAAGGTTATGACACTCGTAGGAGGACAGACGAGGTCGGGAACGTAGGTTGTTCGCTCCCGGAGGTTGATGGATGGTCTCGGGTGTCGGAGATATGAGGCCGCGATTGGCCGGCCATAAAGCAGGACGGGAAGCACCCATACGGATCCTTCTTCGTGTCTTCACCCGCGATCGCATAATCCGTCCACCTTCGCGGGAGTCCTCGATCAGCCTTTATCGTTCGCCTCCTTCCCCTCCCCCTTTCGAATGCGAGTCGATCTCCCGGCGATTTGCTCCACGCGATTCATTCCCGCGGACATCGGCGAGGCCTGAAAAGAAGTTCGCGCGCTCGTGAGAATATCGCTATCGTCTGTGTTTGCGATCGGTCGCATATACATTTGTATCGTACATAAAAGGTATAGTAGAACTTTGTTAAATTGATCATTTAAATCGTGATCGAATTTTAAAATCATATTCATATTCACGAAGATTACGTGGACAAGCGAGAGAGAACATTGGGGGTCGTTAATTAATTGCCGGTTTTTTTTATATTCTCGCGATCTGAACACGTGATTGTGCGGTTTAATCATACATCTGCATATCCGGAGATGCGGCCCTGCGCTCGCAGTGATTACGATGAACTGCCGCAAAGTGCGAACAAGTTCGACCATATTGATAACTGGTTATTATATTGTCTTCCCCGTTTTTCATATTCGCATAGTTACACGAGTGACGGGTTCGAGGATCTGCCTTTTGTGCGGCGGGATAAATCGTGTTACGTGGGTGGTCATAGTCACTCCTGTGATCACCGATCACTTCTCGATATATATTCGATCGAGGTGGTAGTTTATGTTTGTCCGTTTATCGTTACATCACGTTAGTACGTACGGTAAATGTCATTTTTGAAACAAGAAGTTTGACGATGAGTCATCATCTTAATGATGATCATGTATTATAATTATATATTAATTCGTGCAGGTCAATGATCAATACTGTAGTCTCGATAATTCTTATTTAAGCTTTCCTTTTCGTGTTACGACGTTTAATTATGAAACTTAATTTGCGCGATATACAACAAGCGATTTGAGAAATTAATATATTGATTGCGTAATGTGTATATTTCCGATATTACACTGCGCAGTTTATTGCTAACTGCAGCGTAATTAAAATAGAGTATTACAAGGTGTAATTGCAACAGAATATCAAGCCGCAATAACCGATTTCTAAATCCACTACTAAATGAGTAACTTTATTATTCTTGTTACACAATGTCCCGATGTTCGTTATTCAGCATCTCGTGTAGTAATTATTATCTTACTAGTGTTGTACCATGAACCCAGCAGCATGTAAATTCATAATGTATTCACGCTAATTATAAGTAACATCTCCGCGGGTAAGAGAAAGGGTTCAAAGTTTCACGACTTGTGCGATATACTGCAATTCCTTGTGCAAAAAGCAGACTTATAAGCCACATCGGTTAGACATCGCCTGTAGATAATTAACACCTTCGTGGATTTTACGTGACGTTTGCGCGAGCGAGGTGCACAAAATCATTGCGTAACGACTGTTACGTTATACGACGGCGACTTTTATGCCGCATGCTAATTAGAACGGGCACCGGTTATTATATAGAAACTTACGAGGGAAATCCCCGATGGAAGTCGGGGAAGTTTCGCAAATGCACAAAACGTAATATTTCACGCTAAGCTCTCTCAATTAATTAACGGATTTGCATAATTAATTAATCAAAAGTCTATCCGATGCCGACACGCGTTACACTTCCTGGTAATGAGTGTACTTTGCATAATATCCATTGATTTCATTATGACGCGTTACAAAACACGAAGCGAGATTAGCATGTGATAAGCAGATTTCCGAATCTTGGGTAATAACTAACTTTCTCATATTCCAGTTTATAACAATATTAGTCAATTAGCAGTCGGAAATTATGACCACTTGCTAAATATATACCTGATCTAATTTTGTATGAGTTTAGTCTTTGTTTCGTATTACTTATTACTTCACATCATACAATAAATGTAGAAAATATATTAAATTTTTTTAACTCTATCGAAATCTAATGCTAAATCGAAGGTAGGAAAGATAGACGGAAGTTTGCAAGGTATTCCTGTTTCTCGGGCGTGTGATAAAATAACTAAAATAAATAGCCGACACTCTCGAGGCGGGATCAACGAAGGAAGGAAGAAAAGGATGCAGGACGAGGCCGGAAAGGACATCACGTACGGGACTGTTGGTAGTCGCTTTCTCTGATCGCCTTTCCTTTTTTTCTTTCTTAACCGTTTTTTCTTTCTTGCTCGCTCTCGCATCAGCTCGCAATCTTTCTTCTCTCTCTCGCTGCACACAAAGTTTAGCGCGAGCAAACAATTTCGGAATTCGCTGTCTGATGAAGAGGTCTCGTTTGTTTAGTACCGTACCTTCTGCTATTTTTCTCGTTCGATCATGTGTCGTTTCTGCGATATTCGTCAGGTCATATTTTAATTCGCGATATGACGATATAACGCTCAATATTGCATATTATTGTAGATTTAAAATCTGAGAACGTCTATTTTTATTTCTATTATATTTTCGTTCTTCAAAATCTGATATCAAATTTTGAATATTCGTTTTTCATGTAAGTGCAACTTCCATATTTTCAAGTTAATGTTCGTAGGAAGCATCCTTGAGGTGTGGGCAAAAAGATTCGAAAGACGTAGGACATCTTGTCGAATAATATGGACACATATATACGTGTATTTCGCGCGCTCAAATTCAGGATCGGCGAATTCCGACGATCCGATTCCGCTGTGTGCGCTCGGCTTCCAGGGCATGCCGAAATTTCCAGCGGAAATGAAAGAGGCGAAGGAAACGAAGGACAGGAACGCTCTGCTGCCGGGCTCCCGGGAGACCTGCCACGAGCAAAAGGTCACGTTATTTTCCATCTGAGCTGCTATCCGCGAGGCGAGCTCCTCCGAATAATTCCGTGGGAGAGAAGCCGGCCCGAATAAACGGAAATTTTCCCTTTAAAATGCGGAATGGCCGAGCGAAGCCGGCGGTCGATATAGCGGGAGGGCGGCCAACCGCCCCACCGCCCCCCCTTTCGAGGACCCTCTTCCATTGAGTCTCGCAAATAGCTCTCGTTCCTGAAAGACCTCTTGCCTTCCCTTCCTCCTGCTGTATCTCGTACGCACGTACACGTCACGTCTGTTTCCATCTTGCGAAAATTCGTTTCGCATGGCGGCAACTGCTGTTACCGTAAGTTGCGCTAATTCTGATGTAACGATACAATCTATTACTATCCTAAATAATATCGATGAGAGCATGAAATTTACGAAGTATAAAAAGTGCTTTTATATGAAACAAATATCTCAGCACACTTTAGTATTACATGTTTAAGCTACGCTTATATCATCGTAATCCTTTGTCATTAGATTAAAAAATATGAATTAAGAAATAATCATGTTTAAAATCATATTTAAAATCATGTTTAAGTACACTTCGATATCTTTACGTTCGCGCATACGATTTTAATCGCCATCAGATTTTTCTTTAATAAATATATTTTGCTTTCAATCTTGTCGCACAAAATTTTCGCGCGTATCCAAGATTGTATCCAAGAGGAAGGAAAAGAAGGCGCGCCGTGTATTTGCTTGAAATAAGCCAGAACCCAATTCAATTACACGTCGTGGCCGCACTCGAGGGGGTTGGTGGCAGTCTAGCGAGAAAGGAGGTTCCACAGTTTTCTGACAACTCCTGCAACGGACGAGGTCAGTCCCGTGTAACATGTTCGAAATGATGTCAATGACTATTAAAATCAGATGCCAGAAAGAAATGTCTCTCTTTCTAGAAAAAAATACGTCCATATTAAGGAGAAATGTTCTAATAAAGGGAAACTTCTAAGACGAGATATCTAATCAATATAATTATCTTTGCAATTGAAACATTTTTTTTAATTATCCTTAATAATTTTTTAATCTTCAATATTTAATTTATTTTGATTAAAAATTCTTTTACATTAATTAGAATTTGATTACTAGTCTTGATTTAAAAAGAAAAACGGTTATACGTTTTGTAAGAAATCGATAAAAAATCTCTCGTTTCTTATCTTCATTTTATTGCTAAGAATGAACCTTAGTTTTTCGAAAATACACGGGCGCTCGAGAAATTGCCCATTTGCAGCTGGCCATCAAGATCTTTTAGGGTAATATTTACCTTCAAATCATCTGCAATGAAAATGCCAAAAGAAAGGAGAATGAAGCTAAAAGAAATGCACGTCGGGAGAGGGTGCGAAAAGTGGAGACAACCCCTTTATTAGATTATCGGACGAGTGTCGCAGCATGGGCACTCTTTGAGTTCTCGACGACGACCCTCCGGGCTTATTGTCTCGTTTCTACGGGCCTTACCCTCGGCCCTCATCCATGGGCTACGCCCACGTCCGAATCTATTTATTTACGCACTTTTAAGGCACCACCACCCTGCACTCAAAGACTCCGTAAATTGGCTGGAAATTGATTTCACCGACATCGCTCGGTGTTTTCTCGTTTTTGGAAGGAGCGAGAAAAGCCGAATTTTGGAAGTAATCGAGTAGGGATGAACTTAATTGTTCAGTTTAGTTTTTATAAAAATGTTTCGTAAAGTGGCATGTATACTTTTATAGGGAAAACTACTCTATATATAATAGTGTACAGTTTTTCTAGTTTGCAAGAGTTATGGTGACGAGGCTGGTAATGATGGAACAGCTGCATAGAGCGCATCCATTGTTCGTCGTGAATTCACCCTAACTGAATTTTGAAAAGTCACATGTACGTTTGCCGATCACTAGCACGTGCTATGTCGATTGTGTCGATTTTTTAGGCATGGAAAGGGACGGAGTTTATCATCGTTTATCATAAAAATATTCCCATTATCTCTTCCTTTTAATATTACCTCATTTACAATTCTGTCCCAGTTTGATTAATTAAAACTTTAGAACATTTTATCCGAGCTTGTACTATTCTTTTCATAAAATTAACTGCTATTTTTTTCTATGCATGCTTTTAACAAAGATCTCTCAATATATTTACGTAGGGTTTCCTCAAAAGAGTTTGATAATTTTCGATAATTCAGTAAATATAATTGATATTTTTTATATGACTATTCTCTAAAAATGGATTGTTACGTTAAAACTAACTTTGCAATTTGCGTGTGTTTGTAACCAATCTTAGAACACTCGTTCAAGCCGTTGCACATGACGCATCGCGTTGCATCGAAAGCGACTCGCGGAACAAATCCTCGACGGGATCCTCGATCTCAAATCCCGCGTCTTTAAACCCGACGAGTCTTAAACGCAACAGTTTCGTATAAAGAAGAACGTGGAGAGGGAGAGGAGGGGGCGTCTTCGAGTTCTCGATCCTGGCTTAGACGCGGCGCACCGTACCAGGGGAGGAAAACGTGAATTAGGGGTGGTTTATTTTTTTTTGTGAGGCAAGCCGAGAGCCGCTCGTGCATATGCACATATATGCACACATATACATAGCCGCGGACAGAAAAGGCGGGGGATGACGAGTGAATGACAGGACAATGAGCCCGGTCTGATGCACGCGAATGCTTTATGACGATTCAATATGTACATCGGGAGGGAGCGGTCGCTAGGTTGCACTCTCAATGCACCGGGAACCTATGGAAAGCTCGAATTTCTCCATCCATACATGGAAAGATTCCTATACGTCGGCATGGTTTGATAGAGCGATCGAGGGGTCGATATTTAAATTCGTTATGATATGTTCCGTGATTTCGGACGGTATGATCGCCCGCTCCGGAAGCGCGATCTCGATTAGGCTTAATTCCTATCCCTTTCGTACTCGTAACGTTCGTGCTTGATGTACGCCTAATTGTTTCTCCTCTCTAATCTAGTAACATCATTATATATTATATATTTATATATGGAGGACAATGAAGAGGACAATACGTTGCATGCATCGCTATTGGAGATTGACACGTCAACTTTCCTGAAATAGAATTCGCGAGATTTAAGTCTTTTGACTTATCTAAATTTTCACGGATGGCAGCCAATTATTATCGAGGGTGGCAATTATGGGGTTCTATAAAATAATTGCAAATTTCTCTCCGCATTGTGTCTTTGAGGTAATTACCGTGGGCTTATCCTAGGCTCGATCTTGCTTGCTCGCGTTGTTTCCGTATTTGCTGTCATGGTAATCATGGTAATAATCTCACGGCGTAATTAACTGACACTGCACCAAATGTGCGTCTAATTATAATACAGGTATATAATATAGCGCCGCGCCAGGGACAATTTTGAATTCACAATACGTAGTTCCTCGTCGCGCACAATGTGCCGATCGCTATCGTGCCCGCGATTGCACGCGAATGAACATATGAATATGTAGTTTATACAGTTGGCGAATCCATACGTCAGTGGTTCGCAAAATTGTTTACCGTAATGCTATTCTGCAATTCAACCGTACGAAATCTTCAGACAGTGTTTCCGTCTATTTGTTTTAAATTCTTTTTCTATAAGATCGGAGATTTATCAAACATTTCAAAGCCACAATTCTCCTACCTGATGTACCTGTCTTGATTTCTCTTTCTCACAATGTAAATAGCACTTAGATTTTTTTATTACGAGAAATTTGTGATGCACTAAAAGGAAAATTCGCTGGTAATGATTATAAAAATGCTTAATTTCTTTATGAAGCAAATATATAAGACGGAGATTCGATATCCTGCAATCGTCACGAATTCACTGCTTCACGTGACGGTTCTAGACATTTTTATTTTCTGAGAAAGAAACCCTTTTCGAGATACGAGCCGCGCATTAATCGATCGAATGAGCATAGGTAGGGTCAGATCGCGCAACGATGAAGAAGATTCTGAAAATAGCGACGGGGTAAAGAGAAGGGACAAAGATGTAAGATGAAAAAAAATCAGTTTCCAAGATCGGGGCAACGCGATGCATTCATCGCGGTACCTTCCCATGACCCAGAAATCGGGAATTCTAAAGGATCGTCGGATTTGCGTTCAAAAAACAGGCGGTTTTACCCGTTGCGGACCCTCCTTAGCCTCCCCCTTTCGAACTTTTTTAGGGTGAATAGCTTCTTCTCCCGGTTTTTTTTCTCTCCACGGTACCCTGCGATTTACAAAAATCCGGTGAATATGCAGGATATGCATCATCCCCACTTCTCAATTTGCCCCTTCGTGCCATGTGTGCGTATGTGCGTGCGTGTGCGATCACCGAGTGGTGATCTTCCAAAATCACGAGAAAATTTACCTGCACCCCGCTATACTTTCGCGACGGCCCCGTAGCTTCTCTTTACTTTTTTCAAATAGGGGTTGCTGCTTGCGGGAAGAAAAAACCAGCCGCGCAGAGTCGGATTTCATCCCGAAATAACGCTTTTTCACACAGTTTTTGCGCGTTTGGCTTGGCAGGGGGTTCGAGCGATGAAAAAGGGGGTTGCGCGCCTTTTAAAACGTTGCGATGTTACGAGATAGCGGATTTCTAGCGTAACGAAAATTCTCATACCCGACTCATCTTTCTAAAATTTTATTTAGCTTCTGAATTATTTATAAATTGGTATTAGCGTTTCCTTCCTTTTTCTAGCTCTTAGATATCGTTTTGTTAGAGCAAAGTGTCTTTAAAATTTTGTCAAAAGGAATAGTACCTTGTAACAATTCCTCGAATATTATTGAAGTATCCAATTCCTTGTTCTTTATTGAATCTACTATAAATCACACGAGAGAGAGAGAGAGAGAGAGGAGAGAGAGATTTTAATCGAATAAAAACTATTATTCGCAATAACGCAAGATTAGGGCGATCGTATACCAAATACCCTTGAGATGTATTTTTGTTTCTTGTCCCACTGTGGCCACACTATAATCGCTAAATCAAGTAAAAGTTTTATTTAGTGATTACAGTGCGGCCACAGTGGGACAAGGCCTAACTCACCCTTCGCTTAGATATATCAGTAATACAAAAGAAAGACGATACTGTGCAAAATGATATTTATCTAAACTTGAGTAGGGAAAAATTTGGAAGCACTGAGACAATTGTTCGATATCGATTGATATCAGTGATTCAGTTGGTCGTCTAACAATTTGATTGAAACCCGAGAAGTATACTCGATTAATGACAGTGGTCGGCAGATAAAGATAAAATGATGAATGATATTGAAATTGAGATTAACAGATTATAAATAATACATAAAATTTTCGAAAATAGGTCTTCGGAGATCAATATTTTACACTGAAGAGCCGACTAGACAAGATTATATGTGAACTGATGGTAAATACGATGATAATGTGCTTATCTACTTGGGCTTCGTATAGGCTTATCATTATCAATATCACGTAGAATTATCGAAAGTCGTTGCATTTTAAATGTGCGAAATATTAGAATTTATTATATATTTTTTGCTCGATTATAAATATCAAGTCAAATAAAAAGTGCTAACTTAACCTTAAGGTAATAATAATTTTCTAGTTATATACAACTGAGAAAAATTGGAGTATCCTGAAAGGTGTAAGATCTCTTATTGAGATTTCTTCGCGTCCCTATTTCTCTCTCTTCCTCAAAGTTATCGATATGTGTGAGATTATTTGTGCAGCGTATGTTGATTTTTCCGAGTTAATCTTATTGACTGTTAAACATGTAAAATCGTACCTTATCTTACCAGAAAGCCGTCATATCGTGACTCATTGTAAAACCGATATACGATGCGTATATACATTGCAAAGAGTACCTATACCTACCTTAATCATCATCGAACTTTCGACCAACGTGATGATGACACGACTAATCGTGAGAAATCATGCATGATAATATGTGATAATGTATCTCTCCTATTTCAATATTTTTCGTATGTGCTAGGTCTCATGTATATTTGTGCTTGGCTGATGTGTAAAGCGCTCGAATGTCTGGAGCATGGCTCAATTATCATATTCGAAATCTCGCGTGCGTAAATGAATAAATAACAAGCGCGATTCAGAAATATCTTATCCTTTCGTGATATAACGCCGACGTCACGCCAATTACCTCTCGAATTGGACGACAGACAGGGACGTGTAGAAGATATGGAAGAAATAACCACTTTGGAATGCAATAATTAACGTTGTGAAATCAACATATTTTAATCGTATGTATATACATTAAAATCGAATTCAGAATCAGGACAAATACCTGGAATAGAGAATTTCTAGACGATAAGTAATTCAAACGTATATAAAACATATATCTTGAGAACGAGAAATTCTGAAGGAAAAAGATTGGATGTTCCGCGGCTTCGCTCATGCAAATAAATAGAACGTTCTAGCGTCTCACGCACAGGGAGAAAGTGCTTCATGAAAAGCGAATAATTTGCCAGGAAATACTTATTTTTCTTACGCACTGTTTTATCATTTACACGCTGCAATGGGAATCTCGCGGTTAATCAATTCTACACGGAATACTATGCATTATTATTAAATTCAATCTCTAATAGTCAACTCGTAGTCGGTACACACAAAAGGTTTTATTGGACACCGACTTTCCCATACTGCCTTGCTTTAGAGACTGATTAAAGAGTTAAAAGTTTTGAGAGAAAAAAATATATTGTTATATAGTATTATAATCCGTTTCAGGAACAATAAACTAATATACATATACATGTACACTAGGACGATCTTATCTGCCGTCGCGAAACCAAAAGGCTTAACGCTGCGGAAATGTACGAGAAACGAGAGACTTCTAGTTCGGTGTTCGTACCGTTTTCAGGATCACTAGGAGGAGGACTCGCTCGACATCTCAACGTCCTCTTCCATCCGGTCGTTTCTTCGCCTCCTTCTTTCTGTCGGCCGCGCGCCGTGAGAAAAGTCCGTCCTCCCTCGATCGACGTCGGGTCGCCGCTCGTCACCCCCTCTTCCCCCCTTTCTCGTGGTCCCACCCCTCCCCCGTTGCAAAAGTGCAACAGGACGATCGAGAGAAGTCGTCTCGTATCGGGAGAGAAGAGAACGGCCCTGCAATGGCAATGCGGGCGACTGGTCGCCCGCTCGGCTACCAGTTTTTGCCGCGATCCCGCGGTGCCCTCGTACACGAGCTCGGCACGCACGTCTCTATATGTGCGTGTACGCATGCTCTTACATATCGACGCGCGCCTACACGCGAGGCATTACGCATGCACGCCGCCGTTGCGCGGGGATGCATCACGCGCCTCGAGTCGCGGCTCTCTCGCGCTCTTACGCGCACGCACGCACGTACGCACGCATATGGGTGCGCTTGAGAGACGCGGTAGTAGACGCGGTGCAGCGAATGCATTCGTGGAGAGAGCGCAGTTGCATTGGCGGCACGGCTAACCAATCGGGTTATCGAGCGACGAATTCACCCCTCCCGGCCGCCAAGCCGAGCTTCTTCGAGGCGGGCAGTTTGCTTTAAGGATCTCCGCGTTGGCTTTTTTTCATCTTCTTGTTCCCTCTCCTTCTTTTCTTCTTCTTCTTCTCGTCCTTCGGTTTCCCTTCATGCTCGTCCGTCAGTCCGTACGCTCTTGCTTCTTCGCCGTCATCTCCTTTACCTGCGACCCGTGGCGTCTGGCTCATGCGACGCAGCTGCTCTCGCGGCCGGAGATCGAGCGGATCGGAAGGTACCGAAGGGAATGTTAACAGCGGCGAAGGGATTAAAAAATATTATGGAGATTTATCTGGAAATATCGCGATTCTCTACGACAAATCAACTTATATTAGAAACGTAAATTTTACTTACGATCTTGCAGAGTGAAAGGAACAGACTCTTATGTTTCCTTTCTTGCCGTCGTAATTTTTAAACCATATATTATGAATTATATATATCGTACTGTAGCTAACAAATTGCCGGTGCATCTTATCGCGTTGCGTGTATCACAGTAGCCGAATCGTATGTATCTTGCGTGATGTTTGCGGCCGATCGTAGCCGACGCATGGAAGTATCATAAAATATCGCGCATTTGACTTACAAATCATCCCCGATTATTAGCGAGACGCGCTCGCACTTGCCCTTGACACCGTGTCGGCACATGGGGGATGTTTATCGCATTTATCGCTGCATTCGCGCGTTCTTCATGCGATCTTCCTTTCGCGGTACCGAGAGCCATCGATTCTATCGAAAGCGCGCGCGGATGCATTGGTGCCACTGATTAATATGCCGTACAATCGCGAGCCGCCGTACCGCCCGGCTAAAGGAAAAGCGCACGCGGAACGATACACAGGCACCGGCGGCGAGAGATTAATTAGCCACCGAACGAAAAAGGGAGAAGCCGAGAGCCCCGAGATGATTGCCGGCGATTGGCCAAACGGAGCCGGCAGGAATTTAATAAAGTCCCCACCCAGAACGGGGCTATCTCCGAGCGCGCTATCGACGGTTCCCACGTGCACTCGCATTATTCACGGCGAATGCATAATAAATGCATCGCGAATAAGCGCGGGCCCGCGCCGCCCGCCCGCCTGCCCGCAAACACGATTTGATCTCGGGGGGGCGCGCGCGCACGCTCACGCATCTACGGACTGTGGCGATGTAAATGAAACTCCGGCGCCCGGGAGAACTCACGCGGCGCGTCTCGACCGAAACAGAATATCCGCGGTATTACCATAGTTAATCACCAGGACTCGCGTTACTCATTAAACGGTCATTTCGCGGTGCACCGTATGCAAGTAGTAGGCGCGCCGCGATGCCGCTGCCAATTAGAGTGGCGAGGGCTGAGCGATAGTGATTTTCCACGAACACGCTACGCTGCTGAAGGGAAAAGCGTGAAAATTCCAACGCCCTTGAATAACATTTGCTTTGATAATTAGCTTATTCTTAGCTCGGGACGTTGCGTTTCACGGGAACGTAGAAACGCGGCTTGAAAATACGCGAATTCGAAAAACGCGAGGAATTATTTTGAAAAGTAATCAGAAGAACTGGTATCAATATAAAAGACCTTAAAAATTCTTATGTGTAGCACGTTGTACGTATATTATGCAGAGCAATCGAAATGATTAAGGAAGAACGTTTCAGGAGTAAAATATAATGTTGCCTGGTAACGTAATGACTGCACTAACTGACCGTTAACTATCTACGATGTATTATATTTCTGTCATCCCCGCTGTTAATAAGTTCCAATTTCTCAGCAGGAAGTTCCATCACGATTATCAAGATTGAAATTCCAAATATCTATCAAATTATCATAGCTAATTACTCGACGGTAATGATTGCAATTCTCATTACTCGTTAATAGTTGTTTTGATCTTCACTGTTGTGTGCGCTGCCGGATACATACTTACCAATTAGACTAATGAATGTTAAATGTTCTTGACTTTCCAGAAACGCGGTGCGTTTCCTGTTTTGTTTGGAAAACTAAATATGTATCTTATATTATAATATATTTCTTGCAGTTCTATGATGCAGATTTGCAATGTCGTTCTCGAAATATGAGTGACATGTAACGTTATAAATATACCAGATACGATATAAATACGACTACGCGTTTGTGTGACGCTGAATTGTAATTTTTAGAATGGTTACGAAAAGGGACGCGAGCTATCTAACGATCGAAAGTCAAACAGACACAGTCTCTAACACAAATCATTTCCCGATACTCCTAGGAATCACCCGCAACGAGGGGTGCTCTCTGCCGCGCCATCCGACATAGCCCGTTAGAAAAAAAAGGAAAAAAGTATCGTAACGGTAGAGTAACATAGCGGGTCGCCGCGTCGTAGCCCTTTTCGTTGCAAACTCACTAAGCGTCGTTAAAGCGCAGCCGTGTGCAGAGGGGGGTCGGAAAAAGTTTAAAATGTTTGAGGAAGGGGTGGTCGATCGCCCCTCCTCACCGCGCGTGCACTCTACGAAAGGTGCCATCGGCAGGGGTTGTGTTCCTGCGGATTCTTTGGAAACGCGTGCTGTGTTCGTGCCGCGCATGTATACGCCATATCCGTGTGTACTCACGCACTCACGCACGCGCTCGAGGGCCTCCGGGGGCTCGTGTCTCCTGCACAGGCAAAGATTCGAGCTCGCAGCAAACGCAGATGCAACGGCAGGAGCGATGCCAGCCGGTGGCCGAAGGGGTGGGGATGAACGAATGGATAGACGCTGACGACGTGTGTCTGCCATTGTGATTTTAAAATCGCTACCCCGACCACCGTCCGCCCCTATCCCTCGTTAAAGCTCCACCTATATCTCGGAGCTTCGAGGTTTTCACCCCTTCGAGTGGTCGCGTCATTGACAGTGGGTCTGCTCCGATCAAGTCTGCGTTTGCGTTGATATTTTATTTATCGGTAAATTCCTTTTGTTGAATTCTTTTTTTTTATTATGAGACATTTCTCATAATATACAGTCCAGTTTGTTTAAACTTTAGTTTAACATGTAAAATGACTTTTAACAGAACGAGAATTTTTAGATTTTTTTGAAAATAGGTGTTTCTTAAATATTTATGTATTTGCGTAAATCTCTTTAATTATTAAATATTTAATAAAACTGTTGTATTACTAATATTTATACCGAAAAACTCCTACGTTTTTTATTTAGCTGAGGGGATGTAGAAGCACGTTTTTAAAAACTTCATTTTCGTAAGCCTATTTGAACGGTATCGGCGGTGCGGCGTGATGCGCAGGAAGATATTTGACACGCAGCATCGTTTTCGATCTATGAGTTACTACATTCAGCTGTGCTCATAGAGCTCTACGGAAAGTCGAATGGCAAAAAATGCTGCTTTTCTATGTAACAATACAGTTTCGAGTTAAATCAATAATTAGCTTCTTGTTGCAATTAATAATACCTACTTTATTTTCTCTCATCTCTCATCACACCAATTTCTATATACCTTCATCTTTATTTGCCAGATATCAAAGTATAGAATTGCGCGGTTCCCACCCCTTCGATTATAAACTTCACTCAAAATGGCGGCCCGTCTCGCGAGTTACATGCAGATTGGCTGGGTGTCGGTGGAAAGGAGTTATGCCGTAGGGTGGTATCCGACATCCCTCGTTCGCGGGGCGGTTTCGCGCTTGCGCTTACAACCCTTGCCGCGTTTCTTCAGCCCCTTCCGCTTCAGCGGCTTCTTTATTATTCACGTTTTTTATTGGACGAGGCGAGGCCAGCTAGGTCGCGTAACGTAATGGCGGTACGCTGAGAGGAATAAATATGAATTATGAAACCTTGTTTTTCTCGATTAATTTTGATTGAATTTTACTTACAAGCAGAATTATAATTTAATATCTGTTTATTCATCGGGAATTTTAATATTAAATTATTTTTAAAAAATTAAAGAAAGATAGCAATTATATCTACGTTTTTATTAAGAAGGAATGTTAATGTTAAATCAGTCAAAATAAGTCTCTTGGCGTGTTAAGCATGGGTGCGAATTCTGGGACACTCTAAGCTTATGCGAGTGTTAAGGTACCCAGAGTGCACGGGGGGGTAGGGGGGCGGCTTTATCGATCGTCGTTCCGACAAGGGCAACCAGCAAGAAACAGGGAAACTCTCGACGAACGTTGCTCCTTTGTCTTTTTCCCTCATGAGCAACGAATTTTCACCAAGTCTGAGGAAACAAGGAATTAAAAGAATAGTTTTCTTAGTAGTGAAGGAAAGGATAGAAAAATAATTGCGCGTTGAAGAATACCGAGGGATATTAATATCTTCTTATACCGTGTATTTTTTGCCACGATATTATCGGAAATTTTAAGAATTTATAGAAGTTGTAGTTGCGTATATATACTATATACTCAAATATATACTATAACGTGTCATTAAATGATATTAGCTTATAGGATGGACTTTACTCCAATTCTAATTTTATCAACTATGATTTAGGATCAAAGTGAGAAATTTTACACATGATTCTTTAAGAATGCATGACTCAATGATAATATATGATAATAATGTTTTGATAATATATAACATTCCATATTTTTCCAGCACTTATATTTTTCATGATTCGTAGGAAGACGCGTAATAGTATATTATATTTGAAGAATACGATAAGCAAGTTGTTGATACATAGATAAGACATTTTAGCTAGCTTTAGATAAATATTCCACACTATCATAGACAAGAGTAGAAAAAATTAATGAGAAAAAAATTAAATAATTTAAAAAAAGTTTATAAAATGTTTTATTAGTATTGAATGTACAAGTATTCAATTAAGTATTATTATTATTGTATTTTATAGCTATTTAAGAAAAGGCGCATACATATAATGTTATCTCTTTATTCACATGATGTGTATTTGTTCATTCAGTTGTGTCGACAGATAATACATATTAGTATTACGAAGGAAACAGCGATGGTGATCATTAACCTGCGACGATCGAGAAAAATCATTTTGATGGGTGATATTCCATCCCACCCACCATTATGGCGTTTTTTTTGATAATCATAATGACTGATTAAAGGTCGTTCACATCTGCTTTGTTTGACAATAAGTATCGGAAAACATTTTAGACCTTTGCCTTTTTCTTACATTACCTTATCATAGCATACTTGAGTGAATTAGTGTTTGTTTGATCTTCTTTAATTTTATTTAATGATATCGTCCTTAATTAATTTTTATATTTAACAGTTATAGACCGAATATGAGATGACAAAATAAATATGTTTATGTTATTCTCTACAATATAATCCACGATACGCATAAAGTAGAACAAATATTTCATTAAATTCATATCTTTGAAGTTATATGTGTACTATATGTGTATGCGAAAGTGTGATATAGATTACGCGTGATTAAAATATGTGATTAGCACACAAATGAGGTTATCGTATCTTTAACGTAAGAATTTAATATTTTATTTTGTACTATTTTCTAATATAAGAGGATGTGTTCGTATAATATAAAATTTCGATAAGAAAAATAATTGATGTAAATATTCACTTTTTTACTATGTTATTACTTTCTATCTATCAAAATAGACGGAACCAAAAGAATACAGAAATAAGATAATCGTGCAATTACTTTCGGCGTTCGTCGCTACAAATCGGCCGGTCGATTTTAATCCGTACGTTCGAGCTGAAAATCGGAGACTCACGGACGGCCGACGATTTATTTATTGGAGAAAGGGCTCCGGGGCCGGCTCTCGCTCGTCCTCCCGTTTCTCTCGACGCTTCTTCTGTCCTAAGCAGGATTCAATTTGGCCACTGCCCACGGTTCTACCTTCAAAGAGGAATCACCATTGCCTTCGTGTATGGCTGAACGGTCCTCGACGTGCGCGGGACCGGTCGGCGGCCTCTAGCATTAATCTTATATCGAACGCTTTATCCGCGTTCGCTTCCTCGCCCCGCTTCTTCGTCCCCCTGGCCACCGCCCTCTCCATCGTCGACCTCCTCAACCCTTGGACGAGCAGGAATTTTCAATTCTTTCGAGTACCGCGGGAGGAAAGCAGTTTGCTTGGGGCGTGTTGTTCTTCCGTGCTACTGCCCCGGTACCCGGAAGCTGGAATCAGCAGAGGTGGCTCCATCGTCTTTTGTTAGAAAAGGAAACAAAGAATAGAAATGTATTGAGTAATGATTGGTAAACAAATTTTAAACAACAAAATACAATTTTTTTTAAGAAGAATAAATTTGAATATTTTATGGCTTCTAATTTATGCTATTGATGTAATGTAAAAATTAGAGCTTAATTAATTCGTGCATTTATGTTTAATCTTCTATCTAATGTGAATAACTTTCTTTATTGCGGCGTCCCCAATTCTCGATAGTCTTGTTCTCGCGACGATTAATCGCACGCAGGAATGATAGGACGTGGAAAACGAACAGCTTCGTCCGCGCCGCAGTCGGGAACGGAACCGCTAGCAGGACATTGGCTAGGACGAATAAGTAATGTAGAGGTCCATTATGCCGAAACGGTGAAGGGTCTCCAGTCGGGGTCAGCCAATCCCCCGGAGGGCCGTTAAAGTGAAATACTCCCGAATGCAAGGTGGCTGCCCGTCTCGCCTTCTTCGACGGTCCTGCCATGGGGCTCACCTCGTCCCTCTTCTCCCAGCAACCCCACCAGACGCACTCTCCTACCCTCCCGAAACCCAACCGTAGAAGTTCGCCTGTAGGTAAATCGTTGTTATCTGGACAGTGATAAACCCGTGAATGGAGTTCGCGCCGGGTTGGACGAATGGACGAGGGAGAGATGCAAAGAACGAAGAGGGGGAAGGTTCTCTGCAAGGCTTACGAAGGGTGGAAGGGGCGAATCGCGGAATGGATGGTCCTGTTTATGCGGACTGATTTCTGTTCGGACTTAGCCGCGACCCTCATTGGGCGAGAAAGAAAGGAAGGGTGCTGGGGACGCGTAGATGAGGCCGATGAACGAGCCATCGTAGAATCGACAATCGGGTGAGAGAGATTGGACGTGTCTCTCTTTCATTTCCAAATTATTCTTTGTCAAGAAATTATCCAAATGCACTTCTCTTCTTTTCTTCAATTCGCGGAAAGATTGACGATGTCGATTGAAAAATCCGGCCAATAAGATAATCGACCATTCTTTTATAACTTTTTTGTCGAGTGATAATTCGATACAATTTTTGTAGACTTGCATAATTGAATTTTCCACAAACTCGCGCATGTCGAGCTTACTAGTTCTTTAGGGTGTATTGATTTTGATTGTCTCCATGGGGTTGAATAAGATCAGGGGCCCATGCAAACACCACGAGATTAAAGGAAGGCTCTGTACTACGGTTCACGTTTGAATTGTATCCTCGGGCAAGCCATCCTTGTGGAAATGGCACTGAGGCAACTTTTAATATCTCTTTGAAAGTTCCAACGCGAACGACTAATAAACCATTTAATTAGAATTTAATATTATCTTGACACAAAACGTTGATTGAACTTAGCTATAAAATGTTATAATTATTATCGAAGAAGATTTTGAAATAATAATGCTTTCATATTAATAATAATATTTTAATGTTTTTTTATATTAATATTAATTACAATAACATCGTAATATCGCGAAGTTGCTACATTGTGGATGAAATATTTTCTAAATTTACTATTTCTTGAAAATATTTCGTATTCGCGCATGAAGCTCGTTGGAAAAGCGGAATACCGTACAATGGTCGTTCTAGCGGGGTAGATGGAGGTCAGCGGCCATTCTCTGATGATATTGATTAGCCGACGCCCTTAGTTAGCGCCGGCTACACTTTCTTCAGCCCCACCGCTTTTCCCGCTTCTCTTTTTCCTCTCGATAGGAAGAACGTCCTTTCTTTCTTTCGCGAAACCACAGGCTTCAGTTACCACCCTCATTCTATCTTTGCCGCTCTCCTGCATCCTGCTGAACCCACCCGTCACTCCCTATTCTCCTACCGTCTTCTAGTTACTGTATTTCTGTCTTTGGAGCAACGCGTTTCTCTGGTTATCGTTAGGAGGTAGATAAAACGAAGGAAGGTTAGTATTCCGCTAGGGGTGAGGGGGTGTGAGAAAAGGCAGAAGAGAGTAGGGGAGAGGTGATGGGGAAAAGCGAGCTAAGTATTTCGGGCTAAATCATTCGTCAAGCAAATAATACCGAGTCTGAGTCACGTCGCATGCGGGGGCGATACGGTATTCGCGTGTTCCATAAATCCGAGATCTCCGCCAGCTACGGGGTGCTCGAAAAGACATGACATGGATATTCGGGATCTTGCACGCGACATAACACTCGTGAGACATAATAATAAATTTATTTACGGACGATGTCGATATAGATTAAGTCCGAAAAGGAAATCTAATAAATTTCTTGAAAAAAATTTTAACGATACCTACTTCATTGATTATTTACATATTAATGTTTTTAGTACGTTTTTATATTCGATAGTTGCTAAATATAAGCGCTAGTTGTTAAATGAAATATAGTTTATCGATAAGCAAAAATTTCTTAATGTACAGTCTCATTAAATTTTGCTTTTTGATAGCTCTGGCAGATATTCGTGTGTCACGTTTATAAACACTTCGATGCACCCTATATATCGCCCTTACAAATTTGGGAAGAAGAGGAAGAGCTCGGTATGCCCTCGTGTAATTAGACACTGCAGCCTGGAACAACATCCAGAGCCGGGCATTGTTCCCAGAAATTAAGGGAAACGGGGGAAAACCGGGAAAACTGGCAGGAATAGGGGATTCGGAGGGTCGCTAATTACGACGGGTTCTATCCGGGGGAGAGAAGCCATTTTCTGCACACGCATAGTCGCCCCGGTGTGCGTTATATTAATACACACGCGGGGCATAGAATTTATCTCGAGAACCTCTTTTGCAATTTGATCTTCCATCTGATATTGCCGTAGCGTCTGCTCCGAGGGAGATGGTGCATACTTTTCTCTCGTTTATGAAAGATAATATATGTGTAGTATTCACTTTAGTAGAATCTTCTTTTCAAGAAGAATTGAGAAAATACTCAATATGCTTTATTTTATATATATTTATAGCATATTTTTAGGGAAAGATAATAATTATTATTTTAAATTTTGTGTCTCTTTGGCTACTGTTGTATTTTTGTATCTAACTTTACCTGGTTTTACTTGTGCAGCTAAAATCTGGATAGGCGACAATGATGTCTCGTGGCGAACGGACCAGTCTTTCAAGAGGACATCACCCTTAAATCCCTGTGCCACAACGACTACCACGACGACGACAAGCGGTGGGCCACTGACACATCCCCACCTGTCGCCACCCGTAGCTGCCCCTGTTACCACCCCCGATCACAGAAGCCCCAGTAGCATGCACGCGAAGCTTGGCATCTCACCCGGTGAGTGAAACGAATTTCTACGTAATATGGAAAAATACATCGTTCTGCGAGGACAATGCAAGTTATACTAAAACTAAAACGTTTTTAATTAAGACTAATTAAGAGTATCATGCAGCATCGCAATATTTTCTGCCTTTATTTCATTTTATCCGTAACGTCATATTAATTTAAGTCTCGGAAAAAAAGTTGAATTCGTAAAACGTACCCTCACGATCCGTCCGTGAGAAACCTAGTTTGTGCTCCGTCAGTGACGGTGCTCCGACAATCGTGGGTCGGTGGCTTAAAGTAGTCCTAAAGCGAGGCTCTTTAAATAATGCAATAAGCTTGATGTCATTTTGCCGGACAATGGGGGGAGTTCCTTTTATGGGAAGGTCCAGTAAAATTGCCTCTCGCAGGTGCCCCACGACAACTGCTTCGCCAATCACGACTTGGAGATTCGCGACGCTTGTCGTGCTCTGCTCCTCGCAATTCGCCGACGATAATGATACTGAGAGCGATTTACAACTTTACATATTACATCGAGCAACAAAGTTGCGAACAATCTGGAGCTGTATACAGCACCATAGAATTACACACTGACATAACAACTTTATAATATAAAATATTATTTAAATTTAAATCTGTTCTATTTAAACACTGTATATATCTTTATATGATAACTTACAAAATTCTGAGAGATTGTTATTATTTATATGCACATTAAATAGCTCGAGGTGACATCTGTATCACTATATTATTGATTTTTCTGGTTGATATTTCAATTATGAGAATTTGTATTCCGTTTGCATTTCAAGGATAAAAAAGCAACCTTATAATTATCTTTTTTTTGTGGCAATGAAATATGGAAAATAATATAGTAGTAATAAGCGTTATATATTTTAAAGAAATTGTACATGCTATAAAGACTTTTCAAGTATTTATAAGAAAAGTACAGAAGATCAGAAAAGAACGTGGTCAAAAAGCACATTTTTATCGTTCTTAATGTAAATAGGAGCACTTAATATTGCAATCATCGTTTTCTTCGTATCGTCCATAGATTCAGAGTATAAAGACTGTTTCGCGCATTTATGAATATAAAGGCCGAGAACTGGCGAAACCATGGTGGTTCTTTTCATTTACCTAAATAAATATAACTCGAACAACGCGAGGGTGATCGTAGGGCCCTATATAAGTTCATCGGTTATACGATCAGGCCCCAGACGGTCGAAGAGAGCACTTTTCGTCTTTCTAGTAGAAACGGGGGAGGGGAGGGGGTTACAATCTTGCGGGAGAGAGAGAGGGAAGCACTCGGCGCGGCATGTTTAATGCATCGCTCAACATTTCCATGTCAAACATCGCTTTGACTCGCGGAATTTAAAACCGTCTCGTTGCTGCGCGCGCACACACGCTCGCGATTGTGTGTGTGCGAGAGAGCGATGACGGGGAAACTATTCATCTTTATTTACTGGATAACCGCTGCACTCGACGAGGTGCGCAAAGTCCACGGTGCGGTCGATAAGGGTCGAAGCTTAAACTTAAAAGCCACAGGGGTGAAACCGGAGACTGAATAAGATTCCATTTTACAAGGTAAATGATGTTTCGGCAACGTGTCCGACTTTATAAAGTGCGTTTTATAATGTGAAAGGATATTAGCATTTCTTCTCTTTATTATTCTAAAATGTATTTAGAAGTAGAACGAAAAGATTATTTAACCGTAATTTTAAATTTTTGTACAATTTTTTAAATATAATTTTTCATACAACATTTCCTTAGACATTAGATGATCGTAAAACCTAGTTTTGCCACAAACTTAATGAAGCAGTCTCATTCAAATTTACATTAAGAAAAGAACAATTTCTCGACCAGAAATTAAGCTAAAGGTAATTTTGTTACGAATATACATACTACATACCAACGTCTAATTAAACTCTAATCTAGTACAAATCATAAAATGTGATTGCGTATGTTATTTCTCCACGAGATAAAAGTCAGCAATAGAATTCGGTTGCAATTTTCTACGGAAATAGTTTATAAAAAAAGCAGTTTATCTTTTTTTCTTTTCTGTATAATGAAACGCTGTAACATTTATCACAACCGCTGTTATCAGCGTCGAGCATGGTGTCGACTTTAAGGAAAGAAAGATATTTGCCCCTCCGAACGCAGGGTTCTTCCGAAGCTATTTGCCTCGCAAAGCCGTCCTGGCCTAGCTGCCAAGTGTGTTTATTCGGTATATCAATAAGGACGAAGTGGGCGAGAGCGAGGACGTGGTCCCCCGAGGTCCTCGTCCTTACGTGGCGGCGATCGGCGCGGCGGCGGCGGCTCTTTCTGGACAGCTTGATAACATTATGTCGCCTACGTCGACATATGCACTGGCTAGTTTTTAAAGAACGAGGGCCGGGAGGGCTCCCTAAAATATTACGGCCTCGTGAACACACTCTCGTAAAGACACATGTGTTACAACGACGTGTCCTTTTGCCCGAAAACGTGTACCCTTAAGTAAATTTAATACAATATATCTATAAGAAAACAGTTGATAGATGAACATAAATCACTCTTTTGCATTGAATTGGCAATACGTTGCCAGTAATTATTTTTCGATTAAGACACTTTATTCTCTTTACTTAAATTCAAAAAAAATTTAATGAAATTTGGAGATTTGTTACAGATATTTTTAACGCGTTGGAAATTTAAAAATTATGAGAAATTATAATCTATCTTGATATTTTTAACACAATCGTTAAAAAATTTGCAATTACATATAAAATTATTAAATTGAATTAAATAACATTATGACAATGTTAACTCACTAGCAGATTATATAAATTAGATGTATCATCATATACAGAGCGATACATGCGAATATCGAAAAGAAATCGGCTGGATAAAAGGGAGTGAAGAAAAACTAGTAAGTACCTGTTAAAAAGTAATCTTTGAAGCCGTCGCATTGCGTGACGCACTCTATTCTTGCGTAAGTTACACTTGTCGTTTGCAAAGGGATTCTCTCCTGTCGGCATTCGGGAATCGTATTCCTCCCTCGGGACTATCACTCTTCCTCTGTGTTTCGGATCGTCCTCTTTTCTCCAAAATATGTAAATTCTGTTTATTCGAACTAACTTTATCGAATTATTTCACCTCTGAATACTTAAAGCGCAAAACATTCAAAATAAGAAAATAAGATAATTAATTATAGAATATTTTATAAAATTGTGCTGAAGTATTGACTACGGATGTTGAATCATGTTTTTATTTCTTCTGAGGTAGACAATTCTTTACTCTGTTCTTTTTATAAATGTTTAACAACAAAAAAACGGTACAATGTTTATTTAATTATTTTTAATTGTTGAGACACGCCAATATACTTGAAATTTCTTACGTCAGGCGTCGACTCTGATTGCATTTATACTTTTATTTCTCTGTAGAATATAAAATATCGAGCGATATCCATATGCGGACCAATAACCAAGGCTACATGTCGTTGGTATACGAATGCCATCCATGTGGGGGTTATGGGGGGGGGGGTTAGGGACGCGCAGGCGAGAAAGGGTGGCTTGAAATATTGGCTACATAGATTTCAACCATTATTGCCGCGTGTAAAACACGGCGACATTTGGCGTTAAATCGATCAGGGCGTACTATAGCGTCGTATGAGCATCGTTCCTTCTCACTCGGCGAATAAATACGCCGACCGATTGTAAAATGCAGCATAAACTCTGTAAATACGTTCAACGAGACAGCCCGAGCGCCGTTTTATTACGCCCAATCGATACCTTTGCATTTGCGCAGTTGTTTTGAACTTTACTAACTCATTTTGAAAAATTTCCCAAGCGTTATGTCATTTTTAATCGATCATTTTCTCAAAAGATACTTTTATCTTATTTAAAATTAGCTATCTTTATATTTTGATTAAAGTAGATTTAAAAATGTTAGTTTCTTTTGCATACATGGAAGTAATAATTTTATTCTATCAAATTAACACTGGCCATCGTGTTAAGTTTTCGATTTTCTTACTACTTGAAGGGTACAGGGGAAAAACGATCAAGGTCTACTTTTTGTTGAAATTGATCTGACAATTATACTATCTTATGGAATTTCCAAAGAATTTTCATAATTCTTACCTGTTTTGTCAAGTTACATAGTTACAATTTATTGGAAATAAGGCTAAAAGATGTACCGTAGGGGGAAAAAACGATTATACATTGTATGACAGAATCTTATGATTATAACTCACAAGCACGTAAACTAAGTAAACACTATGCATTCCGATATTTATAGTCAGTACTTTCTTTTCAGGGAAAAAACGATCAAGGTCCACTTTTTGTTGAAATTGATCTGACGATCATGCTATCTTATGGAATTTCCAACGAATTTTCATAATTTTTAACTGTTTTGTCAAGTTACACAGTTACAAGTCTTTGGAAATAAGGCTAAAAGATGTATCCGTAGGGGGAAAAAACGACTAGTCTACGTGATTGTGAGTTGTAATCATCAGACTCTGTCATACATTGTAACCACTGAGTAAACACTATGCATTCCGTAAACACTATCCATTCACTATCTATATATTTATCAGTACTTTTTTTAATAGCTTGCTAAAATATTCAATGTCTTAAAATTGCGTCTTTCTCGAAGTTACTCCGGATTGACATTGATCGTTTTTCCCTTTCACTTGCTATCAGGCGTAATTTAACAATAAGATAAAATGTCACGTTAATACCTCTTAACTTCTTCCTCTTATTCATGAGATCTTTTTAGCGATGCGAGGTAGATTTACATTGTGACTTTTACCATTTTTGATCAACCGTAAGAGAGAAACGCGCATAGAAAGACATGCAATTAAAAGATTAGATTTATATTAATCGAGATCGCACTGACTAATTTCAGTGACAAAGTAACCGTACTTTTCCAAACTGGCAAACGTCAATTCTATAATTTAATTTTCAGTTTCTTATGTGTGTGTGAGACTTAAAATATCCATTTATAATTTAATACAGTATACAATCTTTATGTTCTTAGTGTGTAGAAGTGTTATCAAATTCTTAGATATAGGTGCCTCTTGTATTTCATTTCGATGAAACACCTTATTGTTTACGCAATCGATTTGGAGAAATTACTCATTCACGATAAGCGCGCACGTTTAATGATTTACTGAGAACGAACGAATATGCTGTTTAAGCAGCGCGAAGGACTTACAACGATTACAAAGTAGGGAACATTTGCGCTTTCCTTGCATTTGCCGAAAAGCAGGTGTGCCACAAATTAGCATCGGACTGTAAACACATTATTTACGGACGATTTACCGTTCCGACGGTCCGACGGCAATAATTGAAGAGTTAATTAACTCACGTTAAAGTCAACCGCTTCGATCAAAATCCATTCGTGGCTGAGTGCCCTCGCACCGGAAGTACTCATTTGTCATCGCGTTCAGGTGTTCTTGCTCTTCGAAATTCATTGCGATGTACATTGTTGCGGCTCATCAACCTCTTAAAGAGATTTATTAAATCATAATGGTGTGTATGTACCCAAGTATAAAAGTAAGACTAGCGTGCAAAATATTTGAAAATTTATTCATTCAGTTATTATTACAAATTATTAGAATTCTTTATTATAGCTCTTGTGCGAAAGATACGAAACGCAACGAATAAATTTCGCGTTCCGAAGATATGTAATGAGCGGCGCGGCGGGTCAAACATCGAAGATACACTATATTAAAAGGATGCTTCGCGTGGCTAAAAAAGTACCAATTAGCTGCGAATTTATAATAATACGCGATTTGCCATAATTAATCGACTACGCGCGCGCACTCGACCTCTCCGCGTGCAACGCACACGCACATGTGTATATACATATTATTACACACACAAGCGCACAAATAAACGGTCGTGCACTTTTTCAGATTATAATTTTAGATAAGCCGGTTCTCTCCGTTCTTCGCTGACGCAAATGGCGGCGTGTAGGCAAATTGAGGTGAGATTGGAGGTCAGGATTGCTAACCGCCCGTTACCGCATCGCGTTATTCACGTTGTACCGGGACGGTACAGAAGCGATTTGCAAGTTAGTTACTATCCATGCGCGATCTAAATCTAGGAAGGGCGATGCGTGAAAACGAGAATTAAGAGGATCTCGCCGATTACACACACGCGCGCGTGCGCGCGCAAGCAGCAAAGCTGCATCGTCGACTTGTTGCAGGAAACTACCACTGTCGAGACACGGTAAATTTCTTCCGATGGTAGCTGCTGGATTAGATCTAATCTAGCGTATCCTAGAAAGCAACAGTGATAAAGCCGGAATTGTGATTTTGTGCGCGACACGTGTTGCGTTTTACAGGTCGCGTATCGCAATCTCTTTAATATAAAAATTTCGCTACCAAATCTGTTATTTATAGTTAATTATTCAATTTAATCACAATTGAATAAATAATAGAGCTAGTAGCGAATTCAAAGCTTCATATATCATCACGTCATTTTCCTCTGACGTAGCTAAATAGCTTGTTGCATGTTCGATATTACCAGAAATTGTATTTGATCAATTGCGTGAAAGTTGCAATGGGGAAATATGGGAACGAGGGTCTATTACGTAGATCTCCATATCTAGTTCTGAGACTAACTATATGTACTTAACCAACAGTCATTTTGTAATTACTGTCCATTGTGATTACGAAAAGCCCATTAGGAAATCATTACGAGAAAATGCGATCTTGCTTTCCGTGTGAAAACGCCAACGTCAATGTAAGTAGCCGTGTATCTCCGTGTTATAAAACTCAGAACCCACTATCGTCTAGAAGAAAACACACCTAACCGAACACCTCTAATTAGAGGCACGTACCCGGGATATTCGGTACGGTTAGTTTCCTTCGACAGTCGATAATTCTTCTCGTTTGATAATAAACGAGCCACGGTTATTTTCTACGGAGCGGAGAGATAATGTTCGCGTCATCCATCAATGTCATTGACACCAGGATCAGGGAAATATTAATAACGCGCGCGAGTGCGAGCCAGCGAGCGCGCAAGTGCAAACGGTACGCGGAGTGAGCCGCAGACGAGCAGTATCTTCTCGCGATCTTCTTCCTCGATCTCTCTCTCGATCTCCCTCGATCTCTTATTTTAGCCGAAAGAGAAAGAAAGAGAGGCCGTCGTTATCTCTCGCCAGCTGCACGTGAATACGTAACGATTTGCGCGTCTCGCTCTCATATACTTCCTCATCTTCCAAGAGGTTCGCTCCTCTGAGAGAGGAGCCGAGGGAACGATTAAGATAAACCAAACCGCTAATTAAGGGGGAGAGGCCAGGTAAGCGGCTCTACGCCGTGTTCTAGGCCACGCATCTTATACACTCAGGCGTGTAACAGCTTTTTCGCGCAGTCAGCCAACCCGCTCGGCCAAATGTCAACCGACGTCATCTCTCTCGCGCGTATACGCGGTCGTCCGTGTCGGTTTGCATCTCACCGAGCGAGAGATCGGAGAGATCTGTGCGCCGCGATAAATACCGCCGCGGATGAATACCTCATTCGAAAAAATAATTTGCGATTAGCGCGGAACTGTTACACTGTATAGTGGTACAAGACCGCGTAGCCGCATCCTATATGGTCGAGATTGGAATGCGAGCGATTTTGATGTGGCAGGCACACGGGATATACGGTGAAAATTAACAGACTTTATGACTTTCGGGATATTACGAAGGTAACATTATTCTTTGAAGGAAGAACGCATAATATGCGGCGCACAGGTTCAACATTTGGAATGAATGCAGAGATATGTAGATTTCACATAAAATCTTTTTAAGAATCTTTTTAAAAATGAATGCTAACATAATGTATCGAAGTTCTTCTTTACATTCAAGTATATAGCAAAGATTTTGAATCTCTTTATTGAGAGAGAAATAGACGCGAACTCTAATGAAATCCCGAATTGTGTTCCGATTTTTCTTACGCCGATTCTCGCACGCCGCCGCGCGCCGCGTTCGAAGGCGTACACGAAAATGCTCGGCATCACCCGGTATGTGAATTCGCGCGAAGCATCGCGTAATACCAAGGGATCACGGTGGACCAGCTAACGTGATTATTATAAAGTCAATACGTTGCTAACTCATCAGCCGGCTCCGCCCTCTAACAGCCCGGTAATATGCACCGGCCAAGAAGTCAGTTACGCTCTATCAGTGCTCGCTCTCGCTCCCTCTCGCCTTCTCCTCTTTATCGCGCACTCTTACACTACCTCGTTCCTCGCGTCTCTCCCTCGGTGCGCGCAGCCTCCCTTAAACATAAGTGTGTCTACCTACGTGGATAGGTAAGTGCCTACCTACGTGTGTAACCTACCGACATACGTGGCGGCGCATCCTTCCCTCTCGTCTCATTGCCCGTCTTTCTTTCTTCCTCTCTCGCGTTGTTCCTCTCTCCGCCCGGCTCCGCCACTACCTGCACGTGCAATACACGTTCCGCTGTACAGTCCGCCGGTATCTGCCGGATCTGAACGAGCTGCACGAAATCGCTGCCTGCAATTATCCCTGAGAAATATATTACTTAAAGGAGCGCTGCGCGGCCGTAAGAAAACGAGCCGGCGCGCAACTATTTTCCGTAGTCGCGATCTCGGCGCTGCCTTACGTACACATAGATACGCGTCGAACATTATCGGGATTCATTGCGCCGATTTTTGAGGAAATCGGCCGCGCATTGCGCTGCGCCCAAGTTGCGAGGAAATGCGTCCCGCAATTTACTCTCCCTCTCTCTCCGAGAGCTGTGTTATTTTGGAATGGTTCGTTACGGGAAGAGTATATAATGGAAGCTTCGCGCGAAGCGATTGCTTTTATTATAAAGGGATCGCGTTGTCGGGTCTGTTTCGAGAGACTTTTTTTTTACATATTTGTAATCGAGCGGAAATCGCTGCGTTGAGCTATCGCGACCTAAAAGACGAAAATTTTTGCTCACGATTATATACTTTTATTCAAATCACTGTGTCGTGCCACTTCATCTTCATTTGGTTCTCAAAAAGATGGACTTTTAATTAAAAGATTATTCTTTTGGGTTTCTTTATCACGATATCGTATTTTTGCCGTGGATTATTATCACGATGCTCGAGCGCGTTCCTATTAACTTTCGCGCGGCAGGCGAGAAGCCCAGCGTGTAATTTCTAAGAGCATGCTCATTACTCTGGAATAGTTCGTTACAAGTGAATTATGAAAGCGAGGTAGATCATGGTTAACTTTGTCGAACGGCATGAATCTTTCTTAACTACATTCCTGATTATTTATTTTCGTCAAAGTTTTGTTACTTATCGTATGTCTGTCAAAAAGTTTCGCCATAATCAGACTTTTAATGGGTCGTATTATTTGATTCTCTTCCAAGTACTTCGAAGAATTGCAAGAAATATACATTTAATTAGAAAAACTGCCTGTTGAACAGATAAATTGATTCAAGGGCTGAAAAATTGTTATGGATAAAATAGTATTGAGCGTGTTAGCGGCGTCAGCAGTTTCCGAGATTAATATTACGGAATTACCCGTGCGCGCTTTCTTACGAGGCGCATAGCGCCGCGCGCATCGGTGATCTATGAAAATTATCGATACTTATCGCGCTGCGGTTGCTCGCGTGTGATAAATGCACGCACTAACGCGCGTTCGCGCGAGAGAAAGAAGGAGAGAAAGAGAGAGAACCGCGAGTCCGCGAGGAGTAACCGATAACGTAATACGGGAAAAGGGAAAAGCAAGAGAGAGAGAGAGAGCGCGTACCACCTCGCCGAGGTATCTGTTACATGCCTTATGGACAGCGCGGAACGCGTTATTACAGTCGGGAGGCGGTACGGGAGGAATCGCGCCTTTTTTCCTCGGCGAGCGAGTTCAAGGTCAGGGTTGGGCCTGGGTCGTTTCATTCATTCGTGTGAAAAGTACGCGTGTGGAGTCGGGGCCCCGGCCGCGCGGCCGTGCAACTCGCGCGCAACTCCGCCACGTACATACGCAGGTGTAGGTCTTAATCCGGCGTCTCGATCTCTCGAACATGAGTTGCGGAGCCGTAGATGCGTGATTGCTTTTAGATCGAGTGTGTGTGCATAGCGAGACGCGCTTCCCCTCCGCGCGCGCGCGGGTCTGAGGGATACGAGAGTAATTCGCGATATTGTATCGAGTGAGGTATCTATTCAGAGACTGGACGGGCTCCTATTTCTGCCGAGCGGCAACTACTCGTTAGCTTAAATACTCTTCTTGGAGAAGTAGCTGTTGATACAGTCATCTTAAATTACTCGCGTTCGCAAATCTTCCCCTTCGCGGAGAAACCAGTGTACACAGATCTCATTTCCGTATATGGACCGAAGGGTCGCATGAACCGTGGATGTCGCATCGCGACGCATCGGCGACATGTAGGGGGGCCGAGTGTAATGATGTCGTTACAGTCGTTACACACTGACAGCGAGGTGCTTGAGATCCTGCGTCCTTAGGTGAAGTCGTTAAGGCGACTTAAACTGAGACTTCTCGCTGAAGGAACGGCCGAGTGTTCACACGTCCCGGGTGTATCTCGACTGATTTCCGTTTTCGAGGCTAATTTCGGAGGGAACGTGACGATCGGTTTCTTCGCCGCGGCACGTGAGGAGATAGATGCCCTTCGGCTGCGTGCGTGTGCATGCGTGCAACGTGCTGCACGTCGCGACGCGAGCACGAGCACGCGCAGCGCGCGCGCACACACGTGCGTATCCGTGTATGCGCGTCTCGTGGGTTCGGGGTCAGAGGTTAAGCGGCGTGATTGAGTCTTGCTTACAAGGAGCCGCCCTTCGTTGCTCCTCTCGGGCCCTACCTCCTGGGGAAGGAAACCATAATGCAATTTAAGCCATAATACTTGACTTTAAATTGAAAAGATTGCCCGAGGGATGCGAGGGAGCCGGACGGTGCTTGTCGTCGTGTCTGGTGGTGGTGGTGGTGATGCCCGTAATGGTGACCGGGCTTGGAGAATGAGGCGGAGGAGGTGACCGGAGTTGGAGTCCAGGAAGGTCGTCGTAGCACCTTGCGCGCATTTGCGCCGATAGGACATACGCGGTTGCGCGCGTGTCGAGCGACGTAATCTCGCGCGGGACGCAACTTAGATAAACGATCATCGGCACCAATATCACGCCTACAACGGCGTTAAGCATCCAGCCGTACGATCTTTGAACCGCGCCCTCCCGTATCTATGTTCACCCTCGATTCCGCGTTTCGCCTCTGATAGCGATTAGCAGGAAGATCGCTACCTTCGTCTTCCTATCGGACTTTCTCGCCTGGCTTGCTTGTCGCTCGCCTCGAGAAAATCATCGTGCGTTACAATGAAAATGTGTATAATCTGGCGACGATGCTTTATTCTCGAGTGCACGTAATAACTTTAGGTGAAACAAGAATTAATTGAATAATATGTTATAGACCTTTTAATGATGCGATTCATTTAAGATTAATTTTTTTGGAAGAATATATTTTAAATATTTTTTTATCAAAGAGGTTTTTTTCACACCTTCCGGAGCACGCTGCATAAATTTGAAGTTTTCTTCTGTACAGTAACATCGAAATCTTGCTTCTTACGATATCGCGAAAGTTTTTGACGTTAACACTTATCTAAATCGTAATTCTGAAGCAGCAGAGACTGCGCATATAGGAATAACTCGCGATGTAAAGAGTGATAGAACGTGATCGGTAGCCTGGACAGGTGTTAAGTTAAGACTGCAATCAGCAGACACGGCCTGAGTATATGGTTGCCAGTCTCGGTGTGGCTCAAACGGAAAGCAGTTTTCCCAATTGGCGAGTTTCTCCACGCGGTCGTGCTGACCAGCGGCCATCTGTCGGTCCGTACCAGTGTTGATGTCCTATTCTCCCTGCCTCGTCTCAACATCGTCTCCTCTCCTTCACTCGCGTTCCGCCCTGCACGCTCGCTGGCTTACATTTCCAATCAATAACCGATTGAACAAACCCCACCCCACCCTACTCCACCCCCATCTGCCTTCCCCAACGAATTCCAGCGAACTAACAACCAGCCAATTCCGCGTTTCGCAGTACAGATACGAAGTTTATCGTCATTCGTAATTGCGAGCAATTGTTTGGTACAATGCAAAGAGAATAAAACTTTTTTTAATTTTGAAAAATTGTCCAAAATGAGGATTTTTACTTACAATATAGATATTATTGAAGTTGTTCTCAATTATGAAGAATTAGCATTTAGGATATTTTTTTGAAATAAAATTAAAAAATAAAATAATAATAATAAGTAAAATTTTCCATTTTTCTTAAGATTGTGTTAATGTAATTAAATTCACTATTAATTTAATTATATCATTGTACTGTGCTAGCTTTAGTTGAGATTGCGTTTTAAGACCGTAAGTAACGACGCGTGGTTTGCTAAGGCGAAGAATTGTACGCGAATAATAGATATTATTAGGCCACCAAAATCCAGTCCTGATCAAATTGACATTTTTTCTAAATTAAAAATAATAAAATTTTAAAATTAAAAATCAGTTATCATTTTTATCGATGTTTGATTTTTGAGTGTAAGAAGGAAAGGAAGAATGCCGAAATGTAATAAAAGCGAGTAGAAGCTCTCTCGGATTTTTGCAAACCCGAGTAGACGAATTTCTCTTCACCAAAGAGATTCAATTAACTGATACTTTAATCTGCCCACGAAAATCGTATTTTTCCTGCTTTTTGTTTCGCGCGCGGCGAGTGTCAGAAGAGGCTCCACGATGACCTGGCGCACGATAATTACTAGCGAGAAGTCTCTCGACCAGTTTCTTTAAGGAAAGAAACGCACGGCGGCCACAGGGTGTTTCTGCGGGGCGGTCGAGGTGGAAGAGAGCCCTTCGTCGGGTACGCGAGATGATAAATCAGATAGGTGGCGGCAGCTGGTCCCCGGGAAATTGCCTCCCCATTGTACAAGGGACGTGTTATTTTGGAAAATCATCTCTCGGCTCTTTGCCTGCTAATTTCGTCGTGCCCTACGTTTCGAAATTACTACCTACTTCCTGGGTCGCGGACCCGAAGTCGCCTTCGGTGAACGCGAAGTCGACCTGGGCATATGGAATGCGGTTTATGCGCTCGACCTATCGGCTTCTGCCGACGTGAAACTCGTTTTGGTATTAATCGGAAACGCGTGTTGCATTTTCGTCGATTTCATCTTCGATGATGACTTGAAGATACCTGACTCTCTTCAAAAGTTTCTCGGTGATGCTAAAAAGTTTGTATTTATATAGGAAACATTGTACAGCACAGTAAGGAACCTTCAGTGTTTCCTGTATATAATTTCACACCAAATTTAAAGATTTTTCCTTTATTATCTTTTTCTGAGTAGAGATTCAGCTCATTTGTGTATATGCAGGTAAAGACAAACAATTACAGTCACAGTTCAAAGAATTACTTTTGTACACGCAAGATCTGAAGATCTAAAAAAAAGTATAGAAAGAAATGAATAAATTTTTTAACTTATTTATACGTTATACTTCAAATTATATAAATTAAGTATATGCACTAATAGAGAACATGTTTAATAGTACAATAGATTTATACAATACATATATTTGAACTTTTATAAATGTTTAATACATGCATATTACTTCTGTTTAAAAAAATCTTACACAAGTTTGCAAGCTCTTTGGTATCGAACTTATTTCTGCATTCTTTATTCAAATTCTTTTGATCGTTAACTCTTTCGAGGAATACAATATTGCAGGAATTTTCTTGAAACATATCCCGGTGGTCAATAAAAACATAAAGATACCGACAAAAGTATTTGCCGCGTTTTTCGACGAAACATAAAGTGCATAGATATGTAAATGCGTTTTCTATCAATAGGGTGATCGATGTAAAACCTTTAAAAGTTCAGGAATGTCGAGGCACGTATCGTGGACTGAAACGTGGGACTGAATTTGAGAAGACTCTTAAGAACCTTTCCAGATTTGCAGCGGTCTAGCATTAGCATGTCGGAAGAGATATTCTGTTTCACGGTAAGGAGACTGACAACAGGCTATCCGGTTGTAGTAATTCCATGGGAAACGAGAATTGCTTTTGACTTTTCTTCAGGTAGCTCCATCAAGTAATTAAATATAATTTAAAGTGATAATTTATTTTTAACGATAATAATATTGATGGATAATATTGTGATTTTGTTACTGATATTTAAGAGAATAAAAATAGAATTTTTAATATTGAAATGTACTTTCCGCAATTTAATGCAAAACATTAATCTGATCGAAGACATTAGAGTAAATAGAGCTATACTTGTACACATTGCGATTCTTTTCTTTACCTTCTGCAATTCTATTTTAAGTTTATCATAATGAGGCGTATAAACTGTCCCAAACGAATCATCGAGAAGGCGACCTTTGACCTAGCTGACCCTTGACAGTCACGACATACGCAACATACGAGCAATATCATTATACAACGTACAATGACGCAGTCCACTGCACCCTAGACCGATCTAGCTTGACCCCCGATCTCTCGCTTTGTCGCTGGACAATATGCGCGCGGTTCCTCCCTTAGAAGACATGCTCGTATACCAACAACATTGCGCGTGGCTATATAGGATTACGTGTTGTTGCTGTAAGAATGTTGTAAATTTTTCAATACGTAAACATCTTTAAAGGAAGAAATAAAGAAGATTGCATTTTTTATAATAATTTAGAGATATTGTCAACGTGCTTATATATTTTACTGCGACCTGCGACAATCAATTTATATATCGCCGAAAGTTCTTTGTAAATCACGAGGCACATATGTCACATTTCCGTTCTTAAATAGGTTTTCCCAGCATTCGAATGTGGCGTTTTCCTGAAAATATTCAATCGGTTTTAATTGGCGGATGCGACTGGACAGCGCGTGCCGGCGTGGCGTCACGTCGGATTCCCCCCGCTCGTTCGTAATATCCCCGAATGTTTCCCGCCCGGAAATTTGTCCAGCCTGCCCATTATCGTGCGCACAATTAAAGCCAATAATTCACCGCGCGATGGGGGGAAGGCGGGGACGCATGGACCGATCTGGCACGGGTCAAATCGAATGAAAGGACAAAGTGTCCGCGCGCTCCACATTTTCGAGTGTGTCCATTTTCCCGGCCGAACCCCACCGTCTATCACGGCTGGCGACGGTGAGAAGCTATCGCGGCCCTACACGCGTAGGTAACAATAATGGCCACTGACCATTGGCCATCCCTGAATATTCCACCCTGTGCTACGATGATTCAATCCGACAATGGCCCATTCCTCCCGACAATGCTCTGGTCAAATGCACTGCTGTCGGCGAGAAGGGGTGGTTGCAAAATAGGGGCGCTCAGCGACCTCTGACCCTACCCCCTCGGAAAAGCGTGGGTGAGGTCGTCCCGCTTTTCAATAGACGAGACAGTTTTCGTGTGAGTGCCTTTTCCCGAGCTTCTCTCGACATCAGAACGTGCGGCAGACGGATTTTCGATGTTAAAATCGTGCATTATTTCTATATTTTATATCATTTTTATATCATTGTTTTTTTATTATTAATTGAATATTAATTGTACGTATAATTAATACATGCGATTTGCGACGATTATGGATATTGTTATATTAATTAAAGTTATTTCAAAGATGATGTATTATACCAATTACGTTTCTGTGAAAGTGAATATAGACCCATAAATGTTTTTTTAACAAATCTTTGAGAAGGCATATATAATTATCTATAATTAATTATATTTATACGAGTTTAATCTCGACCACATAATTTTGCAACCGTATAATTTAATAACTATTGGCGAGCATGTCTTGAAAAAATGTCTTGAAAAAAATTTGCTTAATGCGAGATCCATTAGTCACATGTTGATCAGACGATATAGATATAGAGAATAAAACATAGAAACGCACGTCGCGATATCTACTGATACACATTGCGCGCCAGAAACGTGATAAGCTTTCTCATCCGAGTAATTACTGTTTTCGTGTACTCTTTTGCAGATTTACCGCACATGCGTTAAAACGAATAGCACGAATACATTCTCGGCTTGATGCACGAGTCTGCCATTACACGCACTCAAGCGTATGAATAATGAGGGATGGGCGTTTAATTATTATACTCATCGTAACGTATAATATACCGTGTATCGGAGCGATATCTTTTACTTGTGTGCACGCAGATACATTTTCTTGGTTCAATTATTTTCACGCGCCACTATGCGCAATCATTCCGGGAGAGCCTTGATCGTTTTTTCATATATTTTTATTTTCCCTTAGGGAAAATCGATCATCACTTATGTCTCACGAAATATCGGCGTGATGGTCATTCACAATGAAGAAATTTCGTCTCGTCGTTAACATGCTTAAATTTTTCCGCACTGAACATGGATCTGCAAGTTTTGCGCGTCAACAAAGACGATCCATCATTCACCAATGGACCATGTTTGGGACAGATTGTAACGGACCCCAGCTGGCTGCGTCTGTTTCCCTGTTTATACAATTCTCCCTCGTTCTGCATCTCTTTCTCTTTCTCCCATCCTCTTCAGAATGTATGTATACATTCTTTCGCTGGACTTACTTTTCTCGTTACTGCTCAATAATGTACTGTCACATGTTCCAAAATTCATTTCAGAAAACTCGGATACACAATAATAGGAAATAATTGATATGTCACAACAATTAATGTTACAGTAAAAAACATACTTTGCAAATTTTATAATATAAATTTATTAGTATTTATATATTTAACAAATTATCTTAGCCCTTTAAGATCAGGTAAACGATCATTAATTATATTATAAACTCTAACTAAATATTTTATATTTAAATTTACATACTTTACATAATTATTTAATGTTTAAATTATTCAGTGTAATCTGGAAAATCTTCCGTTTGTATAATATTTTGGGACTAATAACAATTAACTAAAATAATAACAAATTAATAACAATTGGTGTCGGAGCCAAAGAAGGAACCATTAAAACGATAACTCGATTACATTCAGACGGCGCATTTAGAATGATGAAGGCGCCTCTAGGTATTCGTTATCGAGTCCGACCGGCAATAATTAAGGCAATTGATTAATTAACCGAATTAGATAATCTGCGGATCGATCTGGGTGTAAAAGTAATTGAGCGCCGACTCATCGTTCTTTTTGGGCAAGCAGACGTTTTATTTATATTGTAACCCACGATAAGGCCATTTCCATAGCAATTACTCAATTGACATTTACAATCATTATTACCAGCATGGGTGCAGTTGGAGATAATAGATTTTAGATGTCTCGTGTTTAAAAGAGCCAATTGTGGCGATGTAAATTTGTTAGTTGTGCAGCATATTTAATATTGAGGTAGTCAAATTTCGTGCCCTAAAACATCAGACAGCCATCTGTGTAATATTTAAAAAGAATGTATTTTTAAGAATAAGAATAAGGAAGAACATTTTTAAGAAAATATATTTTTAAGGATATTTTTAAAAGCATTTTTTGAATGTTTTATTGTCCCTGAAGCATTTGTCTCAAACATGTTTTTCCGTCAATTAACATTGAATTTGAAAGATTTGTATAAACGCAATACGAATAACTTATAATATTCCTTTGCCTTTTGTTGTGAAAACAAGATGTAATGTTTTTTATCAAAATTTATGTCATAATAACTTAAAATTACAATGTTTCCCAAACAACAGGTATTTCAATGATTTTTTTCTTTTTTCTTTTGTAATCCTGAATCAATCAGTAAGCTAAAAGGTAGTCAAAGGAGAAACGCGTTTGTAACCATTTTTTTATTTTTTTAGGTTAAAAGCTTTCTAACAACTACACAGGAAATGACAACGTGTGTACAAAGTATTTCATGTTGTTAGATAGACATTATATAGAAACGTTTTTTTAATATTGTTTTTAGCAGAACACAAAAAACTATATACAATTTTTCAAAATTTGATATACCTAATATTATGAATTAATAAGTGAAAATTAGAGAGAAAGAAAAAGAAAGAGAGAGAGAGAGAGAGAGAGAGAGAAGAAGAGAAAAAAGAGGGAAAATAAAACTAATTATGATTTGTATGTAAAATATTAATTGTAATAAATAATTAAAAAATTAGTACGATTGAGAAATACGCGTGTAAATTATTCATCTATAATTATGGGTTCAGAGAAGTATTTCCGAAATAACTTTGTAAATTACTAGTTGGCGAAATTAAAAGCTCGCGTCTGTCGATACGCACCGTCAAAGAAGAAAGATAGGAGAGACGTTTCTATAATTCAGTGCGGTACCTATCGAAACGTTGGTTGAGCGAGATCGGGGATCAGGGGTGGATAATGTATGTACCCTTGGCCGTGCGATAGGAAGGCGGGTGTTCGGGAAGCACGTAGGGGATCTATATCTCTCTTTCTCTCTCTTCTTCCAGTTTTTCTCTCTCTCTCTCTCTCTTTATCTCTCTCTCTCTCTCTCTCTCTCTCTCTCTCTCGTGCTATTGAGGGTTTGCGGGGGTGTACTTCCTGAGAGGACTCCAGATGGGGGAAGAGAGGCAGTGCTGACCATTGCGAATGGACAGCCTTGGCTCACCAGTAGTAACGTTGCGTCCGGCAAGTTAACTTGGAGCATCCTTATTGAAAAAAAATAAAAATAAAAATAAAATAAAACGAAGTAAACAGTTATCTGCTCCTGCTCTTATAACAAGAATTGACTGAGGTACACGACGATTCTAAGATAATATGTAGAATTACAAATCTTGAAACAATTCTTCGTGATTTTTTCGTGGAAACAATTTAAACTTGATGTGTTGAACAAGGTGTTAAAATTATCCGCAATATTGTATTTTTAGTTTTTTTTAACGTGAAAATCAAATAGAGGCGTTAATTGAGCGATCTTATATTTTTTCAAGTTAAATTGATTAATTCTCGGTATTACTTGTACGCGGGGGAGAGACAGGCAAAGAAAGTGCTGTTAACGAATAAGTGACGAGCAAGAAAGTGTTGTTGCTAATTCTAAAAAGGGAAACTTCAAAGGCTTTCTGATGGTATTTCCTGTGGTTTTACATTTTTGGATTCTGGAAGAATATGCGCAGCAAAGGAAAGAGCTGGAAAATCTTCCAGAGGATAAGTATGAATATAAGTACGAATATATTTTAGTAATACAAACATTTAAATGAAATTGTGTAGAAAAATGATTTTGATTACTTTATGGGATACGTAATTTATGTCTAATTAAAATAAAATTTAATTAAAATTTTAATATAAATCCAGCATTTTGCATATCTAAATTATCTCGAGTTTATATAAATTTATGTACTAAAACTTTTTATTTTGACATATTTTATATAATTATCTTTGAAATTTGAACTTTGTATAAAATTTTATTGGTTTTTTATTCATCAATTTATTTGACGTTGCTCATCTTGAGCAATCCTACCAGCATAATTCAAACTGTCTTGCCGGTTTCGACGAATTTTAACGACAAAAATTGTCTCCCGCATGCGTCGTTTTAAATTGCCACCATGCCTTTTCACACGAAATTCTAATGTATCTATAAAAAATTTCTACGATTCAACCCCGATGCCCACATTTATGGCGTTCATCTGGCCGCCTAACTATTCGCCCAACCATCTCTTTGCTTTTCCATCTTACCATGCAACATCAGTCTCCCCAGCATATATTATGCAAGTCGCGTCCTCATTGGTTCCACGACTCTATAAAATTTTGTCACTTGATATACGTAGTATACATTCTAATATGTTTGCAATAATGTTCTTTTTGATAGTATTGACATGCATGCAATCCAGCTCAAAACTATACGTGACAGGTATATCAATATGATACTTTAAACTGAGATAATAAATAATTAATTCTGCAGTATGACCATCGCGTCATGGTCAATAGTTACGCCGGCAGGATTTAAAATGTAAAACCAACCCTCTTTCTGTGATTAGAGCGGCGTGTGGCGATTGGGGTTGCTTTTAGCTCGTGGGGGTATGACCACGCTATTTTAAACGTACGGTCCCCTCTACGTTTTCGTCAAAACTCCGGTCACCCTATTCGCTTTGGATGCACTTGAATTACTCGAATTCTCGTCACTCTCGCCTCTCGACAATTGATGATTGTCCCATGTGATATAGTTCTTTTTACGAATATTCCTCATCTCGTCGTTTTATATTATTATGTACTTGTGGGTACGTATATAGATTTAATTTTAAGCTTAGCGCGAAAGATGAAGAATAAACAAAAACTTTATTTGTTATCAATGAATTGAATTGGCATTCGACCTCGCTAAGATTTGAGATAAATGAATTGTCTCCGGATGCGAACGTAAAATTCATAAATTTTAATGAAACGTTAATGAAGAGACGGGGGGAGCACTTGTGGTGATTCCAGGGTGGGGGTTTAAAAGTATAGTTTGATAGGATTATACCGCGATAAGCCAAATGTCAGTCACGCTTTGCATTATCGGCGGATATTTCATGCGTCTATCGATTCTCACACGAAAGAAGATTATAAAGCGGAAATCGGATTGCGCGTTTTGTAGTTTGAGAAAATGTATGAAATTTTATGCAGCAAGCGTGCAGATTTGCGTCTACGTTCTGTTCTTCATTGAATAAAAAATTATAAATATATGGATAGTACACACAGAAAAATATCGTTCTATAGCCAAGAAAAGCAATTACTCATTTTATTTTATTTGGTTTGAGTAACAGTTTTCTTTAACAAAGAATATTTTCTTAATATTAGTTTCTTAATATACTCATCATAAGTATTAGAAAAGCTTATCATTATGTGCTTAAAAGAAGAATTTATTCTTCTTTCAAGTATATTCCGAAACTTTATCTAAGAAAAGCAACATAAACTTGATTTGAATATTTACTGATTTTTTAGGTAAGAATATGAAATACTTGGCTGTAGAACGACATTCTTCTAGGTTAGGAGGTTTTCGTGCGCGGTCCGGAGGGATACAGTTTAGAATATTGAAATTCCTGTCATCAGGTGGACTTGAACCCGGTTCCTCGTGGTTAGGAGTCTGATACTTTATCACTAGGCCACATCTCTGATACTTTATCACTAGGCCACATCTCTGATTATATTTTTAGTGCTGCAGTATCTAGTTTTGACAGAAGTGATTCATTAATTTCAAGTATATTCTGTAAACTTTATCTAAGAAGCCACATAAGCTTGATTTGAATATTTACTGATTCTTTAAGTAAGAATATGAAATACTTGAAATCAATAAATTACTTCTGTGAAAACTAGATACTGCAACACTAAGAATATAATCAGAGATGTGGCCTAGTGATAAAGTGTCAGACTCATAACCACGAGGAACCTGGTTCAAGTCCACCTGAGGACAGGAATTTTTATATTCTAAACTGTAAGTACTACCCCTCCGCACAGCGCACGAAAACCTCCTAACCTACATTCTACTTAGGAACTAAAGAATTAAAGAAAATTAAAAAAATAAAAATAATATTAATTGTAATCATCAAGAATACAAATTCTTTTTTGAAGTAAACGATTATTCTAGATGAATAAAATTTTTACTTGATTCAAATAACGGATAAACTTCTCTCAAGAAAATGTAATATCTTTATTGAAGTATATGCTTCTCTTCCGTAGACTCTATATTGTAAGTAAACAAAATATTCGTATTAATTTAATATTCTTGTTTCAAGTACTAAACTTGCTAAGATCTAGAATATGTTTTGAGTAAATGTGATACTTATGACGACTTTATGGTAGATTTGCTCATATATGAACTTATCAAATACTTGAATCAAGTAATATTAACTTGCAGGTAGTTTATATTTTTCTGTGTGTATAAAAGGAAAATTATTTGCTTGAGATATTCTTTTCTATTTATTTTGGCTTATTGTATTCTTACCTTTCACGTAACTTATATTTTAAATTCTTCTAGTATTAATAAATTTTATTTATATTTTGCATACGTAACGTCATGCATTTATATGGCATTTTATATTTTTAAATTTATCTATAAAAAATCTTGATTATGTAAAAGTAATTTTAATAAGGTTGAAGTTAATTTGGCCACGGAATATATTCGTAACAACATGCGAAGTTCGTCTCTTTTCCTTTAAGTACGGTGCATGTAGCCTCTTCGCGATCTTGGGAGAGCGGTTTATCAGATTGTTATCAAGGGATCTGACCGCGTTCTTGCTCCTGGGCCAGTCACGATCAGGGGCCCCGATTGCCCCCATCCTCTCCTTTCGCGCTTCTCTCGTTCTTACTTTGTACAGCACCTTAATTAAGCGTTATGAGTTGATCCTCCTCGTTAACGAAAGACTATATTCTCTGTATGCCTTGGATAGGTAATTAGTTATAAAGCTAGTGGTACATCGTGAATAAACTTGACGCACTGTATCTAAGATGGTAAACAAGTTTTGTTAACAACTTGTTGCCATACGTATAGTCAATTTAATACTACGTAGTTTTGCAGATTGGGGAATATGCACAGAATTTAATATTAATTAATATCGTTGCGAAAAGAACGGAATAGCGAATGAACAGTTTTCTCTCTGCGAAGGTTACAGATTAAGAGGGAACTGAAGCCGCTTAATTTCCTGCCTTCTCTTCTACCCCGGTGCCCCGCACCCTGAAAATAATATTTCTCCGTTCGGCCGTCAGTAGCAAAATGGCGTTCTCGAATTAATTAATTACATCCCCGCCGGCGCGCTGGTACCTAACTCGATTTCGCACAATTGAGTTGTTCCTTTCCAGGCGCGATGCCCGGCCCACCGTCTTACCTTCGCTCTCCACCCGTTTTCCTCTTTCACATCGGGTTATTATCGATATTTGCACGCTACGATAATTATCGGCCAATTCCATTCGCGGCTCTATCCCTGTTCTTATTCTTTCACTCTCGCAAAACCCTAGCGCTAGGGTTCCCCTTCCTCCTCGGCGATATTTTGTCGACATTATCGAGAGCTGTTATCGCACGGCGAAAATTAATGCGATAATAATTTTTTAGAAGAATACTACGTGCAAACATATATGTTAGAGAATTTTACAATAATATTTTCTTACTGTATACAAATAATCTATATAATTTAAATTACCTATAAAACGCGTTAGAAATTTTGTGAACATGCAGCTCTATAAACGGTCATCTTTCAATATTTACTTATCGTAAGTCTCAACTTATAATACGTACATAATTTGCAAATAAATACTTAATACGCAACAAAACGGTATTGTCGTAATCGCCGCTGATCTTGACGGACAGCAGTTTAACAAGTTATCTCAGTTGTATCGCCGTTCACGGGTGGCGGCGAATGAACCGTCTAATCGGCGCGAACACGGCAAGAAAATTGCCGCACACGATGTCTAAATAAAAGTCCCGACGGAAAAATCAGTCCCCATTACCTAATGACTGATCCTCCCTCCCGTTTCCCATCGCCGCGCCCGCGTCGTGGCAAAGGACAGGCATGTCGCACGTTACGTGCACCTCGTTACATATATATCACGGGTACCACACTGCGTCGTGTGTGCGACCACCTCGGTGATCGTTAACCGTAGCCTGGGAAAAGCGCGATATCGACACACGTATAGATGTGCGGGATACGTCTACCGCGGGTACACACGCGAATTTAACGATGACCATCGTTTCTTCGTTCTCTTTTCTACGGAACGCACCCGTCTCTCGCTTCACGCCGGTGTTGCAAATTGCGCTACGTCTAAGGTTACTTTTACCACGATTCGTTGCGGTAAAAAGTCACGCGCGCGGCTTTTCCTGAATTATAATTTTTTAATATGCGCCTCACGGAATTCCGTTTTTTCGAAGTTGCTAAGACCTTATACGTACCAACTACCGGCCGGTGCCAGGAACACTCTCGGCGGCTATAATGTATATGGTGCGGATTAGAGCGCAGGCTCTCTTATTGTTTTCCACTCTTGCGAGGAGAGCGAACACTTCTCCGCTGCTATCCCAACCTACCCTGCTCCGCGTTCCCGACCCTCCCCTCTCCCCGAAGGAACCATCTCCATCGTGCTACGCCCACGTTCGCCCTTAGTTATAACTTAATTACAAGAAAAGCTGCCTCGCAGAGCGCCGGCGGAACCTCCGGCTCGAAGCGATATATATTAGATTTTCTGTCATTAGAAACTTCTTGCCCCGGGAAATTATATCCCAGTCCGGGAATGGGGGATGGTGGCGGCGAGGAATAGATGAAACGCGGGTAGAGGGGAGGAAAGACGGGTGAGAGAAACGACGGCGGGATATTCGATTTCTTTTGTTGCCTGCGCGCGAGACGAGGCGGGATGGCGAGCTTCCGCGCGCGTGGACTTCCGGTCGATGGAACAATTAACGGCCGAGACACAAGGCTCTTCTGGATCGGAAACTTCGAGATATCTCCGTGCCTACGTGCCTCATGTGAGAGATAGAAGTGCTCGGGCGAGTTATGGGCGCTAGTTTTGAAAATCAATGACGTACGAAAGGCTCTCTGTCTCTCGTGCGAGATATCTAATTATCTATTTGTCACATTTATACGTAATTGGATTGAAAATTATGCGAAATTTATCGCTTTTCTTTTTTGCGAGTGTAAACTATTTTAAAATAAATGACCGAATATTCACTTATTCTAATACAAGTCAGAGTAGAGAATAAACAAAAATTACTCGCAACGACATTCAATGTATGTAAGTACTGAATTCTATATAATGACAATCAACTAAGGACGATCAACGAAAGCTGAATTAGTTATTTTATTTTCAAAATTCATTATTTTTTACTATGTTGTTAAAATAAGTGCGAATAAACTTTCATACACGAAAGGAGACAAAGGGTTAAAATTCTTTATCCTCGAGAACCGGCGCCAGAGCTGGTATCTGACGGATCAAAGGAGAACGGCGATACTGGCCGATACCGCGCGGCGACGCGACGATATTCAAGATGTTAATTGCCGACAAACCTCTCTAATTACCGCGTAATTATGAGCAGCGGCGTGCGCGAGAGAGGCTTGTATACGCACACAGGATCTCCCGCATGTTGCGCTTAATTGTCAGGACTATACGGGGGTTATCCCTCGCGCCGTGCCGGCGCGGCTCGGCTATTGCGCCAATTAAGGCGAATTTCTGTTGCTATTATTTTTTAATGGTTCATACACGCGCGCCCCGCGCGCCTTTGCATTTGATGAATATTTCATTCGCGCAGACAGCCCTGCTTAATCGGTACGAGCGGCTATTAATTAAAATCGATCAGCCGAACGGATCGGTTTGATGAGCCCGCGATATGCATAGTACCGCCGTACAGCGGATCCCGATAAAATGCGGAATACTTGATGGCGATAATAATTTTAATGATGACGTTGGCACGCGGCAACGACGATGATAAAGATGACGGAGATGACGGAAACGTCGTTTTATCGCTTCGGTTAATGTCTCGCGCTTTGATTCGTTTCAGAATTCATCACAATGTCGTATCAACTCTTCGCATTTAACTGCACAATTTAACAAACGCTGTTAATTTCCAGAATCGCAAAGTATATCGATCGTGCTAATGTTACCTGACTTGAGTACAAGTGTTCGTGTTGTCATTTTGATCTGATTAGAAAGTAAAAATTTTTGAATGAGATAAATGTGAACACGCTTCCTGAAGAAGGCAGAATAGAGACAAAACATCTTAATGCATGCGGCATCGGGCAATATTAGCGTACTATCATATGCCACGAGATCTAATTTAAAGCTCGTTAATCACAATCTGTCACAATTCCACAGCGATTTACAGCTGCTATCAGAATACCGTGACGCGGTGAATTTCCTTGAGCCTGCATGATGAGGATTAGCCACGTAGTATATAATCTCAGGCGACTTAGCGTTTTTATCATATCATTAAAGACAAACATACTCGTTTCCAATTATTCAAATATACCCATTAATGTACTATAATCAGAATTATAGACGTCTGGCAACTGTAATATTAAAATCTTTGAAAATAACATTATGAAAAATATTCAAACGACATGCAGGTATGCGAAGTCGACAACGTCGATTAAGCAAAATTTTCTATTTCGTAAATGAATCAACCTCGGTATCGATCCTTCGTTCGAACGATTCTCACCACCGCGTCCTCGATGCCTCGAATACCTCGCCGTCCTCGCCGTTGAACACCTCGATTGCTCCCAGCCAAGGAGTTTCTGTGAGGAATAAGTCGGCTCCATTACTTCGCCGCGTGAAGCACTTTTCTTCCCCCTTCTTCTGGCGCGGATACAGTCCGTGCTTCCCCCCCTCGAGTCCATGGAAAACCACCCCCACGAGCGACATGTTGGTATATGCGTCCCTGTTAATGGCTCCTCGTTCTCCAGCGTACGTGCAAAGAAACGGGCGCGGCGTGGACATGTCTGTGCACTATCACGGTAATTCGAACGAGAAGACGGTAATACATGTGAAGTAGTACGCCGTACGAATCGATTGCCGCCAGAATTTTCCGTGAAAAATCTTATCAGCGCCAATGGAAGTGACTTAAACCTAATGTAATGCTTAATTTAACAGCACTGGTCAGCGGGATATTAATCTTTAAATTTCGAATTAAGCCAGAAATTTAATTATCTATATTATTTGGTCTGTTATTAATCGGTACTATTTTTTTTCCGATTCGTGAGTGCATGACGTCGGGACATGAGATCGTGAAGACGACACGCTTGGAGAAATGGCTCGGGGGATGAAGCGCAACAAAAAGGGGTCGGGAATCCTTTATGCATTCGAGGTGCGGCACGCGACACCCCAACCCTTCTAAGTCGCGATAGACTCATCAATTTCAAATCATTTCTCTCCCGCGCGAAATCATCCTCCTCTTTTTCCTCTCGCGTCTCGTTTACTCGCGACACCCCGTAGCTGTTACGCACCACCGTCCATCATCTGTCGAGGGCGCGACTATACCGCCCTATTGGCCCCCCTGCCAACCCCACCTCTCCCCCTCTTTTTCATGTTACTAACAATCCGATGAACGGCAATTATTTCGGAATCTATCAGTTTCTCCGCGGGATTAAATTCAAGAACGATTATGGTATAGATCGATGATTGATCGGGCATACATCTGCTGTGGCTATATCTTAAGCACAAATTTATATTACGTAATAGCATGTATATATATTACATAATGGCAGCGTGTATTACGTAATATCGTGTCGTATGATTACATAATTAATAATAATACGTTTGTAATTACGTAATTTGATTATATAATTACAGATATTGCGTTAATTTAGTCCTAAGAAATGGAGAAGTGCACTCGGCACGCAATGCCCGCATTGTGCGCGCTCGGTGTTTCATGGAATTCAAGAACGCACGAATATTAGACGACGGACCTCACGGATCATTGACGCAAATTCCCGGAAAAAAGAGTAATCGGTTACTTTATGCCAGAAGATTATCGTTGTTATGCACAAAACGCTCGTGGGTAATGCTCGACTGCGTTACGGCAGATGAGAAATAAGAAAAAAGGGGGAGAAGAAAGTGCTGTTGTCCGCTTCGCGGAAGCGTGATTGACCAATGCGTTCACGTTTTCTTACGGTCCGGTTGTATCGTAATTTGCCGGTGTGTTAACGATATTTATTTATCGCTTACTCACATGATTATTACATTATATTGAGTTAATATATTGTACATAAAGTAATGCGTGCAGTAAACATATGTGTAAGCACCGTAGTTACTTTACAATGCTCTTACATTTATGCATTTAATTTAATTAGAAAAGACAAATTTTTATTTTTGTGTCAAATATCAAAGTGGATTTTATATCAATATGCACACTTACTGTGTACAATAGCGAAAATTTAGAAAATTTTTATATTATCAGAAAAGAATCTCTGTGATAATACTCTTTGATTCTCTTTGAATTTTGAACTATATGAATTTAAACTCTTCGTATTACAACTTTTTGCATTTGAAAATTCTTCTAAGGTATTACGACCGCGTATTATAAGACATTAGTACTTAAATGTCTCGCATAACTATGTTCGTTTTTAACAGCCTCCTGTTTTCGACTTACCGAGATATCATTAAATGTGCGTTCTGAAAGCGTCCAGTCGCCGAGGGAGACGTAAAAGGGAAAGAGAGAGAGAGAGAGAAAGAGCGATGTTCCAACCCTTCCGCCCGGGTGGAGCAACTCTCATAATAAGAGAGAAGGTTCGCAACCACCACCATCGCCACCCCCGCCGCGCCGGTCTCAGTCGGCGGGGGTTCGTTGGACAAGGCGGTCGCCATGGAAACGGAAGATCAAGTGGGTTACCAGCGTGGCTCGTCGGCGGGGTGCGACGGGGGTGGCTGTGTGCCGGGGTGGGTTGATTTCTTCATAACGGCCGCCATTATCGCGCCCTCCGACTGTGCCTCTCGCTTCCTCATTATGTCCCGGGGCGGAGAGGAATATTCTTGTTTCAAAAATAATCGCCGTCGACCAGCTCACGAATGGCGCCGTTTGTAATTGGAAAAAGTCTCGGCTCGCGTACACGAACTTCCTTCTCCTTTGCCCCCCCCTCTCTCTTTCTCTCTCTCTCTCTGTCTCTTACCCCTTTTTCCGCGACGTTTCTCAGCCGGTTTCTTTTCTCTTCCGCCCGGAAAGTTTCGAATTTAAAGTCCCACCTAACCCGCGGATTTTTCCGGAACGCGCGTAAAACCTGTTCTCGTGGTCTTTTCGATGTGTGTGTGTATATATGTGTGTGTCGGGTATTATGGAAGTTGATAGTTATGTAATTTCGTTTTTGCGAACTGCTACGCGAGGCCTTTTCGAGCGATAGGCATTTCAGAGATCTTTCTCGTCTTTCTCCTTCCTTCCGAACATTGCAAATACTTCAGTTTCCGCGAGATTCGATCTTAAAAAAATCGATATTTTCCAATCAGAGTGCATTTCCGTACCAATGCGTACTTCCGTGTTAAGAATACTCGTTGTCCGACCTTCTTCTCCAATAATGATGTTGAACTGAAAATTCTGAGATCAGAAGCGCCCCGGGACCATATGGTCGCCCAATCAGCTTCTGGTGCGAGTGTTTCGCCGCGATTTCTCATCACTATTCACGCGCGCTGCAGGACGGCGTATGATTTTCCGTGGTGGCCGGGTATACGGGCATCGTGGTGTTTGGTCGGTCGACCGGAACGTGGTTTCCATATCGGTTATCGGCGTCGGGGTGGCGGTGCATACATATCGTCCGAGCGCGGGTTCTCAAAAATTGATGAGAGGGCTGGATCGCCGCCACGCGAAAACTAGATGTATCCAGGTGCCGCATCTCGTATTCATGATGGTTCGCGTGGCGGAGTGAAGGCGGGCCAGGAGCCAGCGAACCGAGGAGGAAAAAAAATGGAAAAATCAAGTATCGCAACACAGGCGGATCGTCGTAAGGGCGTCGCGAAAAAAAAAATCGAGTCACTAACAACGTCGCACTCTGTTCGCCACGAAGGTAATTGCTTGCGATCCTTCGCCGCTTTTTCTGCGCTTTTCACGATGTAACAACGCGCCACGAGAATACACTGAAAAGTATTACACGATCGAATTTACCGGATGAATTCGAACCGATTAAACGTAGAACTTAGAGATACATTTCGTTCAATGAATTTTTAATGATATTACGTACTCGAATGCACGACACGCTGCGAGACAGACACACATGACTTTCATTTCACGGTGATATAAATTGTTCTTGTTTCATATGGACATTATAGATCACTGGTGGATCCTAAAGGGATGTTTTGGTGTTAAAACACCTCTCTTCCAAATAAAAAAATCAGTTTTGCTGGATTTGTCTTAAAAAATTTAAGAAAAAATACAAAAAAAACTTTTTAAGTAAAAATGGGATTATAGAAGTATCGTCCTTGTCATTGATCCTGAAATAAAAGCTAAGCATGATACAAAGAAACATATCAAACCAATTAATTTTGCCGAAACACCCCTCATTATCGACATCAGGATCTGCTAGTGTTACAGATCATATATACGAACTACATTATATTATGAATCATTATAGAAAATTTCGATTGAGATGCATTACTATTTTGATATGTATGTTTACTGTGTGATACATAAGGAATAACTCATAAGTTAATACGAGTCTTACTTTATATTTGGATATTACGTACAGATTATGTACAAATGCCATATTTGGTTGTGAAATGTTCGAAAAAATTTCGATTACTTTAGATAAGCATTGCATGGAACGCTGACGTACTAAATACTTTGATAAAGTCATACTAACAATAAGAACTGTGAAATATAAGTAAATAATTTATTAATCAAACATACACAGTTGCTTAATTGAAACAGACTTATATTCTGGTTGATTTTATTTTAAAGATAGATATATCGGTTACAATATTATGGCCATACGTGATGAGATTGGCGTAGTCGTGCACAGCGTCCCTGTCGGAAAGCCGCATCCATTAAAGCGAGGGGCCGGAGTGCGGTTAAACTACCGCAAAGCACCGAAATGTCAGCATTAATATTGCAACCGTCTCTTGCAACTGCCTGCTGGCGGTCGCTTCTATGCTTATTATACTTATTGTATCGTGCTATCGAGCTTAAATATTAAAATCTCGTTTCCGTCTACGGCACGAGAATATACCTAGGAGAACGCGCAGGATTGATCGAGTTTTATGAATTAATCGATTAACCGAAGAGCTTCGGCATTTTATATCGACGGATTATTCAACTTCTATGAAGTCGAATCGAAATGATCTGAAGGTTTCGAAATTATTTTCAATCGAGGTACATATTATACAACTTTTCCAAATCTCGATTTAATAGGTATGCTTAGATTTTTATTAATAGGGGAACTTGGCGCTTATCCTTGTACTTCATGAATCATCGCTCATTATACATTAACATCCACGCGCGGTCTAACTGATCGCGCTAAGGGAAAAGGAAGAGGTCGATCCATCCAATCGATAACCGGCCTTTGGCGAAACGAGATCGTAATCGCGAGATAATAGCGGTCTCGACACGCTTCCGTCTTCGCGGTCGTACGTCGAGCGCCTGACGAGTGGGCACCTGTCCGCGGTATTCAAGTTATCGGCACAGGTGTCACGTGTATATATACGTAGCGATAAATGGGGCTGCGCTGATGGGCGTGCGCTCACGAAAAGCGACGTGCTTCATATACGGCAAGATATATATATAAGGCTGCCCTTTATGAATACCGGGAGGTGCAGGGAGTATAGTCGGGACGGTAGCCGCAAACACGCGATTCCGGCTGGCGCGGACGTGTCGAATTAATAAGTGAAAAAGTGAGGGCCGACTACGTCGTAACGTACTTCAGAAGTGATGTCCAGCCGCGAAAATCTCGGCTGGCGATGCTGGTTGCGTGGAACGGAATTGACTGCTCTGAAGAATCTGATAGGAAGAGAGACAGACGTATTTTATTCGCATCCTGGAGTGAATTTTCTGAGGACATGTACGGATGCAATACAAAGTGACTAAAAACTTAATAATTATGCGAAAGGTGACATATTAGTGTTAGGTATTTATAGTATTAACTAGAACTAGGTATTAGTATTAACTAGAATAGTGCTTCGCGCTCTTCGTTATACATATTTTTGCATATTTCTGGTGCCGAAAAAGTAGTGTGAGAAAGAGTGTTACATTGAAGCAAGAATTTATCAGCTATCATTGGATTCTCAATATTCCTTAAAGGTTTTGCTTGAGACTGACAATCATAGTGGAAAATTGTCGCTGATTAATACATAAACATAGCACTGCGCGTAATTTTCATCTCACGGCTTCGTAGGCGAGACAGGGAAGAAAAGAGAAAGCGGCAGTAGGGTCATAGTCGTTCGCGTGATATGTGCAACGGGGCAAAAAAGTGCATGTGCAAAACCGTAACTTCTTTACGGCCCTCCAGAGAGTCGTCGAACGACGAAGGTGCATCGTATTTATCCGCGTTCATTCCTATTTAAAGGAATGGGTGGGTGTCCTTTCGACAGCCGGTATTTCATTTTGATAAATCGTCGCGCTCGCTGATGTCTGCCATTAAACGAGAATTTTGCAAGGCTGCTGTATAAAAGAGTTACCCCGAACGCGGAAAAAACTTGATAAATATTAAAATCTGTTTGAAAAATTTACATCTTTCTACATTTTTATACGCTAACCAAGTTTACGATGGAAATTAATGTGTGCAATTACGATTGATACAGGACTATAGGATTAAATGCGCTCAAGAAAGAGAATCTTGTTTTTGATGTTCTTCAATATCGGTCAAACAGTCGATCGATCCCGCTACTGATGAATTATGCATCGCATCTTCCCTCACGATTCTTTTTTTTTTCTACAAAACTATAAGAAATATTGCCTCGAGCATTATTACACGTGTACACGAGAGAAGAAGACGCTCGAGCTCCGGCTTATAAGGCCACTCTTTATATTTAATGTAAACGCGTTCTAGTTTCTAAGACTAGTCCTTCGCTCGATAATGAAAACGGTCTCTTTAAGGAATTCGCATTGTTTAGCTTTGTATCGACCTGGATATCTTAAATAATACATAGCTCGCCGATCGAGCATAGATGGAATATATGTATAAACATAATTTAAAACGAAGCGAAGGAAATACTTTCTAATTGTCATTATGCGTGCATCGTGAAGGATGAAGGATGAAGGAAAAACTAAATACATATTATATCGATTAATACTAGATTTATTATACGTGTCACTGAGCTTCCAATATGTACGACGATCCAAATGCGAAAGTCCAGACTGCGAAATCCTTCCCATCCCTTTTACTTTTACGTAATATCTACGTGCTATCCGTGTAGTCGTTACTCCCGCTAGTATTTCCCACGTAGTGGACGCGTATATCCGCCCATATTTGTGGCGGGTTATTCGGCGAGAGCATGTATTGAAATGTCGTCGTTCCGGGCAAATAAGACGGAGAAAAGGAAAGGTGGGATTATCTGAATACAGTCGTTTCAGGGGTGAGTTGCGACCCCCCAGGGGGTAGTAGGTGGTCGCCCCTGGGGTCTGCCGGACCCCCACGAACTCGTCCCTTTCGCCGTGTGACGTACGGTGGTCATCCTCGCGCTGAATTACCACCATCTTCCCTTTCTCGTCCTCTCGACGGAGAAGGGTCCGTCAAATAGATTATTTGAATATCGATCGATCGCATTTGCGGCGGGATAACGGCGCGCCGCCCTATTTTCGGGAAATTGCGATTGGCGTACGGGAGCACGATTCCCCGCCATGCGTCACGATGATCGTTCGCGTTTTAGCATAATTCGGCCCGCAGCCTGATTGATAAATGCGACGTACTCCGATGCTATCTCAACCGTCCAGCTCTTGAGCCTCCGGTTTTAATCAGGACAGATGTGGGTTTCCGTCGAGTAGAACTGTGCGTGACATATCGTCGGACATTAAGGAACATTGAGAGACAATGTTTAGCAGTTAGCAAGAATAAATTTCACGTTTACGTAATTTAGGCACTGACTCGATTTGAAATTTAATCTTATTAATTTTATTAAAATGATAACATAAACGAAGAAAAATATATTATTTTGCTAAAATATATTATCCAATTATCGTCTTATTTACATATTTCTCGCTATATTCTTTTATATGTCTTATACGTTATAATTGTAATAAAATAAATGAAGACAGCTTGCAAAGGTATAAATCAACGTCTTCGTCATTGTTATTTCTTCACTGATGTGCGCCGTTATTCGCAAAGGAGTATAGAATATAAATAACCTTAATGTAATTAAGATAAAACTATAATGTTTGCCGATTCTCTTGATCGACGCAAGAAGTATACTTGGTATCGCGCATGTTCGGTATCTCTTATGGGAAACGAATGATTTTCCCGATCGGCTTATAGTATGGCGTCACTAACGAGGACCCGATTGCGCTTTTTGTTTCAGGTAGCGACGCGCTTGGCCGAATCGATAAGGAGCCAGCCTCGCCGGAATCCATACAAGGTGAGTTTGCAGAGTTTCATCGCTTGCTGTCGTATCTTCTCGATACGATTAACGAACGACGCGGCTTAATCTTCGACGGACATAAATTTCGTGCAGAAATAATACAGCGACGGAATAATGCGAGCGAAAAAAAATGCCGCGTTATGATAATGAACCCGCACCACCAGTTTTTTATTAATCTGAAATACTATCATGCGCAACAATGTCATTTGAGCTGTCAATCTTAATCGAATTTTAATTTTATGAGATCTTGATTCTCAGATTTGTTCATATAATTTTAATTTGTACAATAAAACCCAAAACTTTTAGATATATACATACGTGGAAATAGGCCCTTGAAGTTACACAAAAATATTATTCGATTGTAATACGTTAATAACATTTATATGTACAAAAATTGAATATAAAAGAGTCGTATCTTCAAACAAAAAGGCGAAACGGATTTTATCATAAGGCGCATATTGTTGGCACATCTCGAGTTTCTGCTTCTGCAGTCCTTCAGACGGTCCGGAGACGTCGGCTAATTTTTCTCTACGTAAAATATGTCATAAAACCAATTAAATTGGCTCTACAATAAGTTGTAGGTCGGAGTCGGATGTCGGAATGTAGCCGATGGTCCAATGAGGAAAATTTGTTTTCGAAAAAGAACTTCTCTCATTGGATTACGTGTGGCAAGCACCGCATACCCGGTTGTGCAACAGTTTATCATATTACTTATTGCCTCGAGGAATTCTTTCGTGGTGCGTAACTTTTAAGGGGAATTCTCCGTGTGTATTCACTACGAGATTTCTCGTCATGATCACTGAAACGATCAATAAAACATGTCTAAAAACCCTCGTTTGTCCGACTGAATCATCGACGATTTTCAGAAAAATTCAGTTCTTTTCAGGATTCTTTTACGGTACTTACGAAGCGGAACGATTTAGACGAATTTGAAATGCTAAAATTGCAAATGGTAACTTTTGTCTCACGCAACACCCACTAAATATAACAAAAGGAAAGGTATCGAGCGCGTGCAAGTTTCTAACGTTATATTATTATATCGTGTGAAAGTTTCGGTTAGAGTTGCGTGACTATTGTCAGTAAATAGAAATTAGAGGGAACCAATAGGACGTATTATATATTCTGTAATTTAATTGTTTGTATCTTCCAGCACCGAAAATTTATGCATGACTTATTATTTATAGCAAATTTAAAAAAAATTTAAATTATATATTTTGTTGCAAAGCTCATATTTCATGTGAGCATAAAAGGATTGCAATTATAATGCGACAAATGCACTGTTCTAATTCGCAAAAATGACCGGTCGTTTAGATTCTTGCGTGTTTGGCAAAACAAACTTTTGTATAATAAACCTAATAAGGAGAATTGTTAGTTCCATGAACGTGCGTTTCGAGAACGACGGGGCATGCTCGAAGGGTGCCACGCGTCACGAGATCTGACATATAGCGTGTATCGTTGTTCGCAGAAAGCGCGATAATGAGGGAGATGACAGAACGTAACGAATGCCGCCAAACGGCTGCATCTGCAAAACTAAGAAACTCATTTGCTGTGCGTAATAACGTAATCCTCCGAGTCTCCTTGTTATTATCAATACATGGTGGCCATGCAATTCTTCTTTACTGCTAATTGCTATAACAATATCAATCTGCTATTATATTTAAAAATAACGTTGATAAAAATTTTATTCCTAGTATTGTTTTTAACATCAATATTGTACATGCTATTGTACATTAAGACTAATTAATACATTGCTGACTGGGTGTTTGATGCGGAAACTAACGTCTGTGGCCAGTTATTTCTCATATTCAGATCCGATATTAAAATACAAAATTTTGTAGATAATATACAAAAGATTAGACATAAATAAACCATAATAAAAAGTGAAGGATAAATACAATTACAAATCCTCTACAATAAAAACTTTAAATTTTAAATTCTAATAACTTTGCACGACAATTTAAACTGTACGTTTTTTAAACATGAATGAACTTGTCACCAGTCAATGTTCGAGCAACAAAAGAGCTGATATGTCTCTGATCAGTACCTAATGTGTTATTTAACTACGAGAGAAACGAAGTGCGCGACTGTCATATTAGAGAAATAAACATGGTTCGAGTCAAAGCTCGTACTCGTCGACGAAACACTAAACTGCGATTCTCACGAGGTGAAATAAAACGGGCGAATGGACAGAAACTAACAAAGGTGTAGAGCTAGCTGACAAAAAATCCGCGGTTAGGACCGGCCTCTCGGAAATGCCAAACCGGTCGTAAACGGAGGACTCGCGCCCCTTCGCGAACGGTGCTTCTCGTAGAAGTATCACAAGGAGCGGACAAGTCGGACGAAGAAAAAAAAAAAGAAACGATCGGTAAATAGAAGCGAGGGGACGACGACGAGAGATCCGATAGGACCCGGGTCGGTGAGAGCGAACGGGATGGGGGTGAAGGATGCCGTCGCCGACCTGTGTTTTACTTTATAGCATTTAGCCCGTTGTTTGTCTTATTGCTATTAGCCTTCGTCAATTAGTAATTGCATTTTTAATGCCGATTCCGTGAATCGGGTCCACCGGCTCGACGTCCACCGGCCGGACGCAGCGCGGAGGCCCCAACCTTGGTGGTTCGCGAGCGGGCCCTCGGATGGAACGGCCTTAGTGGGGAGAAACTGTGCTCTCCTTGTGTCGGTCGGTAGGCACCGATCGCTGCCGTTAGGAGGGGGGCATGTCATTAGGAGTCATTAATATCGCGGACCTCTGTAATTTGACACACTTCCGATCGCCTAGCGCCACCATCACCACCGCCGCCGCCACCCGCTCCATTTTTCTCCTCTGCCTCCGCGTCTTCCGAGCATTTCGCGACCGTTCGCCCCGCGGCCACCACATCGGCTCCTCCTTGTCTTCTTTTTTGCGCCTCTCTGCGGAATCACCATGTCAGGAACGATATAACTGCCGACGAAACGTCGCGGTGCACTCCGCAGCATATTATTCGTGTCATTTCGCGTATTCGACATTCGACTTCTTCGATAATCAATGGTTCTCATGAAAAAGAAAACAATCGTACGTCAGTCAAACTTCGAAGAGATGTCGCGGAAAAATGTAAAATAAGTCACACCGATTCACGACACGATTTTAGTACGATTTATAGATTCTTCAAATCTAGCCCGAGATAATTTGATTCTGACTGTAATTATAAATTATAAATTGTATGATAATATTTTAATTACAGAAAAGTCTTACGCTATTAAAAATTCTTTATTCCTTAACAGAAATGAAAGATACATCAATATTCATCTAAAAAATTGTTTGTCGCTTATCTGTGTGCATGCTCGATTGTCGATGTTAGATTATTCATGTATTACGCTTTTACTATGTAGTCGAGAGACGCAATTATCTTTATTAAGCTGTCAAGCGATTCGAGACGTAGTGCTCGAAGCTGATACGTGTTCGATTACGAAATCGTACACTCGAGCGGATGCAACCGCTTGGTAATGCAGCCGCGATTAATATGATCCGCGGATGCTAATCGAGATTCTAATCGTTTATTCCCGCTTCGTACCCGCACACCTGTTCGACCGATATGGCCAGACCAGGGATTCTTTTAACGCGGACTTCTCCAAGATCTTTCGAGCGGTCACGTTACTCATCATACTTTCTAATGTGCTAGTATGAGTTTTTTTATTTTTATAACGAAATGATGTCAGTTGCCATTAACTACAAGTCAAAGAAATCGCTAATGACGCTTTGATCAGTGAAATAAAGAAAAGAGGAAATCGTCACAATACTTATTTTATTCAGTTTATTATTTATGAACATCTAATAATGTGTCGTTTAATAATAAAAGAAGGGTCAAAAGGTTTGATTTTATATATTCTAAATATTTTTTTAAGCTATAATGTTTTTTTTTTTATTGTATCATAAATTTTATGAAAATTAATATATATACATAAATAATAATCACTAATACGCGTTAAATATTAAAATAATTGTTTTTTGTAAATAATCCAACATTACAATAATTTTTTTCATATCCTGTGAGTAACTGAGAAACGTCTCTATATAGCTTTAACGGTTTCGAAGAATTGCCTTTATGCGTCTTGAATCAAAGCATGCGCCGAAGGTCGATGGAAATCCTGAAGGACTGAACAGGGATCGATTTTGTTTGGCATGCAAACGATTCTTGCGATAAACTTGCTTGAAGAATGCCCACTCATGCGAGCACGGACGATAGTACGTCTTCTTGGTGACTTTGTTATTCAAATCGTTTGGGCCGAAGCGATCGTGGAAAATCGCTTTTGAATGTCAAAACACTTTTCCCGCTTTTCCAAAGGAAGTCCTATTCTTCACACGTTGTGACTAAGAATGTTCCATCGTCACGTCGCGTCGGTCACGCATCAACTTGCGAAAATCTGATTTTTGCTGTTCAAAACATTTTTTTATTTTGTTTTTATGTAAGTTTTACTTTTAAAAACTCATTAATATTTTACAAGGTTAACAATTACGAATTAATTGATGAAAAAGTGATAATTTTCATTAATCTTATTAATTTATATTTTTATTGTATTCTCTATTTTTTCTAAATAAAATTATCTTATAAAAAATTTCATTCTTAAACTTGCGACTATATTTCTAGTTGTTGTTAATAAAAAAATGAGACTATGTTTGATGAATTGTAATACTAATTATTAATAAGAATTTGCACTTCTCTGTTTAAAGAAAATCGTGCTTGACGCTGAGAAGCTGTGCCGATCTTTAAGATATATCTCGATCGAACTAGTTCACTTTGTTATTCGAATCGGAGGGGTAAAACGAGATGGTCCTTTGAATATAGAGAAGCCCTTCCTTTCGAGCTTTTCGGGATTCATGCGTCACGATCGCAGCTAGACGGAGTGCAAATTCAAATTTCGCGATGGGATTTCTCGAGGATTTTCAGAGTTTTATCGTCGGTATCCACCGGTGAATGTCTCGCAAGCGGAGTATGCTAATTCTGCTGAAATGTTGACTGCGGTGTTGACTTCCTTCTACTTGCTCACATTGTTCGTCGACATACGTTCACAAAAACATGCACGCAATAGCCAAATAGTGATTTTACTGTGATTTGAACTCATTTCGCGAAATTCATTAGATATTTTTTTATTCCAAAGTCTATATCTAATACTTGGAGTTATGAATCACAATGTCAATTAATTTTAATACGTTTAACAAAATCCACAAGGGTATACACTACAATATCTTTTACACAAAAATATCTTTCAAGTAACTTGCGTAAAACTACGTGGCACATTCGTGCGAGGCGCCAGTTGAGATACGTGTATACGTGTATTCGTCGTGAGAAGTCTAATCGCGTAAGTGGAAGTGAAAACAAGTACAGCGATCCTTTCTAAGAATGAGGGATCGTGGGCCGAAGATGAGCGCACCCGCGGACGTGGAACTAAGCAACGGATTCGCGATTCCCCTTTCGCGAAGCGAACGGGCTCGGCGAGATATTTTCTTCCCCAGTCGATGCGCATTTCTCACGACTCGAGGACGACTTCCGTCCTCCGTTCTTGTTCCCTCTTAGAGAACGAACAACCGGACTCGATTCGATCGCGAAGGAATTAATTCGCTCGCCCACGCTCCGAAAATTAAACGAGCGCCGCGAGAGAAGAAGCCGTGAGAAATTGTACGAGACGAGACGAGACGTTATTTATGAAAATGGCGTTGATCGACGGGTGGGTGTCGGCGCAATTGTCGTTACACGCGGCGCTAGAAAGGGAACCAAAGAAAGAGGCTAGCAATTAGCAATTTAACCAATAACTGTGCAATTGGTGATTCCATTAATGGGATGGCCGTTCCCACAGAGGACGGTGCGTTTTTCGCCGTTTTTCTAGCGCGGCACTGCTCCCCTCTCGTGAAGTTGCGCAATTGCTTCGTGAACGTAATTACGATAATTACGTATAATTATTGCATTAACGATTAATCTCTCTCCCGCGATTAATCTCTCTCCTCGCGGGATCGTCGATAGTGTCCGCTCGATGACGCACGTTTGATTTCGTACGGTGTACAATGTGTGAGGTCGGTTCTTGCACTTTTTTAAGGTATATCGCTTCACTTTCTCTTGAAACGATATTGTTAGCCGTACTTTATTGCGACATGGCCTACAAATGTAACTACCTGTTAAACTGAGAATTGTTCGCAAACCATCAATCTTTACGAAAAAAAAAGCTGTCGTTTTTTAACAGAAGCCGTCGTTGTATTTTTTTCACAATATACTTCTCTACTATAGAAAATAAAAAAGATACATTCCTTTTACTTCTCACAGTGAAATTCTGAATTGCGAGAAAGGATCGTTTATTTCTAGTTTTTTTTTTTTTTTAAATGTAATTTTTAAAAGGAACGTAATTTACAATACAAGTGAAAGTACATACTATGGTTAAAAAATGGCTATACGGTATTTTAACTTAGAGTTATTACTCTTAAAATGAAAGCTAAACCTTTAAAAAACCCAAACCGGACCTAGATGAAAGCATAATATGGGAATTTTGTACGTTTTAAAAAGATGTATCTATTGTGGCGGCAGGGACAGTCGAAAGCCACACGTGACAGCAGAAAATAAACCGTTAATAAATTCGTGTTGCGCCGGTGGGCGGACAAATTGACTGCCGATAGCGCGCGCGGGCTGTATCCCACGCGGTCGATTATACATTAATTAAACAATCAATATTTATTAAGCTTATTATTGGACATGATCGCGCGAGCCGCCCGGGCATTAATTCGATTGTACGTCCGGTGCGGTGAGATCAGGCGTATTCCGTTTAATAGGCGCCGTATTGTTCATAACGATGCAATAAATATGGACGCGGGCAAATGAAGACGATAAATTATCGAACGCCCCCGCTGTCAGCGCCGGGTGTCTCCCGTTTGCCTTTCTAGCCTTTCTACTTGCCTCTCTAAATTACTTTCAGATGTTAGAATAAAATTTTTCCTTAAAAAATACAAATTTTGTTGTAAAATATAAGTATGATTATTATCGCGTGTCGCTATCTTTTAAAATTAAAGAATTTATGCGCTCTTTAAATAGAAAAACAAATTTATCTTATATCTGAACGTAATATCTATTTGTTTACATATTCAAGATAAGTATTAGGTGTTACAATTTTGTAATATTAAAATATTCATTAAACAATCTCTACCGTTTTTCCACCTTTCGCCAAGATTATTTTTATTAAATTTACGAAATAATAATAGGTCACAGAGATAGATACGATGTAATTAAGACTCCCCGCACAATACCGGAAGTAACAATTTAACTACTGGATGACCATTTAAACGTGGTTTCAACCCCTCGATACAATCTACGGTTCTCAACCCCAGCCTTTACTTCCGCCTTTCCTTCCTCGCCACTTATTATAATCAATTAGCGCCACGTTATCTACCAGCACGCGATTGTACAGATTGTCGATACGTATACACTCGCTGTCGAGGGGTGCAACCCTCGTAGTTTTTTATATACACCGTACATTCGCGGGGGTGGGCCTGCAACAGGCTGATGAGTAGCAAGATCTTTCTGGGATCCCTTTTTTTACTTGTCTTCCTTTTTCTTGTAATGCGATATATGTTAGCGTGCTTGTGGAGAACACACTATGTGTAAGTTTCTTCAGATTGTATTGAGCATCATGTACGTCACTTATTTGAATGAAAATATAAATTGTCTAATCTTTAATCATCTGCAGTAAGTGTAATGTCATTTATACCAGATAATATTATGCTTGAAAGTAGATTACCTAAAGTCATATGGAAAAAGTGGATCACCAATTAGCACATAAATTATTTTGTACTCCCGGATATTTCTGTAATCTTGTATTCACATGGGATCTTAGAGTAGTTTCTATCAATGGAGGAATGATATCGGGAGTGATATTGTACGGAAGGCCAGCCTCACCCTTCTCCCCCGAGGATAACGCAACGATGGACGGATTAAATTGCGCGAGAAATACGAGACGTGCGCGTTTATCTTAAGCATGGAATTGTATGAGTCAGCTGACACACGGGAACCCAGTGTCTACAACTTACGGTATGTACGATTCGTCGCTCGTAAGGTCTCGTTTACTCGCGGTAAGGGTGTATGCACCAGCAAACAGGAAAGAGTGCGTACAAGGGAGCAGAAGGGAAAGAGAAAGAAAGAGAGAGAGAGAGAGAGAGAGAGAGAGAGAGAGAGAAAGAGTGACGAAGGCAGCGCCTATCGCTCTTTCCGCGCCTTTCCTCGAAGATCTTTTACGCTTCTGCAGAAACCCGATAGCCCTGTCAGCCATTAAGCCAGAGTCGTGCCCGGTGAAAGGTTGGTACGGAGGGCGAAGGGCGAGAACAGAGTCGGTAACAATCGGGGAGGAAAGAGAGAGAAAGAGAGAGAGAGAGAAGTTCTCTCCTCGCCGGTGCGTGGAGGAAAGGGGGTGGTAAAGTACAGAGGGGCTCCGGAAAAGGGAGAAAAAGGCGCACCTCTGTGTGCGCTCTTCTACGCAGAACCTCACGATCGTCATCTCGGTATAAGAATATAACGCGAGTGCGTTAACGTCGACACAGGTATTGCCGTGTAACCGTTAAAAGATGGGTGCGATTTTCTCCCCGGATATTATCGAGCGATTTTTGAATCTTCAACGATCTTTGCGCTATTATTAATCCGCAATCGTCCTGTTCGCGTTTTAAATATATTTACAATTATAATAGTAAAAAAAGTATAAATTTGATATTTAAAATAATTATAATTCATGGTCAGAAATAAAAATCTAAATTGACATAATATATTTGCAATGTCGCAAGACTTTGACGTTCGTATAATTAATCGATCTTGCTGAATTTGACGCGATAAGATTAATTTACAAGGAAATAACTTCTGTAGAATCGGAAACGAATCCCTTAACTTTGTCACACGCGCATTACGGAAAAATGAGACTACGGCAAAAACGCTATGGCGGTCCAACGACTGCAACGTTGGCCGTTTAACCAAGAGAAACGGTCAATGAGACGATTCTATTGCCGTGTAATTGTCATTTTCGTAGAGGAGCAGTGGTCGCGTCTAGACACCGGTAATTGTGGAACAAAAGAACAGAAGACGATGCGCGCAGGTAAACGTCACCGTTATATCCTTACCGAAACGATCATCTCCAGAGCAGTCAGAGTTTGCGGTCGTCGTCGTCGTCGTCGTCGTCGTCGAAGTGGCGAGACGCCGGAATAATTAAATTCATTACGGCCGCCTAATTCTGATCGTCTCGTAGAGGCAGTGCCAAAACTCATAATTAATTTAATCGCTCGGCCAAGCAAGTTTCGTTAACAAAGAAGCGACGAGTAAAAAGAAAATCAGTAAAAAGAGAGGTTGTTATAAATATTCAGGATGGGAAGGAGGATCCGCGTGGGAAAAGACGTATACATATTCTCTCAGTTAAGGAAACTTTATTGTCTTTATAACTATATCGACGTACCTCTAATATGCCAATTTATCTCAAGAAGCGGATTTACTCGCGAATGTAATGGAAACCTGAATGTAGGTTAACATTAATGGATTTGCGATGTATTAATCTCACGAAGGATGCAATTTTTTCCGTTCTAATTTTTATTCCTAACGTTTCGGAGCGGAACTGTTTTAACAACGGGCCTAATTACACGTGATACACTTGGTATTCTTCAGTAACAGAGTGTAACAGATTGAAATAGATTTTTCAAGAAATGTAATCTTAATTCAATGATGATAAAACGTTCTCCACAAGTAGTAGTATCGCTCTCGCGATCTGCAATTATATTCCTAAGGGTTAAAAGAGATTGAATCCTTGTATATTATTATTAACGCTATTTGTGTCTATCAAAATTTCATGTCCGCTTTCATCTCACAAAGAGTTGCAAGCTCGATCAACTGGGGAGTGATTCTGAAAAACGACACTATTTTCCGTTCAGCGACATTGTTTTTAGAAAGAACGCAGAGTGTGCGCAGTCACGTCGACGCGAGCAACGATCGGCATGAGATTATTAAAGAGAAACTTCTGCGGGAGCTTGATAAGCCATGGGGTATTTCACACTCGGACAAACCTTGTATCGCACGGGGCGTTAATGTAGCGTTATTTAACTCGGTTAGATGGTCTCCCCTTGTGACTGGACGGCCGCCTGCCTCTAGCGGAGAACCCCTGGAAAAATCCGGGGGTGCTCGCCGTCCCGTGAAAACACCGCGGGGGCAGTGACACGCACAAAATAGCCAGCTATTCCGCTTATATAGCACGTCAGGTGGTAAGTGATCGCGCGTTGAAAGTTGCTCGTCGTCCGTCACTCGCTTACCGCAGTTTATATTTAGGCAGGGGTTGTGTGAAATTTGTATACTTAATTTTAATGAATTCACAGGTGTTGACGCTGTAAACACTCATACATGTATAATTATTATAATACATATATCTATTTATAAATATATACATATATGTACCTACATATCAAACATCAGACAAAGTTGTTTCTTAACGTCGCTAAGGTAATTTTGTCGTGTACATAATTTGATGTGAAAATATAATGCGTCCAATACGACGTAAATTTACTGTCTGGGGAGCGTTGGCGATCGCCGGCACTTTAAGAACGTCGATAAATTTTCATTCTCACGGAAGATGAATATCGATTCGGTAGGTAGCACGTGCCAAAAGGCAATATCTGGCGAATATGTTAAGGAAGTCGCATACATCGGGGTCAGTACAGCGTGAAAATAGAATGTAAAGTGCCTCGCAGGCCTCCCCGCTTGTGCCGATCGGCCGCGGCGGGGCGGCCTTAGGCGCAATAGGGCGGTTTCCACAGGGGGTTGGTTTGACGTGTATGACGTGCCGGCCACGTGACCGGACTGTCGAGTCGACAATCACTGCCCCAGACTACGCACGATGAATCTTAAGTATGGGATATTCAAATAATCTCGACGTTGCCTTCTCGCTCTTTTTTCCTCTCGAGAAACTGGCGAAGGTTCTAGCTGTTCTAACGATTGACGATGATTTCACGATCATCGTGTAACGCTTAAACTGAAATAAAATTATATTAATATTAGATTGAAAGTGAAGTAGCATAAAACACTGTAATCATATTCTGGAAAGAAAATTGCAATTTCCGACGCGCCTAGTAATATGTCACCCCAATCTTCAGCGATTTAAAATTCTATTGTCCGGCTCTTTGCCTTCAGAAACGAGATCTAGAAATCAAATTTCGCCCAATACGCGGGAAAGTTGCTCGTAAGAGGCTGGGAGTGGTCAGCATGCAGGTCTACCGCACCATACATCACTGCCAGTCGAGCGGCAAAGGGTGCCAGTGCGAAATGGTGTCGTGGTATCGTCGCGGAACTTTCCCTCCCCGGTAACTCTCTTTTATATGCATAGTTTCATTTCCTTATCGGAAATTTACGGCGAGCACAATGAAGGCAAAACGATTTCTTGCCCACGTCGCACCGCTATTTCTATGAGATTGCTAATCATTCGTTTTTACTTGCCATCAAAATTGTGGTGCAATTTTATTCGTTAAATTTCATCGAATTCTTTTAAGTTTTTGAAATATTGTATAACATTGATTCTTATTTTTATTATCTATTTCTTCTTAAGTACAAGTGTCTTTGTCTGCAAGTTCAGGGTTGAAATTCTTAAATTATTTAAACTCTTAAAATTTTTCATATTTAAAATTTAAATCAATGCCCAAAACACTCTATCTATCTGCATCGAAGGAACGGCTGCGTTTGATCGGGTAGCACGTGCCGAAGGGTCCGCACATTGCCTCCGTCTAACGGTATGGCCGCGTTGATGATGACGAGCGATGACGGCGGCGGCCTAACTGTTATCCGGTCGACTGTTTACCGATCCCCGCATCTGCCGCGCGATCGGCTATTTCGTTTTCATCGCGCTGCAACCGCGGTTAATGGCGCCATGCGTCCGAGCTTCTCTCTCGCTGCTTATACCTGGCCCTTAATTTGGGGTTTCGCCGATACAAGCTCTGGGCAACAATGATCATCGAATTTCGTCGATCAATAGCTCCGGGCCCACGCTCACCGTGGCTCACCGAAAAACAGACGGAATAAATTAGGTTCCATTCGCCGGACGGAATCCGTAATACCCATTCAAAGATTCGTCGCGCGCGTGATGTTGGCGATTTTCTCACATAGATCGTATGGTTGATTATAGAAAATGGATCTGCTAGGATCAGCCTTACTTATCCTATCACGATGAGATGATAAAATCAGTTTTAAAATTGTTGGCTTTATTTTTAATGAAAGTTCTATATAATCGTGCAGCTAAATTAAATGAAAGTTATGACGAGAATCAAAGAAAGAAGAAATAGAATTTCAATACGCACATAAGAATATAATCGCATGATATTTAAGATTATCCCGCGTTTAAGAAATCCTCTCGAGTATGCAAGTTGTCTGGTACCCGTACATCTTGTCGCGCCTTGTTCAGGACGCGTATGTGCGCGTGCGTAAAAAAGACACGGGTGAGAAAAGGGGGAGGGAGAGAGGAGGATGGCCACGTGCCTCCGGTAGCACGCGACCAACCTAACGGTTTTAGACTCACCCCACACACGCCGCGCTCGGAAACCAGTCCACCCCTTCTCTCGTCACCCTTGCCGGGCCGCCGGGCAATGCCGGTTCAAAACACGCCAGACGAAACACTGTTATTCTATTGGCTCTGGTATCTATCCCCCTATGGTGCCCTCCCCTTTGATACGCTTCTCTCGTCGTCTACACTCTCGTCGCGGTAACTGCCGCGATTTTCAGCATCAACATCCGGACAATACTTATGCGACTCGTGTAGCTTCCCGCTTGGAATCCCGGCAGATCCTTACATGATTTTGACACATGAAACTTGTCCGAGAAAATATTTTTCGGTCAATATATACTGCGTAGTCTCTTTTACGACCATCTCTTACTTTTTGACAATTTATGAGATTTAGAATATTTCATATAATCGGGAGGGTATTAGTTTGTCATATACTTGGCACTGTTCCGTTCTTTATAAAGAACCCCCAAATCATATTACGTCCCCTTTAGCCATATTTTTACATGAAACAGTCGTAAAGTCTCGCAGTGTTAAAATGCTCGAGGTAGCGATGCGAAGACCGATCGGGATCCGATCTGTTTTGTCGGACGTTACCTCGCGGTACGTCTCGGGGTCCCGCTCTGAATGAAAACCAAGGCCCGGCCAAGCATAATCGAATGACGTAAGGCCCTAATAAAATCGTAAGTCGGTTGACAGGCGGTGCATATACCTCGGGAATAATACCCGGGGAATTCCTCCCCCGTAACCCGGGCCGGGCTGCATTGTCGTCGCCTTACGTAAGAATGGCGACGAAGAAACGACGCGGAAGGCAGATGCTGCTTAGACATTCGGTCGCGTTGCTACACAACCGAGAAAGAAGAACGGCTGGGAGGAGAGGAACCCGGCTCTAATGCGATCTGCCATCTTAGAGGGGTGCGCGTCTTGCTGAGACGCGAGTAAATCGGGGGAAAAGGGACTCTATAACGATGAGAAACGTCTACTTGTCGTCGTCGTCCCGTTGAATGAAAAAATGTGCAATTAATTGCGACATTTGCCTCATATTCGGACGAGAAAAAGTTAGTACGATATTAAATAATATCAAAATATGTTGGTGGATTTTAAATTATATTAAAAGGAAGCGCTCTAAGTCATAATAAGAATATTTAGTATTAATTAAATTTGAAATTTTGCTTATATGCTCATTAATATATTGGGCACTGATCTATTTTTAACCGATTTTATTTTATTCGCCAGTCGGGAAGTAAATTTGGCTTTTTTTCATCGGTCGAAGAGAAATGACGTGCAATGGCGCGACAAACTCGACGTAAAAGTTCACGTTAGCTCGACCCTGGCGGCAATGCATTCTGCGAATCGTGACTCCGATATGCCGTAAATTAATTCTTGAGAAATAGAAGCATAATCACTCGCCGTCACGAACATTAAAACAATCGGTTATACGATTGTTCCTAGCGAGAGTTCCTACATTTGTGAAAACAATGAATCCAACGCTGTGAAAAAGTTGATGATTTTTAGGGTCAAGAAACTTCTACGAAAGAATATTCCTTTTTACAATATTTGATAAAGGTAATCGTTTACAATTAAAAAAAATATAAATTAATCGATTTCATTGCATCGGTATAGTCTCGAAAGAGTCGCGAAAAGTTGTGAGAAAGTTGATCGATTATAAGACCACCAAGGAGCAAGAAGAAACAATACAAAGAAGTAAAGGGGTTAGGGAATCGAGTAAATCGCCGACGAAGGTGATCGCGAATTCGCGGGTGGATCGGTAAGATATAAAAGAGAGCGAGGGGGGATTAAACGGGGAGAGAATGCGGGACGCAACCGCGAAATCGGACCGAGCCGTGAAAATAACGATTTCTCTTTTGTGACGCGTTCCGTGTACGTTAAAGCGAGAAGGGCCGGTTTCAGTAGGAGGGATTCATCATCGGGCCCGCGTGACTCGCCGATATTTTTCCCCGAGACGCGCCTCGAGGAATCGATATTTTATGTAGATCGCGTGGAAAGAGCAGCACGCCCTCGTCGTCGGTGGCTATTCTCGCCCCGGCGAACAAAAACACCTTGGATTCGGAGAACGAGCGGAAGAGAACCGAGAGTGAAGGAATAGGAGAAGCTGGAGAAGAGAAGGGACGAAGAGAATGTTTGGGAGGGAAGCTGAACGGAGGAAGAGAGATGACTGCCGCTTAGGAGAAGGGATTCTGGTTGCACGGTACTGTGGCCAGAATTCATCCAGAAAATGGAACTTTTTCATAGCGATTCCTCGCTCGCGAGCGGAGAAAGCGTCTGTCGCTATTCATCGGCCAAGTCCGCCAATTTAGATGGGAATGTATACGCTACTGTTCGGTGAAATCGGAACATGATGACGGAATCGATCCATGTTGCCTATTATACTCTAACATCTGATTTGTGATAAACGATTCTGTCTCGCGAATTGATTGATTAAATATGCATTAAGAATTCACCGTGCGTACAATTCGGAAGAAAAATTGATCTAATTAAATTAATCTTAAAGGTGAAGTTTTGATTCAGGACGTATCAGCGAAAGATAGTATATAGTAAGATTTTTAATCAATTATTAATAATAAATGTTACTATTATAATTATATTAGCAATCGTATTAAAAATCATTTGGATATAAATTTATGAAGGTTTTGATTTTACCGAATATTATTTAAACGACTTTACGCATTTATTCAGACTTTGATTTTGACGAATTAATTCTGGGAAACTTTTGTTCTGATGGATGTAATATTCATGAGAGGTTTGTATATAATTCAGACGTTGGGTTTGTATGGATATCAGAGAATACTGCTTACATTGTGCTACTTCGTATTGTGTGTTTCTTGAATTATAATTCAGATTAGCTAGGAAATGTTCGTTCTAACACACGTAACAGTGCGAAAGACTTGTTCTCGAAGAAATTATCTTCATTAGAGTGTATTCGCAACGTTTAATTTAGCGAATAAATGATGTTTGCATTTTCTTAATTAAATTTCCGATTAAAAATTAAGAAATTTTTTATTCTTGTATACTATTTAAATTTTCAAAATATTATATAAATTATCGTTTCTAAAATCATGTACGAATGTCATATTTAAATTAATAATAAATAAATCCCAATAGATTCCCTAATCTGATTTCTCGGTTTGACTTTCTGATTCAATAAGCTCCTGCTTCGATCGCCACGATTAAATTTCTTTGCCCCTCTTTTCGTGAGACTTGACAGCCAGTAAGTTTTGCCAAAAACCGCATAATCCTCGGTAGCCTTCAGGTGCGCTATTGTCCGCCGTTTTATCACCTGACGGACGTGACTCGCACGGGGCGAGCACGTCCTGGAGCTGCTCGCCGCGTGCTCGGGTCGTCGGCCACGTAGTTTTCGCCGTGGGTCACGCGAGGAGTAGTCGCTCTCTTGAGGGACGAAGGCGAAGGTCGCCGCCGCGCCGTGGCCTAGCATCCTCGACCTCTCGTAGGAGCGGAACGTATATAACACGAGGGCTGCATCCCACAGCTGCACCTCCCCACCGACGCCCGCTCGACCGTGTGTGTATCATCGCTCGCTTGCGTTCGTGCGACTCTCTCGACGACGCGGACGGTGTTTTTCGACTCGCGTACGTGCGAGTGTGCGTGGGTGATGGATAGACGGTTACCGTGTCACTCGTGCAAAGCGCTAAACGGACTTGAATGGCTCGAAATTGCATGGGCGACTGCATTGTGACCGCGTCGACGGCACAATGGATCGCCGCGCGATGAGCGGGCGAGTGTGCGTGCGCCGGTGTGTATGCAGATGCGGCACAAAGAGACGAGGATCCATCGGGAGATAACGATCTTCCAGATGAGCGACACATTCTTTCTCGTATACGGCTCTCGATATCGAATCGACGCGCCGGCTCTAGATCGGCGGGTGGATCGACGATCCGAGAATGGCCGCTCCGATTGTAGGGTCGCAGGTGTGAATTTACTGGTAGTTTGGAACTAATAGCGAAGTCGTTATACTTTATTTCTCTTAGTCGCGGGAGGAATGACGTGAAAGATATTTGCAGGAAAGATAGAGAAGGATCGAATTCTTACTGATTGTGAGAGAATAGCATTGTTTTCGACATTCATATAATTCCCTTTTGAAAGTACAATAGTTTTTCAAAATCCTTTTATACAGAATAATCTTTAGTACCTGAAGATCTATCTCTTTCTAGCGCAACCGATGGCGCAACTTTACGAAAGTACGTTAAAAATCCGTTAGTGTTCACATCCACGTCTCGCTCTTCCTCTTTCTCTTTCGTGGATACGAGCGACGTGTCTATATACCCTTAACAAAATCTATCCGCGACTATCCGTTGACTTTTTTTTTAAACTATCGCCTGTGATTCGCCGAGAGCGAGGCGTCAGTTACTCGTGTACTAGCTGGAAAAAAACCGGAAAAAACCGTCGCTTCCTGTCGCATTTACCTCCCCTTTCGTCTTCTTCTGTCTCCGAGTACGTGTGCGTTTGTGTGCGATTTTGCACGCGTGTGTCCGTTACAAAAAAATAAAACCAATCGGCGGTAGTTTTCATCCGCCGAATCACCCGTTTTCCTCCTGTTATCAAAGACGTCGCACCTGGTGTATAATACGGACCGTCACATCTTTAACGCGTCGTTCACCGTAACGTACAAAGGAGAGCAAGGGTAAAATCAAAACCGGCAGAAATCGCCCCAAAAATCTTGGACCCCTTCTTCTATTTCCCCCCCCCCCCCTCACTCCCAGCGCGCCGTTTTTCCCGTTTGCGAAGAGTCGCGGAGGGGCCCGTAGATTCTCACGGAAAAAAAGCGTAATTTTCGACGAAAAAAGGGAGGGACGATGCAAATTTGTGGATGAAAAAGGAAAGCCGTGTGTGAATCGCCGTATGTACCTGCCGCAACATCTTGCGCGTTCGGAAAGGACGGATGAGGAGCGCGGGGAGTAATGGATCGCGCGAACGAAGGAAAGAAGAGGGCCCCGAGATATACAAACCCGGGTGGGGCGTAGAACGTGCCGAGCGGAGCGAAATTTTATAGGGAATCCGCACCAATGCCGTGCGTGCGCGCCAGTTTCCTGGAGGTATTCTACCTGACCTGTTGCGTCTTTTTTTCTCCCTTTTTTTTACGATTTCAGGGGAATCCTCCCGTCAGGTAACGCAGATGGAAGGAGCGAAAATCGGGTCGTGGGCCCCCGAAAAGCGATGCCGCGCTCTCGCAGGATATTCACAGGATTTTGAATTCCTTCGCTCTTCTTCCTATAACGATCGTTCCCGGCCGGCTACCCCCCGGTAGCACCTCGACGGAGAATCTCCGTTCCCCCACCTGCGCCCGCGGCAGAACAGCGTTTTTACAAACGCTCCCGCGAGCGTTTATCTCCATTTTCGGTTTCTCTTCTCAGCTTTTATCCCGGAATCGGGAGTCGATGGGAAAGCATCACGGAGAGGAGCGGCTCCAAATGGCTAAGCGACTTCTACTTTTTGGCGTCGCTGACCCTCGTTCCCCCCTCGACATTACCTTTCCGCGGTTTTCGACTTTTCCCACAAGAATGCGAGAGAATAGCTTCTTTCCCTTGTCTTTAGTCGCGGTTGATTGCTCGCTTTAGTTTACGTGTTTTTACGTTTACCTCGTAAACGCGCGCGAAGGATAGTTAACCCTAGAATCCATGACTGGGGTCGATTTCGACCCCAGGCGAACTTTGAACTACGCTCCTGAGCTAGCGAGTGACATTATCGACTCAGGACCTGAACCATAATTCATTTCAACTTTCTAAAAGTAGGGTTATGTCGGGCGCAGCGTTAGTTGTTCGCTAGCAGTGAAGTAGCACAGTCGTAAAGCGGGCGTGGGGTCGATATCGACCCCAGTCGTGACTTGCCGTTTGAGTTTCGTCACGGTAAGCTAATTTTATTTTTTCGCTAGAATCAATATATATCATGTATTATTACGTAATCTGAGCATAAATAGTCATAAATATTATTTAAGACGAAATATCACACAATTTAGTCGGTAAAAATCCCGTTGCCTAAGAAGATTGACATTTCGCAGAAAATGGCTGGGCGATATAATGTTTCATTTTTTTCATATTTTTTACTATTTTGTATCAAATAAAAATGAAATAATACTTAAAATACAATTTTTTATGGTTTTTTCATCGACTTTTTCCGTATTTCAACTTTGCGAATTTCTTCATCTTTATAGTCCCAAATAAATATACTTTTTGAACAGAACATAGCGATGACAATTTTTTTCTAATAGTCTAATGTGTCCTCTTTAAAACCCCGTTTGAAATTTTAAAATCGGTTGATTACAAAAAAAGATACAAATTTTTGTTTAAAAAAAGAGGTTTTTGCTGATTTTCTGCGTTTTTCAGTCTTTAAATGGATTTTTCACTAACTAAACTTGAGTAAAATTAAATTTACCGTATACCATTCTCTTCGTTATTAAAAAACGAAGAAATTCATGTAGGTTTAAAGGCCCTTTATTTCTGTAGGACCGGTTTTACGATCAAATAAAGCGTGGGGTCGATATTGCCCCCAGTCATGGATTAGAAGGTCAAAAAAATGTATCATGGATTCTAGGGTTAAGAGGTCTACAAAGAAGCGTGTAGATAATATTGTTAGAACGACGGTGAAGATGTTAAGATCCGTAATATAATTGATAAATAAAATTTATTAAGTTTATCAATATAAACATAATTGCACATTTACAAATTGTACAAACGTAAATATAATTTTTATATTCATGTTTGATACAAAATAACGTATGCATTATTTATATAATATATATAAATACTATAAATAACAAACTACGTTACCTGTTAGACATTATATAAATTGAAAAATGTTTATAAAAGATTTTTAGCTTTTTTCCAATAATTCGACAATGTGTATGAAGATTTCCTTTCCAATATATTTGCACATAACTTATTTAAACTATATTTACATCAAATGTATTTAAAACAACTTGCACAATTTTGTTGCGATCAATTTATGTGCAAAAAGTGCGTATGAAAGACGAAATCTTAAGGTTCGTTGACTCCGATAACGTACATGCAGTCTTATTGCTGCGACAGCGGCCCCGAGCGCGACATACGTTGAGTGCTATAAATCCCCCTTCAAAATAGTGTATCGGCGTATCGAAATAATTATTAAAAATCGCGCGAGCCAATCGCAGCGCGCAAGTCCGTGTTCTCCGAATCAGCGAATCGGTTCCGTGCCATTATCCAACGACCCCGGCGCGAGCGAGACGAAGGAGGCTCTCGGTAAAGGGGTGGCGAGGGAGAGAGTAGTCATAAGATACGATGATGGATGCTCGCGCGAAGGGTTGCTGCTATCGGGTAGGGAGAGAGAGAGGGCACGCCGAAAGGGCAAAAGGGTTCTCCTCGACCAATCGGCCTGACGTAACCGATGCGCCCGACCAATCCTCGGGCCCAGCAGGGCCATGTATAGTGGTGGGGAAGGTTCGTGCGCCCTTAGGGGCACAGTTTCGTTGCGTCATTCTGACACTCGCTCTGTATCAGTTCGTCGACTAAGACCGGCGCTGCAGGACTCGGGACTATCTCCGGCAAACTCGTTTCTTCGGAACCGCTGTTTTGATAGGCCCTCGGACTCGCGGGGATTAATTGAGATAATTATTCGCATAAATATTCATGAGGTGTTAATGAGCGATAATTAAACTTAAACGGCTTAAATTCTCGCAAGCTTAACTATTTTCGCATTCGATCGCTATAGTTGATATCGCGCGCAGAAAGGTGAAACGTCGCGTTTTTTCTCGGAGTGCACAGCTTTTTCCGTCTCATGTCTTGCGAAGCGCGATGGGATCGCGCCGATCGATAGATCGACGTGGGATCGCCGAGCGCGATCCTTTTTACATTCGCGTGAGAAATCGATCACCGTGCTGGACCACGAGAAGCGTCCCAATGTAGGGACGACGAACGGAACAGACGAAGCTATGATGGTCTTCCTGGAAGAATCCAGGATGATCTTCGCGGACATGCGTCTTCATGCCACCAGCACGCCTACCAGCACCCCCACGCGATACCATCATCATCAGAAGTATAGAGCGCAGAATAACAACGATTGTACGGCAACTGCGAAATTCTTTTCTGATAAACTTGATAATAAGTTTGATACGAAGTCTAAAAATATGTATTTTAAACTTATATCTCTGAGAGTTTTACAGCTTTCAATGTTACGTTGCGTCTTGAGTTTGTATAATAAACGCAAAGATGTCATAGATTTGACTTTGAAGATTTATCAAGCATAAAAAATTTAGATCGAACAGACATTTAAATCGAGGTTTTTTTTTGTTGCAGATGCAGATTTGCACGGCGACGTTGATGGTCCTGAACTTAGCGGAGATGATAGGAGTATTGCAAGTGACATCCAAGATGTCACCGAGCCACATCTTGATAATGACTCCATGGACTCGGACAGGGAAGCTCTTAATCTGGTAAATAAATTTTGATCTCGTATCTGTTTTGACTTATTCCTTTCATCTATATTTACGATTATAATTCTTCTTTCTGATTGATATTGAAGTTGAATCATTTTATTAACAATCTTATGCGAATTTCTCTTATACCTGTGTAATTTTATTTAATTTTATAAATTGTGTAAAATAATATACACTGTTCAATACTTTGTAATTTGCGATTAGAAGACAAATAGATATTGATCGAATCTTTGTCGCGTATCACCAGCGTTTAATAATTATCGGGAGGCGCATGGAGAGTGCTGAAAAGAGGCGCGGCTTTTACAATTAGTGCCGCGAGCAAAATATACGAGTATAATTCAAATAATTTGCACGGCATCTTGCGTGCACGAAGCTACAGATGCTTGTTGTATAATACGCGCGAAATTAGTTGCTCTTCTTGGTCTTCGTGTGTCAACGATTCTATTAACATCGACGATATAATATAATGTTCTCGAAATTAATAACGAAAGGCAAACATTTTTACAGTCTTAACAATAGATTATTATTATCGCCATTGAAAAATATAGAAACAACGTGTTGCTTCTTCAGCTCGTTATTTAATTTGACATAAAAACGTTATAAATACAAAGTTTATCAGATATCTTTTTAAATAAAATAATCTGTATATAGAAATAAAAGGATTGTACTAAATATTTCTCTTATAAATAAAAATATTGTGTTAAATACATAAAAATCAAATAAATAATTAAATTATTGTTTATTTATTTTTAATCGTTCTTGGAAACAGTATCTATATATAATGTTTTTATGGGAATCTTTTTTAATTAATTAATCTTGTTTTTGTTTGTGTTGTTATTATTAATAATTAAATGTGTCTTCGTACTTAACTCGTCAATAACGTTTACAAAAGACGATTTTCTTCAATAACTTAACTTCAATGGTATTTTCTCTACTTATTTTGACGAAAGCGTGCTTTGTCATGTCATCCATTGTTATCTGTTGCCTGTGTGCGTTGCTTAAATGTATCAACAACGTTACCAATCCCATTTGCGAGCGTAATATCCCAGCGTGCTTTCTTTCGAGAGGAATGGTTCAGGAACGCGGCGCGACCGTGTCTTCGATTTTTTTCGTACTACAGGACGCTCTTGACGGGCGTAAAAAGCGCTCGCGATCAATATTTGACAAATAAATAAAGGAAGCCACTAGCGAGATGAACGACAAGAAGGGACGACGGTAGGGAGAGTAGGTTTTATAAAACACAAAAGCGCAGGATGGACCGTAGTGACCAATATCCTGACCTGGCCGAGTGTAAACACGGCTTTGTTCGACGGGCGAATTTACTCTGTAATATTAGGGAGGGTGGCCCGCCTCGCCTCGCGCGCGGCCCGGCTGATTCTTCGTGTTCCCGGTCCCACGTTACAGCGTGAAATGTCGTAGCCCGCATTTCGAGGGAATCAAAGATTGTCACTTGATAGTATCAAACGATAAACTATTCAGTCGTAGGAAACGCTAAAAGTTTTTATAGCGCTTTTACTGATCGTAGTGACGGCTCGTGATATTAACTCTTATAATTAGAAGACATCTTCTTGAGCAGATAAATATAAATCTCGAAATATATACTGCCGATTATATATTTATCACAATTTTTAAATAAATTTGAGCTTGATTTGTTAATAAAAATCAATTATGTAATGTAAATTCAACGTTACTTCAGGTCACGGATGTCTCGCAACGCAACAGCAGCAGCGGCACCAGCGGCAGCGCGTCCTCGCCGAGTTCCGGCATCAGCAGCCAGCTCACGGGCAGTCACCAGCAGCAACACACGTCCGGCCAACAAAACAATAGCAATTCGCAGGCCGCGCTGGCGACCGCTCAATTGCTCAGCCAGCAATTGCTGATGCACGGTGCATTAGGGACCCAGGATATCCAAGCGATCGCCTCGACGCTGCAGCAACATCAACTGCAATCACTACAGCAGCAGCTACAGCAATTCGCCATGTTTCAGGCCAATCCGGCGGCGGGACAGATTCCGCCGTTCTTCCTACAAAATCAGGTGGGTGCACGGGTAATCAACAATGTTTCACTGTGAGCTAAGATCGGGGTCCATTAAAAATAATATTTACGAGATCCATGTTCCGTCGATGACTATCTGCCGAATTACTTATCTATTTAAATCACAAATTGCATTCCGTGCCGTTGCGATTCCGTCGGAGGGATCGAAGCCGATCGAAGCCCGCAATGTTCGGCCGTACTATCTGATCAGGGCGCAGATCAGGCGAGAGCGAACGTCTTATTCTTCGCGTACAGCGTCTTCGCGATTCGACGTCAAGATAGCCGTCTGGCAACGGCACAAAGGAAATCGGATGCTACCTTCTCGTTTAGGCTTGCCCTCGTCGATGCAAATGCGCGCGCGAACAGCGCCAACTTGCAACCGCATCACGGCTGAATTTCGCGCTCCATTACGTCGCATTAAAGTCTTTTCAAAGAAGTAGTCATCGAAATGATCTCGACAAAATATTCTCCGATAAAAGTTGCCTGTTTATTTTAGTCTTATTATGCATTCTTATATTGTTTCGCGTCGATGACGGGAAAAAGTGAGATGCAATGTAATTTATCGCAAAAATAATAAGCTAAAAAAATCTTGGTTGTTAATTCGGTTGCGCAAAAATGAAAAAAGTTATCACTAAAAAAATCCGAATTTTAAAACACATCTGATTATAATCATAATAATATAGCAATACAGAAAACGCGTATAAAACGGATAATAATTGAAGACATCCCCCGGAAAAAGGAGAGGCGTACAAAGAGATTTCCTGATTTTCCTCGATAAATATCACGTTTCGAGCATGGTTTAAAACCCGCGCTTGACGATCGCCGAAAAAAGAAGCGACATATTTATCAGTCGTCTCTCGCAGCACGCATTCCTCCGATGAAAGAAGCGTTCCACGATTTTCTCACTATTTGTTCGTCGGATCTCTCTCGGATCGGCAGAAGGTGGAGGAATCGATCCACGATATCCGGGGATACGTTGAAAAACGATCCCGCTTCCTGGATGCGCTCCCTCTCCCCCTCCTTCGGCCCTTCTCGCGAGCGATCTGAATGGACCGGGCTTTGCATTTACGAATAAAAAAAAAACTGTCTATAGAATCCGTCACGACGTGCGCGTGCAACTATAGTCTCCGGGAAAAATCAACAAAACGACTTCGAGCTTTAGCACGCTTAATGGGCAGCCGTGCTCCGCCGTGTGTATTATACATTTATTGTGCATGCACACGTACACGCGTGTATTTGCGCGTTATAGGGCCCTAGATATCCCCCGTCTCTCTATCGGAAGGTACCGCGCGATGCCACAAGGTGGGCTTATAGGGCCCTTCGGCACCTTGCCCCGGGGTGCCTTTTGTTACCTCACACGTGGCCAGGATGTTTCCTCTTTTCAACGCGCTCCTTCTTCTTCTAAGGGAGGATCGTCCTCATCTGTTCGTCTTTCTTTTTTTTTTCGCGCGGAGCATTAAGACAGGCACACGACCTTCTTCACTCGGGAAATCGCTTTGCCGAGTACAACCTGACCCTTTCAACCCCTTCGCGGGCGGTTACGCGTGTGCGCCACGTGAGGACTTTTGTGTGGCTTATCTGCCGCAACAGAGGTTTAATTTCTTCATTCAGAGATCACTCTTCGTGAATCCTTTACGTCTTGATTTTAATCACTGTAAAATTGTGAAATATTTTAATACAGAGTGAAAAATTTTAATATGGAATAATACCACTATTTTTAAAGGAATTTTTTGAGTAAATTGTGCAATCGGAAAAATGAAATTTACACTATAGATACACACATACGCAAGTCACAAAATACCTTTATACGTTTATATTTATTGACTAAGTTTCATAAATGTTAAAAATTAATGTACGCACTGATTTGTTCATCAATTATTTCTTTCTTACTACTTTTTCATACAGGAAAATGCTTGTGTTATTAAGCATTTCTGTAAATATTATTAAATCGTTGTTCTGTTTCTTAAATACCATCAGATTAGTTCTGCTTGAAGTTAAACAGAGTGTCTCTAAATTGTAGACGTTAACCTGTCGCGGTTGATCCCGCACGTGGCTCAACTCGAGGCGTTTCCGTAGGGTGTCTTCGCGGCCACAAAGCGCATAAACTAGCTGCTCGTATGCCGGCGACACGCGACCAACCCCGAACCCTTTCCCGACCGGGAACACCGTGCCCGTGACGCGAACCCTTCATCCTCATAATCGAGCATCGTGGCTAAGGAATAGATGAAAATAATCGATCGGACAGATTTACAACCCTTGGAATTATACTTTTCGTACCTGTACGCGCACGAGCTCGACACGTGTCGCGCGTTCCCTAAAAATACCGAGACATTTATCTTCGAGATTGACGGATGCAAAATTACATATAAGTGAATGTGCATAAATTGTATTTTTGAATCATATTATGCTCGTTTATAAAGATTTTACATGTAAGATTGTAGAGGAATGATAAATCAATTATAAAACTGAGTTCCGTTTTGAAAACGCGTTTTAAAAACACCGCAAAAAAACGAATTTCTATTACAAATAGAGATAAAGCGCAGATGACCATTATGTTGATTTTCACCAATGGTCGTCAACGTCTTGCAGGGGCTGTTGCAGAGCGGTGGCTACCCGACAAGACCGAGTCATCCGCGCTCACAGTCCATGCAGGTACGATTTAGGACAGAGTTGTATCCAGATATTAGCGATTGCGAAATTTATTTCCGAATGGAAGCATGCATGAAAATTGTTTTGTAATAATTTCAGATAAAATTTCTTTCAAAGTGATAAAAGTATATTATATCCAAGACATGTCTAAACGTCTCGATACAACTTTAATTTGCATGTTTAAGAATCTTTATTGCGGTCGATTGTGATTATTTTATATAATTATCTTAATCCTGTGTGTGTTTTCGAACAATTTGTAATTTATTTAAGAAAAAATGAAAATTATTAGGTGCAAGCGGCAGCGCAATTACTACAGAAACAGCAGGCTCTTCAGAGTAGCGGCAATTTAGTTGGACGAAATTTGGCGCAGAGATCATCACCACCACCTAGCACACCACCAGCAGTAAAACCGACAAGATTAGAACCTTCACCGGAGGAAACAACGGACCTCGAAGAGCTAGAACAATTCGCCAAAACGTTCAAACAAAGACGGATCAAGCTTGGTTTTACTCAAGGCGACGTCGGACTCGCTATGGGCAAACTTTATGGCAACGATTTTTCCCAAACCACGATTTCCAGGTAAATATATTCTTTGTTTGAATTGTGATAAAGTAAGTATAATTCTCAGGTAGCGCAACCGTTGTAAAAATGTTTGGAAGACGTCTTGATATTATTCTGAATTTTTTATTTATTTTCTTTTATGGACTTTTAAGCTTATACATTGCTTGAATCTTTTTTCTATAATAAAAATGAGATAAGACAAAAAAAAGTTTATTTACATTATTTATAATTTAATCAAATAACAGCTACTGGCTTTAAGTTAAACAAAATCGATGATTCTGCATTCCAGGTTCGAGGCACTGAATCTTTCCTTCAAAAACATGTGCAAACTGAAACCGCTGTTACAAAAGTGGCTCGAGGATGCCGATAATTCATTGAACAATCCTAACTCTCTGTCGAATCCACTTACGACACCGGAAGCGATTGGCAGGCGGCGGAAGAAGAGAACGTCGATAGAGACCAGCGTGAGAGTGGCCCTCGAAAAAGCTTTTATTCAAAACCCAAAGCCCACGTCCGAGGAGATAACCATACTGGCAGATAGCCTTGCGATGGAGAAAGAAGTGGTTCGTGTGTGGTTTTGTAACAGGTAGATATTAAAACGTTAAGATATACATATAATTATGGAAAAAATTATATTTTTTCCCCTTTTTTATTTATCATAACGATAGATTGAGGATTTTGTATCAAAATTTTTGTTCTCTTTAAGCAAAATATAATTGTGTTTCAGGAGGCAAAAAGAAAAAAGGATCAATCCACCAACGGCTGCGATGGGCAGTCCAACCATGGCGTCGCCTGCACCTTCGGTGTTCGCTTCCCTCGCCAATTCCATTTCTGGTAGTCCTCTAGCGCTTACGACGCATTCCTCCAATGCGGGCCACTCGCATCCTCATCCAGCGTCCATACCTCTCGCTTTAGTAACTTCGTCAGGCAATTATCATCCACTAAACAACAAGTCCCACGAGTGACACCAGCAAGTGACCCATCAAGGGGACACTCTCTATCATCAGCATCATCAGCAATCGCACCAACAACAGCAGCACCATCATCAGCAACAAGCACGACGCTTGTGCAATCTACCGGAATTCTATCATTAGCCGATGATTTGATTTTTTTTGACGCTATTAACCAAGGTAACATTCGGAGTACATTGGATCTCGATGATCTACAAACGAACTTTTATATTCTTTATTTATCAGCATTGAGTTAATTTATCCATTCTTGATTTCCCCTTCAATTTCCAGTTTATATTTTAATATTTTGACTGTGAAAAGAAAATCAAGAATAGACAAGTTAACTCGTTGCATCTAGCAACCAGCATCATTGATGATGCTATCAAATGGAATTCGATAGTAGCGTGTAAGAAATAAGGAATTCACGAAGAGATCACAAAGAGAATCCAAAAGAAGACAGTCGACTAATCAATTTTATAGATAACTAATTGACGAGTGATTGAACGAGAAAGTGTAAATGAAATGATATATTATGAATGTGACAAATCTAAATCCATGTTGATCATTAAATCATCCGCAGTTGTTATAAACATTTAAAGGGTATACGAAGACACGCTGCGTATTATAGCATGAATATTAATGTGCACTTTTAAGTATACGGAGAACTAATAACTAATTCGGTTGAATGCATTAGCGTGCACTAGTGCATATTAAAGACTGTTGTATAAAAATTAATTAAAGACATTAAGCATAGTACATACATAAACGGTTAAATGTTCAGCATAAGTTGTTACATATTTTTTAGTATGTCGTATGTTGCACATTTCATCAATTGAATGCGTTTATGTTTATTACGCTTACGCATCGAAAAAAATAATATATAACATACTTTTTAATTTGTAATAGTGCAAATTAATATATCCAACTGCGCACAAATTCGTTATAAGATTCTTTTATCTGTATATGAGGCAATTGTGAGAGATTATTATTAATATTAGGACAATTTTTTTAAACGGACTAGTTTTAATGCTATGTAATGTTATATGCTTCAAAGAGCGTATAAGATGAAACATGTTGAAATATATCGGTTTTCTTTCTCATTTGGAAACCATTCAATGATAAACAAAAATTACATTTATCCGCAAACAGAACGGACTGACTTTAATGCTTATAGATCATACGTTGGCAATAATAGGAAAAGTTTGACGATTCTTAATTGCAACGTGATTGGTGTTTATAAAAATATGTCAAATTGTGTTTTACACATTTATATGAATATTTATATAAACATATTTATATGAACATTCTTTCTCATAAATACCGAATGTATAATTTTATATAATATTTACAGGATTATTTCTGATATATTTCAATTACGTTTCAAAAGGTGATAAATTGATGACTTTCAATTATCGGCTGTTCTTTTTTTTTTTTGCTATATTTGCTCGCATTAATTTACGGAAATTAGTCATCGCGAGAAAATGCTTATGACTTATTATATTTAACGGGTTCATTAATCAATTTGATTATCGATACCGAAAATTATTATCAACGAACGAGTTATCGATTACTGTAACTTCATTAAAAGCTATTCATTGACATAGATGTCTAAACGATTCAGAGCGCAATAAATCATGTAGAAAAATTACTTTACTCGTTTTTTTTCTTTTCTTGTTAATAATTTTTTATTTATTCGATGGCGCCTTTGCTTCCCCGTGACAAACTGAGTTGTGGCGTCTCAATGATAAAATAGCGAGATCCGACAATACAATTGTACATATATAAATATATATACGTAGGCGTGTCTGTCATCGTATCGTACATATCTGTGTCACAGGGCTGTATATATTATACGATTTAAGGCCACCGAATATTACCGAGGATGCGACGCAAGATATGTTCGCGTGCGGTACCGATCTTCCGCGCGTGTAGCAATGTTGAGTACTTGCATCCTTGATGAAAAGATTTTCGACAGTCATGAGCGGTTAATTAGCGGTAGCTAGTAATACTGTAGATAACGCGGTACCTAGGTAATACGTAATGTATATATGATCACATACATTAAGTGGCGAGTTATATATAAGCGTGCGTGCACTCGTACATCGAGATGAACGCAGTGGAGATTCGGACGTTTCCGAGATTTTATGTTGTATTTTTTTCGTTGAAATACACAGCAGGATACGTCACATATTTTTTAATGCGAGTGTTTTAATATATTTTAATATATATATATTTTTTTGTACATACTCCCTTTCGGTATATATTAGATAGAACTTTTCGCACTCCGCTGTGACTCTCGATTTGCGCTCGCTACGATCGATCCGTTTCCCGCGAACACTTTCGGTGATTAATTAAGGGCTATGATTTTAGATTATAGGCCAGGAAACGTGATATACCAACCACATTACTTATTCCTAAAACTCATGCGTGTGTATAGATTCCATTATTCACGTGAAGAACTTGCGTAAAAATGTATACATATAAATATATATATACGGTGATCTTATTGTAATATCATGTAAGTTATCGACTGTGCATCATAGTATATACAAAATCTTTACGTGCATCTGCGTATACCATATGCATATATACATATACATAAATGTATAAACGGACGTTGTATATAGTAGGATCTAATAGGAGATCGCGGATATATAATTAAGAACTTAGCGACGTGTACTATTATCATCATCATTATCACCATGTCATCATTATTATCATATTATTGCGATCACGATGTAGTCACAATACACATGCTACTGTTGTTAATGTCGCTTGTCGTGTAAATTACCATGCGACTTTGTATCTGACAGTGTTTTACTTTTCTATAACTGTATGTAATTACACGAGGGAAGCGCGTGTATGCTGTCATCACATGATTCCATCATTTTGCACGTTGCCACCGTACTGTTGCGTTGCGCTACAAAATAATTCGAAACGTAACAACGGTATTTTGATAAGGCAAACTTTAAAATACATAGTTTCCTTCTAAATTGTTATTTCGACAAGCTCGATCACGGAAGGTTAATACAAACGCGTTAGAAAATTCCTTTACAACGTTGAGTTGAGTCGAACTGTTAGATCACGCACGAGCAACATCCGACAGCCCTCCTTTCGTCTCATTTCATACTTCATCTCATTTCTATCCTTAAACCTGAACTCCCAGAGTCGTGGACCAAGCTGTAGCGAAAACACATTGTCGACAAAAACACGTGCACGGACAGGGGCGAATTATACTAAGATAAAAGGAGAAACGCGAATAAAAAAAAGAGTTCCTAAGGCCGCACATCCGTTGGCAGGTGCGCGGACGACGATGAGTGAAAAGAGGACAGGGAGGTAGAGAATACGATAGCTCAGAAAGAAATTGGAGAGAGGAGACAGTTAAGCAAAAAGAGAATCATAAAGGCGGGGAGAAGGTTATCGATTTTTTATTTTCGTCAACAGTTTATAGACAATTAATACGATAATGACATAGAGAATACGATCCCCCACTCCTCTCCTCGCTACGGCATCATCGTCGGCTGATTACTCGTTCGATATGTTGTAATGCGTTTGATAGGCATAATGCGCAAAATGGATAGACATTTTATTGTATTAGTTACATCCATCAATAATTATTATTAGTTATTATTATTTCATTATATTTTAACTTTTATTATTTGAGAATAAAAGTGCTAGAGAGCTTTCAGTTACAGCGGCATTTTCTTTTTGTTTGATTTTCTGTAGTTCCTCACTCCCCCATTCCTTTCAAGTTACAATTTTAGTTCGTATTCCTGTAGAAAGAAAATTATATTGAGAGATATTATGGATTACACGTTTGATGGCAAATTTATATATCTCAGTTTTGAGAATTGTTCCTTTTTTTATTGTTACAATTGTGATGTCGCGTTAGAGAAATGTATTTTTCTCCTACCGTCCTGTCATTTTCATCTGTGTGTGTATATATTATATCTGTATATACAATCTAGTAGTGAATAAATAATACTCGATTCACCATATATACGTGCGTTAGAGCCAATTTATGATTAGACGGGATAAGAAGCAGGATTAAAAATACAGGACATGTGATGAAGCAAATTCTTGATTCTAAATTAATATTCAAACATTTTCGACAATGTCAACAATCATAAAATTATAAATATGTAAATGGGTGGAATTTATTTCGTCAGTTTGTGAATTATCCAAACAACATAATACTAAATTAACTCTATACAGAGTAATTTTTTACGAAGTACACACATTCAGTTTAGACCAAAAATGATACGATGTCTTGCTTTTTATTTCCATCTGCGTCATAATTGGCTTAAGGTGATTCTAGATGTTCAGTAATTAGGAGAAAACGAAGCTACAAAGCTCTGGGTATACCAATTAGTCGACTACTTGTAGAAGAATTTATACTTTCGACGCAAGACGCGCGATTGGACACTTTAAATTATGACCGTAACTGATGCCAAATTTCGAAAATTTGAACTAAAACATTAATCTTAAGAAACATAAAAAAAAAGTACTTTTAAGCCCGATGTCCACGATGCAAGAACTGTGTCCAAGTTTCGGTTTAAGCCAATGAAACTGCTACTTTTCTGTAAGAGCTGCAAGTTGATTGGGTTAAACCGAAACTTGGACACAGTTCTTGCATCGTGGACACCGGGCTTTAATCTTTCTTTAATAATTATACAATCAACTATATTGTGTGTAAAGTCCCAGAAAACAAGCTAACGTTATTTATTGTTATTTTGACAAAAAGTAACATCAAAAAGATGACAAGTAACATCAGTTTGTTACTTGGGGTATTTAATTATACCAAAATGTTTGTACTTTGATCAAAGATTAATCAAAAATTTCGTTTGTTAAATTGGATAGTAGAAAATCATGGATTGTCTGAATTTTTGGCATCTTGCGTTTTAATTTGGAGTACCCAATTTCTTGACGTCTTCGTGGAAAATTATAGGATTACCATAGGTTTTATTAACGTTCGATGTGTAATACGTTATCACGAGGCGCATAACATAATCGTGTAAGGGTAATACGCGAAGAGCACGGTATGACAGTTCTTAAAACGTCGCGACGATCGGAAACCCCCGTTCAAACGAGAACGATAAATCGTTTAACTATTTTGTACTAAGAATTATCGAGCGATCATGAACGACGGTGTCGCGATTCGCGAATTTTTTCCGTCGGCGGACTGTAATAATTAGACAAATTTCCTGCTAATGCGTGTGTCTGCAGCTGTCGCCTCGCATCTTTTGATGACAGGGCGATTTTTGTGGGATTGAAAGGGAAAGAGAGAAAGGTAGAGCGTACGAGAGGGAGAAAGTGAGTAAGTGAGAATGTTGAATGGTGTATAAATAAAATCATATCAATCATAAATAGTTCGTGTTATCTAGATATACTACGATTATTACAATTATTATTTATCACAGTATGATTAGTAAAGGATATTGTAATTGTATAATAAACTGGGTCATAGATAATCCTAGCTGTTCCGATACTTTCTATGTGACTTGAATGCGTGGAAAAAATTGGCTATATTTTTAATCCTATATTATATTTTATTGAATTGATTTTTTAGTTTCATGAATTATAGCAAAAATTACTTAAAGAAAATGCTATTTGGTTTAAGGGTAAGTAATAACGTTGCGTGGACGAAATAAAAGTAAGCTGCTTTATGAAATGCAGAGTGGCGTACGTAAAACCAACCCTAAACGTAAATACAGTTACAAAAAGTGTTTGGGGCCATAATTCATATGCGCCACTCACTCTTAATCTAAAATATGAAGAGTATTCTAAAATAAAAAATTATGAAATAAGTTACGTTTTAGCGATAAAAGTGGATAAAAATACCATCACACACATTTACCTTAGTGAAAAAATTTCTCATATTTTTTCCAGAAATTTTGTAAGAATTGACTTATAAAAAATTCTGGAAAAAAAAAATAAAGTTTCTCGGATATACTTTCAAAAATAATTAAATGAGAAAATTTATGACAATTAAAGTTGCACAGATTTTCTAGCTTATACTTATTCAGATTTCTATAAAGTCGTGTTGGAAGAATCTGAAATAATATTATTATTTTGTCTGAGTTTTTCTAAAAAGATGATTCAATTTGTTATAAATTTATTTAAAAATTTGAAAAATTCTGAGCATTCTGAGAAAGTCTAAAAATTTTTATAGAAATTCTAATTAATAATATGAACAATTCTGAGACATTTTTCCACCAGAGTATTAATTACTATTGTCGTCAACATGACAACTGATGATATAATGATGAACAGAAGTTAATAAAACATTTCATTGACTGATTGATAGTAATTTAAATCTACTTTGACAAAAGATGGTACTGTATCATTTGTTGATATTAGGTAGGAACGGAATACGGACCCAAGCTTCTCTTTGCTTCCAAGTTCCAGGTTCAGATCAACGATGGCGCTGAAGATCATTTTCCTTCCGGAAGTTTGAAATTCCTGCAACATAACCTATATTCACCTGCGAGGCCGAACGCGTACACGTTTATCATACATTGGACTTATCATTCTGAATCGCACGAGAATGGGTGGCTCGAAGAAAAGCGCGAAGGCACAGAAAACCGGGCCGGTCGACAATGCGTGGTCGTTGAAGATACCAGAATTTAAAGAAGAAGATAATCCACATCGCCTGCTTGAGGAGAGCTCGTTTGCTACTATGTTCCCGAAGTATCGCGAGCATTATTTGAAGGAACATTGGCCGCTAGTTCAGAAAGCGCTGGCCGAGCATCACGTCAAGGCCGAGATGGATCTCATGGAGGGAAGCATGACGGTGAAGACTACCCGAAAGACTTGGGACCCGTACATCATCATCAAAGCACGCGACATGATCAAGCTCATGGCTCGTTCGGTTCCGTTTGAGCAAGCGGTGAGAGTTCTCCAGGATGACATTACCGCGGACGTCATAAAGATATCCTCTTTTGTCAGGAACAAGGATAAGTTTGTCAAGCGGAGGCAGAGGCTCATTGGACCAAACGGGTGTAATTTGAAATCCATCGAGCTGCTCACCAACTGTTACGTCGTAGTTCAGGGCCAAACTGTATCGGCACTGGGACCTTACAGAGGTGTGCAACAGGTGAGAAAACTGGTGGTGGATACCATGAAAAATATTCATCCAGTTTACAGCCTCAAGACCTTGATGCTTAAACGAGAACTCGCCAAGAATCCAAATTTAAAGAACGAGAACTGGGAACGGTATCTTCCCAAGTATAGCAGCAAGAACATAAGTAAGCGCAAAGAACCGAAGAAGAAGAAGGAGAAGAAACCGTACACTCCGTTCCCGCCACCTCAGCAAGAGAGCAAGCTCGACAAGGCAATGGCATCTGGTGAATACTTCCTGAAGGAGGAGCAAAAGAGGGCGAAGAGAAAGAGGGAACAGGAAGCGAGACACGAGGAGGCAACCAAGAAGAGGCAGGAGCGTAGGGCGCAGGCATTCGTACCACCTGAGGAGAAACCTGTTGAAAGTGAGACTACGAAGACTGACGTGGACATTGCTGAAATAAAAAGGAAAGTTCGACAAGGGTTGAAAAAGCGTAAAACGGAATAATGTATACGGGACATTTTTTAAATCAATAATGTGTAAAGAGATGTAAAAAGTTAGGTTTTGTTACACAAATATAAATTGACGGATATATCCCGTTACTTTTATTAAAAAAACTCATTTTTATATAATTACTGTTATCGCATTCTTAACATATGTATATATAATTATTTTACATTTGCAAAATATAGAGCAGAGGAAATTTCAGATCAACATTTTGAAGACAAATATACCTAAAATACGCATTTTTCGATATTTTTTCCTTACTAAATATTTCACAGAATATTTCGGATATTTTGAATTACATGAAAGGGAGGATTTTAAAAGAATGTTTAAAAAACTGACCGGTGTCTTCATCTCTCTTTAAGTTTCTACTTTCAATTCTGCTTATTTTTTAACAGGATATTTTATTCCAAGTATATAACATCTTCAATATACACCTTGCGCGATTCGGCGCAAACGCCATTTCAAATCTTACGGCAAAATTATTGTAATTTGAAAGTAGCGGATGCCGAACTGACGCTGGGGATTATTTCTCGTTATCCAAAATTGCTCTTGTCGGACAAAATATTCGCATTAACGCATCGTATTTATATATGACAAGGATGTAAATGTTCGTTCAATGTACAGCGCGCTCTTATCCTATCTGCACCACAATTTCGCTTCTCGAGTATAAATTTTCATATTACTGGACACACGAATATTAACATTGATTGGTTACTCGCTATATATATACTTAAGATTAAAAAGTCAAGAGTCGCTTTAGTATCTTACATTTTTTATTGATCTTGGAAGTACGCGACGTTCGTTAAGTTATATTATTATGTATATTATGTATATATGCCGTGAATATATATTTATTTACAGATACGAAGTACGATTGTGTGTGGCAATCCCCTTTTCTTTTAACGGGAAATGCATGGAAGCGATATATATATGTATTCACGCTGATAGCAGTGATAGCGAAAGAAGCTATTCGGAAGAATTAGGACGGGAAGGATATATATATAATCAATGAAATATACATAATTATTTACAACAGCGATCGTGTGAAACACAAGTTCGGTATTAAGGGACCCTGCGCGGCTACATTTTCGTGTAGATGTATCCACAAGTTTGAGATATCCCGTTATTTCATTTAAAGTTTCGTCAACCAACCTAAATTAAATTTGTTTCTCAACAACAACAAAAAACGATGCTGTATCAACAGTCACGAGTTTGGAAGCGCAATTTTGTTTATCAGTTAATGCCGAAAGAACTTTAATCTCCCCTAATTATCAGATTTAATCGTCCAGATATTTAATATTAAAAGTTAAGTATTCCGTTAATTAAGCTTGAAATTATTTCTCCGCCGGGCGAAGTTCGCCCTTAAAATTATCCGGGAACAAAGTTCCTACGTGCGCCGCTGAGCCTTGGTACGGCGAAATCCTTTAATTCCAATGTTAACTAACTCCGTAATTATACCTCCTTTTCAATCTCTCGCGCTAAAGGAAAGTTGACTCAGTCGGAATCCTTCAAAGAATCTGCAGCCGAAGGGAAGCGCGATAATGATACGCGTAGGGATACCCCGTGTACATATTTACCATCTACGTATATATCGCTGTGGCAGCCGGTGCTCTGATTAAAGGAAAACACTCTAAAAACAACGCTCTTTTCGCAACGGTAATAAAACTCGGACATTTTCTTGATATTTTGATTTTCAGAAGCAATTCGAGATTATTCGTAATATCGCATTCGTTTAATTAGGGCACGGCCAATTTCATCGATCGCGTATATATTATATCTACATTAAATTGTTATCGTTCTACGTATACAATATCGATATCAAAAGAATTTTTCTTAACGGATAATTACTACAGCAGCTGGCGTGGATGTAATATGGATGCCCGTGCGTATCATACAAAAGTTTATACGATATTATATTATACGTATATTATTCATCTCACTTCGCGGTATTTATAGTCCCAGCGCGAAGAGACGGCAGTAAGACATTATCATCGGAAAGTATAAGTGTACAAAAGATCGCGTCTGCTAATATGTATTGCTATATTTAGCTGCGTTAGCTATCTTGATTTTCACTTAACACGTTGTAGGCGAGTAATGAATCCACACGGCGCTGCCGTTTTATTTTCGATTTGGTTTGACGCTCTTGAGAATTCTTATTTTCACATAATTTAGTTTTTACGGAAATCGAACTTCTTATATATATATATATATATAATGGCCATTATTAAAATAAGCGTTACAACGTTCTAACGGGAAAAGCTAAAAAGAAATTGAAAAACTTGAGAGAAGTAATACTTGTTTTCGAAAAGTAGAAATGCAAATTTTTTGGAATGTTATTACCAAGCTACAATATGTTAAGTATGCTCATACACCCTGCGCTTTTCGTTTATTCGCACAACCAAGTAAGTATACAATTAGTTACAAAAATAAATTTCTTTTCTGCAAATCGTAGTGCATGCTTTTGAAGGGAACGCATATTGTTCTCCGCGATTTGTTCTTTGATTGGAGAGAAAAATGTCCGCGGATCTGGATGCGCCGCATATACTAAGACCAGATAAAAAGAATACGCATTGTACGAATCTAGTATGATTTTGGGCCCGGTAAAAATAGCGATTTCAGAGTCGCTGATAAGCTTCTTGCGTCTATATTTCAGTATACAAAGTGCAGAGCGTCTTTCAAATTTCCTAAAATGATGTGGAAATTATACATACTTCATTGAAAATTGAATATTTAAATTACGTGATGTACACTCTACCGGCAAGAATGCCTGGACATAATACATATTATACATGTGCATATATGTCATATACATATCAAAATGTCCGGGCATTTCTGCCGGTCAGTGTACATTGTGATAACATAATATAATTATAAAAGATTCTGCGTACGTTCTTATCTCGAATAAACAGCGAAAAGCTTCTCCGCAGTTGTTTGCATAAAAGCGTAATCTCAAAATGGTATTTGTGATAAAACTATCGATTACTTTAAACAAATAGTGCCAAGTGTAAAAGCTTTGGCGTATTTATTTAAAAAAATCACACGTAAATAAATACATAAAAAAAGATAAGTTGCCCGTCGCAATTGGACACTCAAGCACGTACGTTACCCGTTTTAAAAAATGACTCGATATCGCCTTCATTAAATATTTTTTTATGGATTTACTAGAAACATACGTAAATAAACGCATCGTCAGCTAAGGTTACGCCGTAAAACCGATTAACTGCCATAATTATAATTCCCGGACTTCTAATCAATTTCTTCGTTTTGTCAACTTTTTAATTGCACAAAAAAAGAAAAAGAATAATTCAACTTTGTATTATTTCTTTATCAATCTGTTAGCAATGATTAAGTTTGATTAGTTATGTTCCATTAAAAGCATTATTACCGCATAGATTTGGTTTCAATCTGACTCTTCAATTTCCAATGTCAGTTTAAATTCATATAAATTGAATTTTATATAAATTTTATTAATGAAAGTTTCAAAAAAAATTCTGTATAAGTGTTTATGGTTATATCTTGTATATGTATAATTTTGAGACAACATTGTGAATTGAAGAGTTAGTCGCTCGCATGCAACATATTTTATAAAACTTCTTTAAATCCTTTAAATAATACATCTCTCGGAGGAATAAGTCTGGTAATTATAAAGTACATGGATATTTCGTCGCAATTATTTCTTTGTTAATACACAACCTCAATTTTTCAATAACATCATAAACCTCGAAAACTAGAGATTTTCGTGCCCTATGGATTTCTTTGAAGCTAAAAGTAGTAATTAAGTATTAAGTGTTAAGAATGGCTTTCAACAATATGATTTTTACTTGTTTGAATCAATTGCATCATCAGTTGTATGAAGTATCGCTATTTGTGGATTCGATATTTTGAAATATAATCAGCGTGCATAATCAGATCGCAGTACTAAATCAGTATACAACTTCCACTTGCATCGCTGGCTCATACACACGCTTCTATAATTTTTATATATTTTATTATAAATAATTTTACACTTATCACATCGATTGCGAGATGTCAACCCATCAGGTTAATCTTTTGTCATTGTAAAAGTAGGATGATCTAGTGCCTAAGAAAACGATCGGAAGTAATGGAATTCTTAAGGATATAGAAACTGAAGTTTGTTTGATTCAGAGTCACAAACGCTAAGCAGTCTTAAAACATTTTTCACTTTCTTTTGCGATATTATTCCGTTTTAGTGTGAGATGCGTGTAACACTTTTCGTAATATCATTAGAGAGAATTCATTAGATTTCTTTTAACCAGATATATCATCATCCGATTCTTTATAAGACAGGCTACATCGGGAACTCGCGAACTCGCAAGTCAGCGTAGTACAAAATGAGGTTCTTCATCGATATCGTGATAGGAGATCGTGAAGAGCCACGGTCACGAAGATAACGTCGGTCCACGCTCGAATCGATCGATCCGGTCGCGCGTAGACAGCCAGTCCCTAATTAAGTAACGCACCTCTGACGCGATCGGCCTTGTTATACGGTGATCACGTCGTGGCGCGTAGCGATAAGAAAGAGTCATCCGCGGGTGAATGGCGTGTTCACCGCAACCATATCAGCTAGTGATTGTGGTTGTAGAGATGCCACCTCTGCGTCTCCGCACTCGAGTCGCACTTCTCCGCCGTGATGCCGCGCTGCGCGTGATATCGCGAGTCCACGCACACGGGGATTCTGGTGTGCCGTATCAGGCCACCCTCCAAGTGCCGCCACTTCTGATTCTCGCTGCCGTCGCAGATCTGCATCAGCAGCGTAGTACCTTTGGCGTATACTGGCAGGGTCAGGCAAAGATCGTGATGCTTGATCAGGCCGTCCTTCGTGAGGCCCCATTCCTGCAAAACGTATTTGGTCTTGTAAAATTCCCAGACAATTACGTAATTCCTCATTTACTCTGCTTTAACCCTTAACGTGTACATGTGGGTCTATGGCGTCCGAGCCAAAGCGATATCTGTTCGTAACTGTAAAACTTGCAAGCCTGTTAGAAGATATTAAATAAACGATTATCAAAATGGCTATAAAATCGACTACAATGTAGACAGAATGTTTCATGAATTTTTTTTATATTTTTAAAAATACTTTAAGGTAGGGAAAAACAGCGTTGAATGTGACAGACCCACGTTATACGTTATATACTTAGAAGGTACCGAAAAAACGTATACATTTTAAGAACGCTTACCTGGTTACCACCAGTGTCGTGACAAGGATAGAGACCGACGTTTCCGTCGAGAAGATGGCCCATGCTGTCCAAGCAGGCGGTGCCCTGCTTCAGAGATCCTCCTGGACCACCCTCGCTCGTGGGTATGACTAATTCGGGGTATACGTTCTTCAAATACCAACTGAAAGGCTTGCAATGCAATCTCCGTTTTAGCTCCATCCTATCTTGGATGCTGAAACGCATAATTATTCGCAGAATTAATATAACTGAATTTTAATTGTAGATAGCAAAACGTCTGTTATATTTACGAAATATGTCAGTAAACTCGTGACGAGCATTTACGCAAATAACATGTAAAGCTGCGTTCGCAAATGCTCAGCAATAGTATTGAATTTGTTTCAAGCAACGGGGTTTATTCAATATTCGTTACATTTTTCCAGCAACAGTTTACATATTATTGATAGAAACAATTTACATATCTTTGCTGTAAAAGCACCATAAGTATGAATCTTAGACGATTTAAGATTCATGTTTACGTAATGTTTGTGCGGCAACAATACGTAAATTGTTTTTAGCAACACGTTTGCATGATTTTGCACACTCATGTTTTGCTATCAGGGTATCCTTCAAATCCTGTCAAACGCTCTAATTGTCTATTTATATGCCTAACAATATCAAAATATATACTGAAGCCGCAACTTGATATAAAGATTTCATAATTTGTAATATAGATATTCAAGAGATTGTTCGATATATCACAAACTTTAATGCGGTGTTAAGACAATAGGATGAAATATAGCGAAATCAGGATATTGCCCTAAAGTTTAATTGAGATGTCAGCGCGCATCCAGGCTTACTTTCCATAAGGGATGTTTCGTGCTAACGGCACGGCATTGTAGTAGAACTGTTTGTAGTCGTCCATCCATACTTCGGCGGCGCGCCTCGTGTTTCGAGCAAACACGTTTCCGCTGCCTCCGGGGAACGAGTAAGGATGACGTTTGCGAAATACATGGCCCACACGTGAGCACGGGATAATCTCCAAGCTGCCACCGCATTGCCACACGCGAAACGATATTTCTGAAAGAAAGTTACAAGTGCACGCGGTAAGTGCTAATGTTAAGCATGGACTCCCTTCTCTATCATATTGTGTCATATTACTCGTTATTTTCTTGGGATATTTTATGTTGCAAATTAAAAAGGACGTTGAAAGAATCTCTGTCAATCATTTATATATAAGAGAACGGGATTTACATTTTATATATATTTGCAAAGTTTTGTTAGCTATTGGAAAAATACTACTTCTAATGTAAATCTTTCATCAAAGTTATGCTAAACTGAAATAGCGTTAAGACTTTTTCAAAGAAACTCCACAATTTCTGTCCGAAATAGGGGGGAAAAGGGGGCGCAGTTATTTCTAACTTCACACTTCCGACATATATTGGTTTGCCTTGCCGTGTTTTCCACAAAGTTCTTACGAACTGCACACGAGATGGTAGTTTCTGTCAAAGAGTTCGTTTCCTTCGTATTTGAAAAGTGTAATGACAGACACGGCACTTTTCTCACAACTTTAAGTCACGAGTTCTGCGACACTAATTTTGTATTACGCTTTTAATTAAACATATTTCAGCACAAACTTTGTTTAAATTGAAGTTTAATTAATAATATTAATAAATTCATTTTTTGATTGATTGTTTTATGATAAAAAAAAAACAAAATAAAAAAATTTTTATTGCGTGCAATGAAAAGGAATTGTAAGCGATCGCAATTCTCTGCGAATTTTCGAGAGTTGCTTTCAAGCATTTATTTACGCAGCCGAGCCGTCAGATATAGTGATGAATGAGCTAATATTTACGCCAGTATGATGCTTTTTAATAAAATTTAATGGGAAACGCTCATTAAAACTTGTTGAGAAATTATAACTTTCGACTATATTGATCCAATAAAAAGTTTACTCTGCTGCAAAATACTCATCGTGAGTTTGCGCGTGCCTCGCAACAAAGTTTTTGCAGCGAAGTACATCGACCATGTGCAATATCTTTCGTAGCGTATTTACATATTCGTTAAAATAAAATAGCTCCGAACGTTATCTCTAGAGAATAAATATCAATATAAACAGTGCCTCAGTAAAAATATTCTACTAAAATATTTTTGAATATTCCGTAGAAGAGAAAAACGCGGTTGAAAGAATTTAATTATAAGAATATGCGTTTAGCTCTTTGAACTTTCTGAATATTTTGTACTCTGTACATAAAACTGTAAATATTTACCGAGATTTTCGCCGCCCCAAACATCCATCTGAGTATCGTATTTGCCGAGTTTCTCGAAATACGCTTTGTTGATGACAAACAGTCCGCCAGCAATCATAGGGGTCCTAATGGCTTGTGTCGGATCCTTTTGTCTCGCTTGTCGTTCCGCCTGGCTGAGATATTCCCATTTAAAGACCAAACTCCAATCGAAACCACCTCGGAGATCGGCGGAAGCTCCTAGAAACGAGATAATATTGTCTCGAGTCGCTTATATATTTGAAATTATTTACACCATAGAATAATAGACCGAAATATAATCCTGTCCTTCGTCAGTAATAACTAACAAAAATGATTGCTTAGTTCGACTCAACTGGCCATATTTATTAAATCGTAATCTTCACAACGTTTCGACCATTTTATTCCCTTTTCAAGTGTAATCTTAGTCATAAAAGTAATAATGTAGCTATTCTACAAAACATCTTACTATTTTAGTTATAAAGGTTTGCCTAGAAATTCATCTAAAAGATAGAATATAGATTTTTACTAAAGACATGCAATTTTAAAGAATATCGATTTTTGTCATTGACACTCACCGATATATTGAAAAGTATCCATACTGATTACATCGATCACAGGACACACCACTCTCGACGGATCCTCGGCTACCCTTTCCAAGAGTGGTTCGAGCCAGTCGGCGTTGCACTCGCAGTGCGAATCTAAAAACGTTAGCACACTCGCGGTAGCTGCATCCGCGCCGCGGACACGCGATCTCATTAGGCCCTCTCTCTTCTCGTTTCTGATCACACGAACTTTGTGGATTCGCGATAACTCCTCGCCGTCCTCGGCTGCAAACAAATCAATCTTCCTTGCCACACAACATTTTTAACCCTATTCACTCCAAATATGCCCTTTCGTGTCCCACGAGTTTCTAACACTCGTAAAAAGGCGGAGTTTCTAACACTTGTAAAAAAATATTTAAATAAATGATTTCCAAATGTTATTTACATTGATTTTTAGTCGAAGGTACACAGATATTATAATAATTTTTGGAGAATTTTTCAAATAACATTATAAAAAAAACACGTGGGACTCCAAAGTGCATGGTTGGAGGATTAAAGGGGCGGAAAAAACGTTGGAGTGAATAGGGTTAATTTTACGTCGATTAAACTTATTTTATTTTAAATACTCCATTGCGAGACATTACATTTACTGCGTTAAAAATTCTATTTGTAATTTACTATATCTTCAATATTATATATCCATTCAATCAAGGCACCCTAATAATTCTTGTTAAGAAAATATAAACTCCAGATTGAGTGTATAAGTTCAAATTTCAAGATTATAATTTAATGCCATTCTGAGCGGTAAATAACGTCATAAATGACGAACTAGCCGTGGGTCATCAACCTTTTAATAGTATTAAACGCAATATTAAATGTAACATTAAACACAATTTTCCGTAATTGAATATACATATAATTAGCATTTTAATTACACTAAATTCCATTAAATATTATATGCAGTATTCTCCTCGTAGCGGCTTGATCCCCGCGAGTAATTCATCATTCCTAATTCTATAATATAGATATATCAGATTTTATTACAGATTATTTTATATTATATTTTTTATGCATTATAAATTGACTAAAAAGTAGAATTTTAAATTTCTTGGACGGAAAGTAATATTACGTTTTTCGAAAATTCGAACCAATATATAAACTAGTACATAAAACTACTTACGATGGTCGCTAAAATCGTCCACCAAAATAATTTCCTTGATTAGATGTTCGGGACTTCTGTTCAGAACACTAAAAGCAAAGCAAAAACTTTTAATTTAAAGTTAAATATTAATCTTCTCACATATTTAATAACACTGCTATTCTTTTACTATTTACTATATTATTTTTATTATTTTATAACTTCAGAAATTTTATACATTATAAATTAAATAAAGGGTAACAATTATACATCGATAGAATTATACTGTATTAATTTTTTTATTTCTACTTCATTAGTTATTTATTACATGCATCTTACTATTAATTAGGGTAATATTTTAAATATTACTATTGACGTAAGATCATTTTTTAATGTAATACTTCTTTTCTTTCTCTCTATTCAATTTAAAAGCTCAATACGCCTGAATCCTATCATTCATTTCTATATAAACTTTTCCAGTCGATTAATGTCGAATAAACTGAGATTAAGAGAAGAACAGAAGCTTCGGGGATTGTCCTATTGAATCTTTTATCAAAGTTTCAAGGACTTTGTGCATCACTTGTCCCTTGTTTGAACGTTCTCGTATTGCCCCGTTCCATTATTCTCGTGAGTTTAGTTTAAAAGGATTATAGCAAATAATTAGGGCTCTCTCCACTAATTAAAACTATCTCATATTGAGGGAAAAAGTTCACCTTTACGGTCATTTCTTAAATTAAAATCCTGAATGTCAACTATATTTTATCAATAATCGTATCGATAAAATATTTTGTTTTATAAATTTCTTCTCCGTTGGTTAAGATATCGTTAACTGTTAAGATATCATTTTAACTTTTGGGGAAAAAAAAACAAGATTTAAAATCGCGAAGAATTTCACGCTCCACATCAAGATGGTGGTGAAGTGCGGTCTCGTCGTGGTAATTAAGACTTCCTTTTAATTTCATCGAGTCGACGTGATACGGCCCGATATATTTTCCTGACGCCGCGCCGCCATGTTACGGAGTTAAATAAATTTTCCGACTCTTGCCTGCTTCCTTCTTCCGGTTCGACGAGAGAACTTCGAGCAACTTTTGCACGGAGGCTACCTCCGGCGAGTAATGTGGATCCTCGTACTTTCCTTTCCTCGGCATGACGTCGCGTAGTAAAAAATGCTTTAATTAATACGAGGACGCTTTATGAGAAAATGTAATGATTTATGTCTCCGGATAGACGATAAATGATACCGGTAAAATGGACAAAATCAGTAAAAGCAAAGCAAGCAGCAGTGAAAAAAAATTTTTAATTGGCAAAATTGAAGAAGCAAAGTTGGAAGATCCACACATAGCTGAGTGAAAACTAGTAAAGCCATAGACCTCTAGAACAATTTACTATTCCTTTTTGCACTTTGCTTATTCATTATTACGTAAAAAAAAATGCGAGACGTTTAAAAAAAATATCCATTATAAATTGAAATTAAGTCTCATATGTAATTTTGTCAGATCAAAAATCTATTACTCAAATCAAATTAATTGAGTCATCATTACGCCGATAACGTTTTACATTATCAATCAGAATAAAGATTTTGATATTTCTTTATATTCTTCATTTCAATAAATAAAACAATATAATTTTCTTCACATATCTGATTATCGTTTATATATTGAAGATATTTCTCGATTCTCGAATTCTTCGGTTCGTCACGTCCGCGTGTACGAGCGCATAATAAGTTCGAGGAATAAAACGATGGAACGACGATTAGAAAATTCCATTGCATGCTTTCCATCGCTATCGCCCACTTCCGGCTCGAATTGAGAATCCTCTCGCGCTTCTCGCAACCCGTTGATGCATCGAGAATTGAAGATCGCCGTGGTGCACATATACTATCTACGATCGCGTGAGAATTTGCCCATTGGCAATTACTTTGCGTTTGAGAATTTGATTGCACGAATACCTGCATATTTAATACACTTTTGCGAAATTTACTAATTCTTTTTTTTTATACATATTTCTTCTTTTTTTATTTTATACTTTTATAATTTGAGACAAAAGAAATAAATGTACAATCTCTTTGTCTATTTATATACAAAATTATTTATATATATATTCTTTATATAATAGTTTTCTATATATATAAATCTATTTATTTATATATAAAATGCTTAAGAAAAACCTTGAAAAATGATAGATTTAAATATTAATCATAATTGTTTTGCATTTTATGTAAAGTCAAACTATTTCTAATTTACCTGACGACAGTTCTGAGTAGCGTAGACCGTGCCTCATTGTGGAAAGTAATTATAACGGAAGTCGGTGGCAAATCCTGTCTCCATTGTTTCATCCTACACCTGTATAACGAGAAAACAGCATAATTATAATAGTTGCCTAGATATCGTAGATAAACGTATGAATATGGTTTAGATGTAAATTAAGATTAATGAATGGATAATAAGACTCTATCTAACGGTATCTGTATTGTGTTAGCTTAATGTAATGCTATTCTATAATCTTGCAATAAAAATTTATTAAGTACAGATAATAATAAACACAAACAATTATGGATCGCGTGTAAAAATAAAAACAGGTTTGCCAGATTAAAATTTATAAAAAAATCTGCAATTTGGTCGTTGGATTAACAATATATTGTAATCGAACAAATGGCCAAACTAGCATTCCCGTTATCGCAAGACATATTTTTTTCAATGTAATATTGAATTCAGCAATATCGTTTCAAACTGCTTCAGTAAACCGATGTTTTTGCGTGCTAACGCGCTCTCATCGATTTGTTCTACAAAATTTCATTCAATATGGTTAACGACAGATAACACGTCGCATTAGTTTCAATATTGGCCATTCGATCGATGCAATAAGTTATCAGTAAATATTGGTTGCTTATCACTGTTTGCACATGCATTCAATAGTTTCACGCACACAATCCTAGATGATCAATTTTATATAAGACAATCAACCAGACATTCCGGAAGCACAATATTTAGGCCAAATTATTAAAATTTGCTTTAAAAACTATTTTTATGCCCAATATTAAAATAATTGGCTAATATACATGTAAAATATTTTTTCATTTTTATTAATCGTAATATAAAGCAGATATGAAAATACAATACAATGCCTGAAAAATACTGAAATTTTATATTTGCTTTAATTTATTGCTACTTTTATGTTACTTTTATATTGCTACTATTACCTGTTATGATCATATAATAATAAAAATAGATGAAAAAGATTGAAATGATAATATTCGTGGATTTAAGAACTAGCCTAACCGCCAGAAGTTGCGCTTAAGCAGAAGAAAAAAAAAGAGGATAGAGAAAGAACTAAAAGGACGATCCCATTTGAGGCACTGAGCTGGCACGCAGAGAGGGTACATAAACGCGGCCAGACGACCAGAACGATCCCAATATGTCAGCCCCTCTTTGCCGAGATAAACTCGCGGGACGTGCGTTGAATGCAGTTACCTCGGCGCATAGGTGCGCGAATGCACTTTTTCGCGCCGTCGCGCGTCAAACGAGATCGCGAAAAATTTGCACCGTCGCGTCGCCGCCGCCGTGTGCGAGACATCCCCGCTGGATAGGAAGATGACCGGTGAACATGTGACTGCGATTTATTAATCCCCGAAGCGAGTCGGATACGGGGTTTTCGAGATGAAACAAAACGTGACACTCTGCGTATTGCGAGTAAAAATACATGATCCTCGCGTATTTCTCACGTGCGCAAATATAAGATGAGATTAAGACTGTGTCTTTTCAGATATGAATTGTTTTATCAATCTTAATTAGCGCAATATAGATCATTTTCACTGTAATTTAATTAACCATGTTTAACAATTAATTCTTGCAACATGCTGTCTGTTGTCAATTATCACTTTACCGAACCACCAACCGGTTTAATTCATCGTTATACTTTTATTCATGTTTAATCAAGCGACTCGAGTAACGGACAAGTTCAGTAATGAGTAATTTAGATATTCATCACCATGTTTATCCTCTTTTCGACACCTCCGCTTCGTCGCGTCGCCTCGCTCCCCGAGGCGGTACCCGAATCGACAAATTAATTCCGGGGGACCATAATTTCACATTAAAGTCGGCTAGTCTCCACGGCGGCGACATGTTTGCCAGCAACAAAATTGCGCGCGCGAGCCTTAAAGCGACTCCGGCAGATGAGACGGATCATCCGGACGGTTTAATTCGAAACTTCAATTTAGGATCCGCTCCGCGCCGCTATCCGCTAAAGTGGATAACGCGCGGCCAGTCTGTGCGATTCCATTGAACGCTCGATCGCATATACGATGTTTCACGAGCACATATGTATGTACATGCTTGCGCGGATTGACCATTGCCAGAGAATGTGTCCTACAAGATAGAGACAAATATAGAGAGATAGATACAGAGATAGAGAGAAAAAGAGAGAGAGAGAGAGAGAGAGAGAGAGAATGACAAAGGATAAAATACATCTGTGAAAGCAGTATACAGAGTGTTGCAATTAAAATAAATCGATATCCTCATTATCCTCTAAATTGAATGATCAAACTAGAGTATCCAATATTATCGGATTTTCCAGATAAATTTATGATCACTTTTCAAAATGTTTCATATTTAACCTTATTTAATAAAGCGTGTTGAGATTATTTTTGTTGGAAACTAGAATCTATTTGAGTATAAGTACAGAAATTTGTGTTATTCTTTATTCTAAACTCTAGCTCTACAACAAGATACGTACCTAATAAATTTTTACTACGAAAATTGTAAAATATAACTACACTACGATTTATCTTTATACTCGAGAATCTATTAGAGTGCTTATACGGATGCCTGTTGGGCGAGGGCGTAAAGAAGAGACGTTCGAGGATGAAAAAAGTGCATAAAGGACATAAAACGGAATTAGGATGTAACATTTCGGTGCTCTGTGAAAATAGCCTTTTTCCCCCGAGAAGCCTCGATCCGTACGTTGCTCGCCTCGTGGGCTCGCGCGAATAACTTGCGAAACAGGATATTAAATTTTTAATCCATCACCGAAGCCGAGCGAGAACGGATATTCCGGAGCAAGAAAATTAATACTAGAAACACGACAATTGGGTTTTTTCTTCCGATTCGATTCAAGTGATTATTTTGAGTGTAAGTTATTTTTATCGTAATCCTTTTCTCTCGAGAAACAGTTGCATATTAATCCTAGATATAGAGAAAAATATCGAAATATTGGGAAATAATACAAGATATTATTTAAAGCCCTCGGTATAAGTACAATACTATTACTTATAATGTAACATCAAAATAGTTACTCTCAGAACAAATTATGGAGACCAATGAAAAGACAGCTGTATAATAAAGCGTCTGAAATTGTAATATATTTCTAAACAAAATCGTTAAATTAAATTTCATGACTTCCGTCTGGTACGAACACAATCGAATTGCACGTTATTCGGCATTTATTATTGGGGCGATAAATTATATCAGGCGAAATAGAAAACGTTGTGCTGACTGATTACAGCAATTGAGGCAAATACGTAATCTATCCCTAATGCCGCGCATCATAGATGAAGACATGAAATATGAAATGCTACACATGCAATCTTACATGAGCGTCGCAAGTCCAGGGAATTTTTCATCATCCTTTTTCATCGTCCGTTACAAACTCCGCTGATTCCATCGCAAATTTGACGCGTCACATTTACAGACTTTTTTTAATACGTTAGACAAAAGGGACGACACGTTAATCACGCGTGATTTTGTGTCGCATTGCACTGAGCGGCTTGGCGAATGCGCAAATCGCGTTAGCGCCAAAAATCATGTTACTCCTGGACATTGCGCGCTCTCGAATCGTGTTTTGTTCGTGCGCCGGGCGTTAATTTCGGAAAATGCAAAAAGCATTCCCGTGCTAGCTGCGAGAGAGTGCGTTGCCCGCGCGTTGCCGACACCGGGATTGCATCCTATGAAATCAGAGTGCATCGTGCCCTGGTTTACAGATCTGTTTGGTGTCACGAAAAACGAGGAGATGTAAGAGAAAGAGAGAGGAGGAGAAGGTGGTGGTGGTGGTACGCCGCACAAAGTTTCAGACGTACGATACATTGTTGTTGGCTACAGTTTTAACGCCGCTCCTAATGGATTACACACGTCTTACGGGCAGCGTAAAATGACAAACATTTTATACAGCACTCGCAAGAAAACACACACATACTCCTTTTTCTGATTACACTTTGTGCAATGAGTTCCCCGCGAAGAAGTGCGAGTCATATTGAGAGAGAAAGAAATGAAACGAGAGCAAAAGAAACATGTCGAAAAGGGAATAATCCACTAATGATATTTCTTTAACGTCCTTAGCGTTTTCTCGGTTTGTTTTGGCCTCGTGCGCACGAGTGCGCGACAATGATTTTTAAAAGCGTCAAATATAGGTCCCCCACGGTTTCCGGGCTCCATATGTCTCGATTCTTTTGACGTATTGAAGACAACGCTGATTGCTTTTCCATTTGCGGGTGACGGGGCTCGAAATGCGCGGCGGTAACTCCCGCGGGTGCGAAACGCCCGAAGCTAACGAGCTGCTCGTCGTCGTTCTCTGTCACGGGAGACCACTCCTGCATTGTACGACACGGATTGCGCCGGTACGCAAATATTATTTTAACGAAGTTACGAAGCTATCGAACCCATTCGCGGTCCGGTCACGCGAGTGTTAGTATCGATTTTCTCTTTCGTTCGCCTATGAATGGCCCGGTACAGCGGCCTGTTTTTTAAAACGCAGACGCACTTACGAGAAAACAGACGATTTTTGGAAACATTGGATAGTAAAATAAGAGACATATGTATTCTTTTTTTTACATGCATATTTTATTTGTATATAACTTTTATGAGTTGGAAAAACACTCGACGCCAACATGTGTAACGTACACAAAAAAATGTTTTAAACGCTTTTATTATACATTTTTTAAATAGAAAATATAGTCTATTTTTCTTTTTGTTTTAAAAAACTTTACAGAGAACGTGTAACACGGCTTAACTTTCGCGTTTCGAATCGGATGTACAGACTTAAAGATAAAAAATGCGATAATTATAAAATAATCCAGCAAATGCGTGATCTAGCCTTGGATAAACAATAGCAGAAATTTGCAATTTGCTGTTTGCGAAACGATATTGCAATTTTACGAGACATATTCGAGCTGACATAAAGATAAATCGGTGACACATAATAACACAATATAATATTGAATCTAGGTATTTAATCAGAATTCGGCAACGAGCGTATATCATTTAATTGAGCGTGATAGCGTCGATACGTGTCAATTCACAGTAGTGTCGTTAACGCGATCGGAATAATACGAGCGGAAGGGATTAATTTGCAGCAACCGACCAGTCGTTTAAATTCATGTATCAGATTATACGAGTTCGAGACTTGGACGCGCAAACGCGCGCGCAAAACGAGTATAAGCGCAATCATTTTGGTGGTAATTGAATGTTTAATCACACTGCGTAAATGTGTATGCCTCGCCGGTCAGGTGCCACAATAATCGATTTCCGTTGGTATAATTACGAAGGTTTGGGCATGCACCTCGATACCCGTAAATGACTACGTAATTTAAAAGAACGGCTTTGTACCGTAAAAATGCGGAATTGTCGTTGCCAATTAACTTTACATATGAGTACAACGAATCATAATTACCCCAGCGAACGCGTAATAACATTACGTAACTCTGCTTTATATATATTAACGCGTGCCCAACCATTCACGTCGAAACCAACGAGTCACGTTTGCGCATGCTGTGCAACCGCATATTTTGTAGCAACAGATTGTACTCGTAATTGTTTTTTAAGTAATCAAGTTTCCCGTAACATGGTTTTTCCAATTTTTGCGATACATGTTGTGTCAAAGAGTGGATTTCACAAAAGCCTCTTAATACAGAAAGTTGTTATCGTATTTCAAAACCGTATTTATATATCGCGACATTTTTTGTATAACATATATAGATTCTCTTCGACACTTATTGTGCATTTTTATTATTTTATTGTTTATTACTTGTCTACAATACACGTCGGTTATAATCCGTTCTTCATCAAATTACATACACGACCGTTATTTAAACTTTTTATTTTGCGGCAAGTTTACCCTTCATTTCTCTTGTGTGCATAGTCACTCTAATGCAGGATTAGAGCGCACATTTTAGCTGACGGAGGGTCATAAATTTCACCGATTTTATCGAGGAAAATTTAGAGACACTATAAAACCTCGTCGAACGCAAACGTATGCATACATGCGAATATATCGGCACGGTGAGTTTAGTAGCACATTAATCTGTCTGCGATATTCGAGACATTTAGACCTGTGGCAGCTCAGGACTTTAAAGAAGCCCTGAATTGTTTACAAAAATCTTTTTCCCTCCATTCCCTTGTATAAACCCAATGTTTCTCTATCTCTTTCCCTTTTTATATATATATATATATATACCTATAATATACATATATAGAGTATTAAAATATCTAGATTTATAATGTGGCGACAAAGAAGGGTAAAAATATTAGTAAGTAATCAATCAGTTAAATTAAATTGTAATCTTATTTGTTGCGTGATTATAGTATGTGTGATTTACGATCGCTTGTAACTCCTGTCTTCCCTGGTTGCGATAACATGACCGTAAAAACCCAATCCACTCAGTTTTCATTAAGAATTCATCGGAACATCGATCTTTCTCACGGCTCCACGGATGCAGCCAAATTGATCTGGCGAACGTAAATATAAATGCAATAGGGTTCAACACTCTGATCTACATACTCTTTTTCACATAATTAGATTTTAATTTTTTACTAAAAGAAATTTTTAAAATGTGACTGCGAAGCATTTTTCATAACATTGTCAATAAAATAAGTTTTCGACAAAATAAAATATTATAATAAAATAACAAAACGGTCATATTATGTAACTAAACAAATTTCATGTATAAAACAGCAAATGCAGAATAAAATGCCCTTTTTCGCATAAACGATTACATCATCAAATCGGGTATTCCACGTTCGCATTTGCACAGGAAATGATTAATTAACGACGGAATTGAACGAGACAGATCCGAGAAATCGCTTAATGAAGCTGCGGAGGAGCATCGTATTGCTCTCGGTTCGCCGAATTGGCTGGTAAAGCGATACGAGCCGTCCTTAAACCTGTCCATCCGAACGCGCTGGTATCATTATTCAAGTCCTGCCCGGGATAGGTGCTCCCCGGGAAGGCTCCGCGAGAAGAAGAGGAAGGTGCAGGTGGATGCGAGACACAACTAGGTCCCGGAGTCACTACTCTCCTCTAGATCCTCTAGACCAGCTACTACCGCGGTTTCACGAAGGAACTCGAAACTTCCCTCGTTCTGGTCGCCGTGGAACTAGCTACTTAAGGTAACGGGAGTTCCGGCGGACGATCCTCGAAGGATCAACACGATCTAACTTTCCGACCGGCGGAATGTACCGCGTATTACACGAGGAGTGGGAGAGTATGGGCAGCGTATTTCGTGAGTAATTGTGCAATTTCTTTTCATGTTTCAGCTCTGATCTTCAAACTACTTGCGGTTTTGTGCGGTATGAAGAAAGGCCTAGCTTCGAGCGAGAAGATTGTCCCAATTAGAGAAATCACGCAACGTATTGCCGGCGTGTGATTAACGTCAAACAACGTACTCTATTTCGAGAAGATAAATTCAATACTTTTATACACACCAGCAGAGAGAAGTCTGTAGAATTATACATCACGTGACGTTATAAGAAATAAATAATTACCTTTGAGGAGAGTGGATTATAAATCAGTCAATTTAGCAGTACAAGTGGACGCCCAAGTTTTTTTGCCGGAAGTAATTTATCTTCGAATAAATCATAAAAAGATTCAGTTGAAATCCAGGAGAATGATAGATGTTATTTTTATTTCAGGTTTTTATCGCCTCGAAAGAATAATTCATCTCGCAAAAATAAGCTTTCCGCTCTTAATAAAAAAAAAGTGACTAATCATGCTTTACACTTGAAAGGGTAACACACTTATCGATCAAGATGTAGTCGATTAACCAAATTATTAAGGTTACATCTAGTGGCAAATTATACATCTGTCGTTACACTTTTCATCGCTTTTTATAGCTTCCGGTGTTGTAGGTATATCAGCATCTGGCTCACGGAGAAATGAGCGTGTGATCGCGTCAAAACTGGTCGAGTCAAGAATAACGGGCCGACCTGCTGAGCATCCGGAGCGTCGTTGAGCAATACGCAAATGCTCTCTTTCTCCCGGTAAGTGCATCCTTTCTCCAGCAAGCTTGGAGGGAAATCGCATTTTCTCCTTCGGGACATGGAGGAAAGCGGTAGAGGCGGCGCAACATTAGCAAACGGACAAATCGATGGATTAAGGTCGGTCCCCAGGCGGTGATGATCGGTGCATTAGAAACCTTAGAGTTTCGCTATTGCCTTTCGCGCTATCCATCTCCTTCCACGTGTCTCTCTTTGTCTTACTCTCTTGCTGTCCTCACTTCTTTCTAATTACGACGTATGAGCTCTCTCGGCGAGCATTATAGTAGCCTATTACGGGCAACCGAGTCACGAATCGAGTTATTGATGGCCCATCAATTATATATCTCCAATTAAAATAGATCCTTTCGAACCCTTTTCACTTACAGTGTTCGAGCAGTACTCGAAGGATAATCATTTTGCTTATCCCACGCAGTGTGTACGCTGAACTCCACTTTGCATTAAGTATAGTTATTTACGAAAACTTTTTCTTCCATTTGTAACAATCGTGTAATGTAAAAGTTTTAAAGAACAAAGAAAAGGGGGAAAAAAGTGACAAAAAAGATCTGAGTTGAAATTTTGACGTTTAACACTCTTAATGGATAATTAGCATCGGCTAGATCTTCATTAATATCGACACGCAAAATAATATGTCCATCAACGCAAACAAATTAACGGATAACAATTCTATAGGTACTGAAAAGATTGACATAGTGTAGCATTGTGCTAGATCGGGCGTCAAGTCACGCGGGACAACATATCTCGGGAATCGGAAAACGTGGCTTTCCATCATTCACCCGTCCAACTAGCCGCGAGTGCCGCGACACGCGCGCACGGCCAGAGCACACATTTATCTCCGCCCCCGTTGTTAAAGCGCGCGTTCTCCGCGCGAGTGGCAAAATAACCGGGCCGGGGCCGAGCTCAAAAGAGTGTGCGACGGTGGTCCATTGTTATTCACGGATATCCGCGGCGAGGACGCACGACGCAGATAAAAGAAGAGCCGGAAACTACGGGCTCTGTGCGCCTAGCTCCGTATTCCACCGCTCCGGACGATGGCTCTCGATGGATTATAAATTGCCGGCCGAGAGCGCCGGGAATTACGGCCGGCCCGAGTGCGCGGTCGCCAACTTTTCGTGCGACCGCGCGATTTACGACGCCGTTTTCGCAGTAACGTTTTAAGTGTTCTCCAAAAACGCGAGAGACTGCGAGAGAGTGTATGTGCGTTTGCACCTCTTTGCGTTTTTAGCAGGGGAGAAAGACATTGGGTTACAAAACGTTTTCTTGATAACTTCTAAAAGGACCGAAAGAAACTCTCCCTCTTATCGCGAAAATCGCGGTGATCATCGGATATTAGAAGGTTTACTTGCTTGGGCAACATAAATTCGCCAATCTCGCGGCGAAGTTTTCTGACTCCAGCACGTTTGAACATTTCCGCATTTCCGCAATTGTCAGCGGCCGATGCTATCGGAAGCAAACTGCCCTTACGGCATTCGAGCTTCCGGCTCGTTCTTACGGCGAGTACGCGACTATATCTAGCGCGATTTCGCGGCTTCCTGCAGTTCGGTGCACGACCGAAACTTGGTGGTTCACGCGAACGAGCGAGTGTGCGAGAGAGAGCAGTCGGGGTAAACTTTTCTCTTAGTCACGGATCAGCTCGTGTGCACGTAGAACGGCTTGGACGACCCTTAATCCACATGAGTAACACACACGAATATCGATTTCCGCGGACCCCCGTAAATGCCCCCCGGTACGAGCAACGTCCAGGAACTTGCGTGGTCGGTAAGTGCTCCATCCGACGCCGACGGCTACTAAATCGAATTAGGGATACGCTTGTTCGCGCAAGGAGTGCGCTAGCCGACTAACCCTGACACACAGTGTCGTATGACTTGTTATCCTGCGTAAATATCTCGCAGAAACAAATAAGCGAATATGTATACGCAGAGAGCTTCGGCCGTATCCCTTTTGTTGAATTTGTTATTAGTTCGGAAAGGGTACCTCGTTCATGGTATGTAAATTTGATCATGTATCTTCGCAACGGTACCTTGTTCACATTTTTCGAAACTTCGCGTATATTCCCGAATATTTCGGCGGAATATTTCACAATAATGGTATTTTAGGATAATGTATGTATTATAATGTTATTTATTTCTACACTTTTGTACAGAATTTTGTGTCGCAAAAAGACGAATGCCATTTCGCGTGGTCGAGAAGTCTCGTTTTCTTGCGACGTAACGTGTAAAAGGGCACGTAACTATTTTATTATATTATTACTTAGCGATAAGCAGGATAGGAGAAGTTATCGCAGATTATCCTCTATATACTCGCGATGTTATGCAAATTACTGAACCCTCCCGGCAAACTCCCAGGCGCCAAGTTAGAGGCTTCCGTCTTCCATTCCCAAGCGCACCCGCTGTATCCACATACGTCTTTGTATATCCACACGCTTATATACACATTTACCGTCCCGAACTCCTTTATTCTGTGTAACTTTCATGTTCTCGTTCACAAGTCAAGATAGCTGCAGAATGTATTACATCGCCATTGTTTATTAATTAGTAAGTAGACGTATATATAATGTTAATAGATGAGGATGTGGGGTAACCCTTCAGTGAACGCGTGAAAATTTGAAACGTAAAAGAGTGCGTGTAAATTACACCTCACATTATTTATGCTGTAAATGTTAAACCAATAATTAATATTTTTTGCTTTCTGTTTAATATTGTTGATTGTTGCACGTATCTTCAATAATCGGTTCTGTATTAAAGTTCAGAGCACTCATTTTTTACAAGCTGTTGTGAGAGGGATGTAAAATACATCCTACGCGCTCAATGGAGAGTTAAATCAATATAATATTTTTCACCTATTCATTTGAAATCCAGTACACGATTTGGCTACAATAAATACGTAATATTTTGCGAACGCAATGATACGATATTAAGGGCAGAATGGAGTTATTGCAGGTTGGTATTCATACGCTAATGCAGCGAGCTAGTAGTATTTTCAGGATTCGAATCTGAAATATTTGCATACATTATTTCCATCCAGCGACAAAATTCCGCCCGGAAGATCCCTCTCAGCGACAGTTCGAGATCACCGTAGAAAATATCCGGTTTCGCTTTATTATTCTTTATCCCGCTAGAAAATACCTGGATCTTCTATTTTCGCGTGACAGCGCCCCGCGCTGCAAACAGCCTTCCGCAGCCCGAGAATGCCCTTGGGAGAAATGGCAACGTGAAACTACCCTATTAACATTTTTTCGGTATAATACTGCTGGAATAACCGGGAAAGCTTTCGCGGCTTTAAATTTCTGGAATAGCCCGTAATAAGAAAGAGGAAAGAGAGACAAAGACCCCAAGTATCATCTTTTCTCATGGATTGACGTTAATTGTATGCTGAATGCATACATGTAATTTCAAATTCATCTCACGATCGATTGTTTCCGTTCCCGGAATCATTGATATGCAATTTCCCTGTTTTTTTTTTCACGACTCGCGGAGCTTTTCATAGATCCATCATCGTGTAATTAAATGCAGAGTCATTATTGTTCATGAATGGTATTTTACCATACATATGCAGATGTTTTGCGACGATATTTATTTGAAGTATGGTCAACATTATCGTTCAAAGCAAGTAAATAGCGAGCTATTTTTCCAGAATTTTCACAGCATTATTCGTGACGAATATTTTCCGCTGCAGCACCGAGCGTAAAGCTATGGAAACGCGCGGGGAAATTGGCCGAAGGCTCCGGTTTCTCGTTGTTACGTACATACAGCGCAATAAACAAAAGAATAGCGCGCGCCGGCGTCACTGTGCCGGAAATATATGCTTAAAGGAAGAAGGTCGGGGGCGCCTATACGAACGAGAAGAAAGAAGAGAGAGAGAGAGAGAGAGCGCGCGAGAGAAGAAGGGGTGTCTCCATGGGATTCTGGTGTGGCGAAAGTAATGCGGCTATAAGTTACACGTCCTCCTCCTTGGTTTTCGCATTCATGACGTGGCCTTGGATACGAGCGAAATAGGTTTCCTCTCGCTCACCCCCTCGTTGTCGCTCATCGTTTCCGCATGTTTGTTTGCCCCCTTCGTCGCCGCGATTTAACGCGGATTTCTCCGTCTCGCGTCAAAGCTTACGACGAGATTTATTAAATTATCCCTATTAAATATATCCCTTTTCGCGCGTTTACGCGCGTTACCCGATTGCGAGATCGTTAAACTTTCTAGCAACCGACGACACAGTCGTTTAATTTAACGCTAATCTTGGCACTTAGCTAAATCTTTTCTCTAGCTATACATCGCGTATAAAAATGCACGAGTATAAGTGGTTTGTGACGTCAAACGTAGTTCAGATGTGTAGAAAGTCTTACTGTCAATTTTTACTTGTTTTCGACTATTTTTTGAATATTAGTTTGAAATGTTTGTACTACTGATGAACATGGAACAAAGAAAATGCAAAACGGTCGGCCGAGAGATCAAGATTTTCGAGGAACGACATGAATTTTTAAGCGTCAGAAATATGATTTGACTGGTCTTTGGTGAACAACCTTGTCAGGAATGCCGTGGGACCACTTTGTCAAAGTCAATATGACATCGAGGACACAGTCAACTGACCCGCGCAATTCGACGGAGTCGTATAAACTGCTTGATTTAACGCCACTTTGTCAGATTGCTGCCGAAAGCTGCCAATTAAAATTCGATCCGTGAAAGTGAGATCGTGAATACGAAATTAAAAATCCGCGAAAGTGAGATCGTGAATACGAAATTAAAAATCTATTTTTATATACCTAAGAAGATTTATATAAATAATCGGCTTATCTGTTTTCCGATTAGCATAATCGTGACGTATTTGTTACAGATGACTATAGCATTAGAATGCCTGGTACAATCATACTTCGTTCAATCCCACAATAGATTCAGATTATATATCGGATATACAGCGTAACACGTGACTTATACTCCCATTTGCGGCGCTGGAATAGGTAATAAAAATGCCAGCTGCAGTCGACATAAATTTGTTTGACTTCAGCTATGCATCGAGATGGGGTGTATTAATACTACGAGTAATTTCGGGTCTCCTATTATTTGCGCTCTGATTTTTGTAACTACGATACATTTCATATATTACGATATTTGTGTGTCGCGAATTTGCTGCAAATTTACAAGCTTATATTTTTAAGCTGCGGTCGTAAATTTACAGCGGAATTTAAACTACTCTACGCTGTGAGATTTTTGCGAATAATTTTCAGTAAATCAAATTTCATCAATTCTAAATTTAGACAATATTGTCAATTATTCCAACTGTTCGGTCGAATCAATGCTATGTTAAGCTCTCTGCTGTCTAAAAATTGCTATATAATTCTACATGTTTGTCTAGCTCTGAAATTATTAATCTAAAGATTAATTAGTTCAAGAATTGAATTCCGCCTTCTCAGCAGCCGAGTTCGAGTTGTTGGCTCACATTGTGATCGAAAACGGTACTTCGCAGAGATCGAGAACGATCATTAGTTATGGCTGTATAGGAGCGGGTCAACATTTGACTTGGCAGAATTGAGTTGCTGCCGCGGCAGGTCAGAAACTTTTGTTTAACAAGAATAAGGGATTTTGATTGTTTCTTCGCCAGTGTTATTTATGAACAAAAGTTAATTCCGTGTGAATTTCATGTTATATAGATTTTTATTTTACATTGGATACAGCAATAACACGGCAAGCTTCTAAATTATTTTACGTTAATTTTACAGATCAAATATTTAAACAAAATATAACAATAATCAACTGATAAACAACAACGACTAGCAACCAAATTGGAATAAAATCGTTCTTTACACCTCGTTGAAAGATTCAATTAGTATGTCCGATAATTGCTTTGGGTGAAATTGTTATCCACTCGACAAAAGAAGTAAAGATATATGATATATGATATACTGTTCATTGTTTTCCGCTTTTCATTAGGGTAATTTAAGTGTGCACCCGTAAACATATTGTTATAATAAACAATATCTGTTTGGAATTAATGTTTTGTTCATGATCAGTTAATTGGTTTATTATTATTATATAAGCTCCACATAAAGTGAGCTTATATAATATATATAAATATGACATCAAAATAGAAACCTTCGATGAGAATATAGTCGTATTTTCTGCAATCGTAACCAGAATTCTGCTAATAATTGATATTATTTTTAATACGGTATTATCCAAGATCAGTATATTTTTATATTGAAATAAAATACAATATATATTTATTTGATAAATTTACTGTTTTTTTTTAAATGTAGAATTTATGAATTTCGCACTTTTTGGCATTATATATGCTTTATTTGGAAATTTCATCATTTGATGAAAGCTGCAGTCGATGCGGTCTTCGTGATATTGCAAAATGCAACCAATTCGGAATATGTTGGAAAATTGCATCATACGTTCGTGACAATGCGATAGGGATAATTTCACGTCAATATGGATTGTTCGGATTTCTCCCAACGGGAAATTCGTATTGTTATAACCGCACGAGAGAAATAATTTAATCTCTTGCACCGTTCGCGCCCTATTGGAAATGGCTAAAAACTAATTTCTAATAAAAATTATCTGCTGAATTCTTTCTTCTTTCTCTGAATGTAAATATATATATGAAATCCATGAATAAAGAGAAATGCGAGTTTCAAGAGACCATTTATGTAAATGATGCCGATGATGCCGATACTCCGTTCTCCGGGTAGAGTAGCGCGACGCGGTAAATTATGCAAATAAGAAAAAGCGATTTCAAGTTGGTACGCTGGTCTGTGCATCGCATCGCATCGTATATTGCCTATCCGTCATCGGCTGTAACCGGGTGTGTCCGCACCGTCGACAATGCTCGTCCGGCGCGTAACCGTGCAAAACTCGAAAACTTCGTTTTTGCTCGAATACACGTTTGATGGTGCCGGCGCTACCGAATTTGTCCGTCCTTTAATCTCGTTAAGCCGGATTTATTGGCCAGCATCGGTACACGGCACAATTGTCAAATTACTCTCGCACGGTTTTAACGCCTTTTTAACACTCTTGTCATCAAAGTTATAGTCTTTATATAGCTCTCTCCAAATATAAGCGAATCAGTACATTAATCTAGAAACGCACGCGACAAAGAAATAAAATTTTATAAGATTGTAAAATATAAAGTCTAATCTTTGGAAGCATTATTTGCATGTATCTCGAGTAAATTCGAATCGGTGGAGATTCAGTAATATCCATGCGGCTGCTATTTCATTTTGATACTTAAGTATCGTATTTCTTATAACGTGGCAAATCTGCAAGGTCGCCAACGATGAAGTGTTGACAAGTAGTTATTTTTTCCCGCGATTAAGTACTTAGTTTCGCGATTTCAATTTTCAATTCACGCTCGCGGCGTCGAGATAGCGCGGCGCCGACCCATAGTTGCAGAGCGCCTTTTTTCTTCTCTCGTCACACCCTACTCCTTTCCCTTTCCCGCCTGTAATCCAGCGAAAGGATTGCATCCGCTTATGGCTCGTCGCAATGGCATTTCTATTTTCTCCGCAATTTCGGGTAGCGCGGATGAAAGATAAAAAGAGAAAGGATAGAAGGAGAGAACAACGAGCGGTCGTTGCGCTGGCCAGGCGGAGAAATTGAAAATCTAATTTCGTATAAGTTTTGAGAGAGAGGTGTTGTTTCATCTCCCCGGGTGTCCTCCTTTAAGCTCGTAATTTCCGCGAAGCTGCCACAATTGCGCCCTTCCGGCCGCGCTCGTTTTTCCCATTTCGCCGCCTCATTCTTGTCTCCTTACGTATTTCCTCGTTCGCCCCGCCGCTGCCGCTGCGATATCGTCTGGATTTAAACATAAAGAACCGCCGCGAACATTACATTAATTATACGAACGAACTGCGGGAGATACGTAGTGTGACTTTTATTGCATCGTTGCGACGATGCTCGTCGCGCCCAAGAGAAAGAAGACATCACCGAGCTCTATGTGTAGAGAATGGTAATGCGTTTCGCTGAATTTCTTTCCCAACAACTTCTTATCCATTGCTTCTCATCATTTAAATCAACCCATTTATTTGTTCCATAATGTATACGCAACGTATATTGCGTATACATTGTGCGAATCTATTTATACTTTCACCCTTTTGCCCTAGAAAATCACATTAAATCGATTGATCGCTTTCAGTACGCAACTAGATGTGTATGTGATCCATCAGATCACATTACTGTTTTAGAATAAAAAATCATCGATGAAAGTTTCACGTTGATGCTGATATTGCGACGAAAAATGGAATAAATCTCTCATCATGGCATATAATTATATATAATGATGAATGAATATAATGATCCCTTCAAACGTAATATGTGTCATTAGCAATGAGTTCATAATCTTCGCATAGGTATACCTCTAATACTCCAACGGCGAGTAAGTGTGATATATGATGATGTATCACGTGATATTTGACGTCTTCTCGTTGGACCGATTTGAGAATCGACGAAAAAAGATTCATCTCGTATTGATTGATGCCCGCGTAGTTACGCTCGCCGTAAAATTTGCAGTGGAATTATAACCTCGGAGATTACGGAGCCATCAGTCAAATTTACTCCACACGTTTCCTACGTATCGTAACGAAATATCAAGCGCTTTCTAGACGGGAAAGCATTTTACGAGGAACGCGTGCAGTTCGTCTCGCCTGGCGGAAGTTCATGCCACGTATTCCCACTAAAACGAGAGGATGAAGCAAAAAGATCCTCGAAATCGACGAGATAGAGTCGTGACCGGGGGTGGACGACGGAGTCGGCAGTCGGCGGAATAAGAGATGCGACTCTCTTACCGGATCTCACGTGGAGGTCCTTACGTGAGAGAAGATTGAGTCACGTTGAGGACGCGAAGCGAGATCGAGATAAATGAGAATCGCCCGCCGAGAGATCGGCGCGTTAAGAGGACACGCGGTACATAGATAACGTGCACACGTGAGAAACTTTCCCTCGGTTCAGCGGGAAGTGCATCGGTGCGCATAGGCGCGTCTGTTGAAGAATGTATAACAAACAAAAATTTTAAATAATAAAGTTTCCTTAAACTGTCTAAAACTTGTTAGGAAAAAATTTATCTAGATACGATATACTCAATTTTCAATTTTATCTTCAGAATCTTTATATGCATGGAAAGAAGCAGAATTGTACTGTAATCTTAAGTGCTATTAACGATTTTGTTATAATTTTTGTAGAATTTACATCAGGTAATTTTGATATTACTATTTTATGTTACTTTTGCATTGGTTTCCGCAAAGATTCACATCGATCTTGCTTCCATCGTGGGAATGGAGAACGGCGCGTGTTCTCGGTTAATTGCGCGCGAGAGGAAGATCCTGAATTTGATGTGTAATAATTATGGGCGATTTACCGTGCATCGTGCATCGAGTTCGGTATCTTCCTCTGTAATTAAAGAGTGCGGGAGTGACGAGAGAGAAACGGTACGCCGTTATCTAATTGCGCCAAGAAAATGTCAGACTTAGCATTTAGCAACCGTGGCTTGACGTATACAAATCGTGTTTCTTGATTGTGACTAAACAATCACAAAGATCTTGCGTGTCGGACGTGCATCAAGAATAAATAATAATTTTAGTTTTACAAAAGCAAATTCTCATTGCGTATTGATCAGTAATTTTCATGCGTGATAGATTTTTGTTTAAAACAATAATTAAATCTTAATAGAAAAATGGAATAATAAACATCGCCGAAGTTAATAAACTTAACAGCAATTTTTATACTTGTGACAATAAAAATTCTTATACTTATGCAATATTATACCGGTACTTCGTTTATACAGTGTATTTCTATAAGATCTATTTAATTAAGGCTAAAGTGAGCAATATGTGTATTATATGAATTAGAATATCTCTATGTTCAAACAACGTATATAACAAATCATAATTCTCCATGCTCACGATGGGCGACAATGAAGAGTGGTTTATCGCGACCCGTGTATAAATTTTCGGTCGATAATCCGCAAGGCGGCTACGACTACGCTTAAATTATATTCATCTTGTGCAAGCCGAAAACTTTTCTCAATTATAACTTCGTCGTCATAAAGGCGCGGCGCAATCGCGCCCGCGGCTTCCGTCGTTCCGGCGCGGTTGTTGAATCGGCATTTCGAGCTGCGGGCCACGAAATTTATTCAAAGCGGCCGGCAAAAAGCGCGTTTAGCGGTTCTTAATGCGAAACAAAGTACCTCGTCCCGTGCAACCAGAAATCGTCCGTCCTCCGTGCAAGCGACTCGACCGGATCTTAAGGATTACCGTGCGGAAAGACGACGGAATAATTGAGCCGCGCAACCTTTTTTCTTCCGTGCAAGTTTTTTACGACGGCGATATAGCGGGACAGGCTCTCCCGAGAAAATTAAAGTCGTTGCATGGCGAAGAGGGTGGAGAACGAGGAAAAAGTAAATTGCATCGGAGGGAGCAGAGTTTATATACTTGTAACGTGTGTGTGTGTATGCGGTGTATTCAATACATTAATGTAACATGACTCGGGCGCGTGCAGTGATGTATTCAGATATTAAACAATGCGCTTTAATATTAACGATTTAAACAGATATACTAAAAAAACACAAAAAACTTCTTTAAAACAACAAATGCATTAAATTTCTCAAGTCAGAAAAACTATCGCTTTTCAATTAACTTTATTTAAAAAAAAGATGACATGATTTTATCTCAAAGCAGATTTTTATATCGAATAAACTCGATATCATCGAATAAATCTCTTATTTTTTGCTTATCGATACTTGATTTTTAAAAAATCTGGTGTAACTAATATCAAAATTCCGCAAGCTGCAGAAACAAACAACAGTAATCGAATCTGCAAGTTGCGAAAGCGGCGCGGCGGGTTAATGGTTAATATCGCGCGCAAAAAAATGAAGGCCACCGTGAATTATCGGCGAGAAAGTAATCTCTTGTATAATTACGAAAAGGGGCATTAATTGGACCGCATAATCGTTTTTCATCGCTTTCACTCTAGTGTCGTGTGTTCTCGTGTTATGGAAGAATGCCGGTATACATATATCTATGTATATGGAAAGGAAGGTTGGTGTCATCTGACTATCTTTCTCTTCCCTCTCTCGCTCTCTCTCTATCTTTCGGAGATAAAAAAAAGTAGAAAATGCGGAAGGGAAAGGGTGACGAGGCTTGAAAAAAACGGTCGTTATAACACGAAGTGGCAGCTGCGCGCGTTTAAGTATTCACACGACCGGCCCTACCGGCGCGAGCATAGCTGCTGAAAAAAAGGACCGGAAAAACGACGAGCAACTTTTTGATTTTAAAAGCGGTTTATGTATTATTCAGCAGAAACCGAACTGTAGCATCGAGCAATCCAGCTTGGACTCAGAAAGGATGGCGGGAGACGGCTATTTTGTGGGTGCATGGAAGAGGGGGAAAAAAAATTAGAGCGCCGCACCCTAGGAAGTCCTCTCGTGCAGAAACGATTAATTAGCGCTAATTGACCGGCCGAATTTAAGTCGAGGTCTTTTTCTGCCCCACCCGCAATCGATGGCTCCTGAATAAAGAAGACCGCGCCGTTATGAGTCCGATAATTATCGTGGCGAAAGTGCGATTTAAAGTTCTTCCACTGACCGTGATTTCGTTGTAAATTACCGATTCACCCCGAAGACCGCGCCGTAATCTTTCGAGTTGTAAACGTAATGACACAAATCGAAAAACTTCTGCTTGCAAGCATCAGCGAGAGAGTAGGCGAAAAGCCGTTTTACAAAGTCTTTTAAAGAATTTGGTAAACATTTCTAAGATCTTTTTATTTCTTTACCTTAAGTTTCTTTAAATAATGTCTTCGTCTAAAAAGCCAAAGATTTATTAGTGAATTTTTAATGAAATGTCAATTCCTTTATTCGAGCTTTTAACGGTTTAGCGCCTGTGCTTGGAATGATAATTGAAATAATATAGAATCGAATGCTTTGGGATTGTATAAATCTAAAATAGAATCAAGTTGTTGATAGAAGCGTATCGGCAAATATCCGTCGCGAATGTTACTGTGATTCCACGGATTTCAATCATTAAATACGTGGTCCGGTGAGCTCTTTCGGTGGATTGATTTGATTCATCACAGTGTTTAATGCATGAGTACTGAAAGTACCACAACCATCCTGTGATCATTAACTGTTGTTTCCCGTAAATGTTAATGCTGCGGTACATAGATATATAGATATGGTATTAAGGGGTAGCGATGGTTATTTCATGCGTATAATTGAGCGCTCTCTCTTTTCTTTCTGTCAATCTGAATGCGTAAATCGATTTTTAACTATCTTAAATTGGTAAGTTCCAACATAATGTATTTAAAGTATAATATTTTTAATATGTATTTTCGAAATTACTGTTTTATATATGTCATTTCTCTAAAATTAATGGACATTAATTTCAACGGCGAGTCCTACTTGATATTTTTGCTTAAAATGTCGCCTTGAATTAATCAAAAGTCGGATCTAAATGCTGCCAAAATAGAACGTTTTGAGACATTCTACATATAAGTATATCATACATTTCACAGCAGCCACGAGCCGTGCAGAAGCTAAAATTTATTCTAATCTATTCCTATCACGCAAAACAGCCGCTTCATCGAATCGACGGCGGGGAAAGATCGCGTTATTTGCATCAGTAAGACGAACGAGTCCGTCGTCACGCTATTTTAGATTACCTGCCCCTCATAGATCAAATCGTGAAACTTCACCTTAATGGCCCACGTGGGATCTCGGGTCGAGACATTCCTTCGTGTCCCGTAGACGGTAGCTAAACGGCAGAGAAACACGAGCGATGGTCGAGGCGCGCGAGTGAGCTTCTTTCACCTGTGCGCCTTAAAAAGTTCAATCGCGCACTTTCCCCGAGAGGACTCGATCTATCGCTGTTCCGCATCTGGTACATCACGATCAGTGGGAAAACGCATCCTTGCGGGAAAACGCGCGGACATCGATCGCGCGCGGTCCAGAATCGTGGCAGCGATCGATCATGATTGCGGCATGGTGTGCGCCATTAATTGCCGTACGCGCTCGTTAAGGTTCACGCCTGTACAACTAGAATAATTGTTACTCGTATTGCAAACCCGTCGTATACATTGTTACATACACCGCATGCTCGTGCATGCATACACAACTATGCATCTCGATTAAACGTCGATTTGTTTTATGTATATTGTGTTAATATAGAATTAAATATATATAATATAATATAATATATAATATAATATAATATAATATAATATGATATAATATAATATAATATAATATAATATAATATAATATAATACACAATATAATATAATATAATATGCATAATATTAATGTATATTATTTTAAAAGAAATGTTGTTATAATAAATAAGGTTTACAGTTAATACATATCTACTTGCACACTTAATCCTGTTCTTCCAAATTTCTAGACGGAAGAAAGAACTATCGCTATAAACTCCCTTGGAATTTACAGGCGAATCTATCGTTTCTTTACTCCGATCTCATTTAATTTTTTCTTTTCTTCTTTGTCTTTTTCTTATTCGATTTTCCTTCTATCAAAGTCTCGTCTTGATAGTTTCCGCGTCGTGCACATTCCTTCAAGGACATTAGTATTGAAATTACTCGCGTAAAACATAAAAAAAAAACTAATGGTATTTGTTACTTTAAACTAGTAAAGTGTACGATACACCCTCTTTATCTCTTTAGCAACCATTTTGAAGCAATGTTACTGATAACGTAAAAATAATTTAAAGAATATATAATGTAATATTCCTTAAAATAATCTCGGGCCTTTAATATTAATAATAATTGATGTACCTCAACAGAAAACAGATATACAATTTAATTAGACAATTAAGAGCATCCGACTATCGTACGAGATACGACGTTGCGAAAAGCAAGGGAGAAATGGCAAAGGAAGGAAGGAAGGAAGGAAGAAGGAAGGTGTGTACGCTGGAGAATGGCGGCCTGATGGCAAACTGAATCTGAAGACGAGTTAGTCTGAAAGAGAAGCTATAGGATGCAAACAAATGTGCAAACAACTTAAATGGAAGGCAAACACAATTATCCCGCAGCAGTAACCGGAGATTAGTTTTCCAGGTGCAAACCGACGTACTCGCGCGTACGGTAGCGCGCACATTTATTTTCGCGCGTGTAAACTAAGTAAGCGAGCCGTAATGTTGAAACTAGACGAGAAGCGCGAGGTTACACGCGTCTGATTGGATATCTCATGATGAGAGCGCATAAGGCTGTTGTTTCTGTCGAGAAATTTCCTACGAGATTCCGCGATAAATCTGTACCGCGTCATAGAGATAGTAAGTAAGAGCTGCGCTCTCACGTCACCGTACGACGCATGAGGAATCCAGACAATGAGAAACGACGAAGAATAAACGTAATTTGTTTGCAGATACAAAATTTCGTGGAGAGAAAGTCGAATTGTTTCAATAAAATAAATTTTACACAATTTTGTAACAATTCAGCCACTCTGCACCGTGTACATTCTCTCCAAGCGGATAACGGCAAGAACTGGTAGAAAATGACGGATATGCGGAAAACTCGCCAGCTTTTCCTTTATCCGGCTTCAGTCTCGAGAACTGAAGTGGGTGCCCACGTCGACGAGATATCCTCTTGACGGAAACCGAAGGAAGGCTCTATCCACTTCCGCGCCGCGCCGGCGAGGAAACGCGAGATCAATATAACAGATTTCCGGAGTTAAGCGGACCACTAATTCCTTTTCTTCCTCCTTTCTTTTCTCAGCGCGGGCGGGTGTGCCTCGCCTCATTCTAACTCGTAAGTTTCCGACCGGCATGCCGCCGAAGCGTGCTATTTACGAGCGGCTTCCTAATTACCCGCAGTTCCCAACGTTAACAGCGAGGCCCTCGTAATGACTGGTTCCTCTGTGCCACGGCAGAGTTTTCCGGTTTACCCCAATGGCAGGTGGTGGCAAGAAATGGGTGTCGGGAAGCTTTCCATTGGGGCGAGACATTAAAAGTGGAAAATCGAGTTGCGTTTTGACTACTTTAATATTTGTATCAAAATACATCAAATATGTTACTCGATATTACATTTAATTAAATATCTATTTAGCTTAAAGGGAAAATGTATATTTTGAAAAACAATTAAATCAATGTTATTAATATTATTAAATAAATATTGATTTAATTGTTATAAAACACAATTAAATTAATCTACGTCAAAAATATCGTTTGTTAAATGAAGTTATGAGAAACACATTTCATTGTTATATATACAGTTAAACATCATGTAAGATAGGATAAGTGTTGAATAAATACTGAAGCAGATGTCACGATAAACATTATTCGTAAGGTGTCGTTGAATGAAACGTCGGAATAAGAAGATTTAGTAAAGATCACGTATCTGGATATATACGTACATGTACATGCCTCGGAGGTAGAAATTTCCATATTATGTGTAACGCAAAGATATATGACGTAAAGAGGAATGCTAGGATATCGCTGCGCATTATTCATATAAAATATCACGCTACACATAGAATCGTAGACATTATGAAATGAGATTTTGAAGGTATTCCGGACTCTGAAAAAGATGGTTACATCTTTCCAAGCTCATATGAAAAGAAGAAATATTTCTTTCATTCTTTCTGACATCCTTTCTTCAAAGAAGCTGCGCTTGAATTCACTTCGCAGATAAGATGTACCCAAAAGATCTACGTAGAAGTTACTTACATTTTCCGAGATACGAAGCATTAATTTGTCAAGAAAACCATCGGTTTAAACGGAAAGGAGATGTGTAATTTCAAATAGATAATATTGATTTAACTAAATATTTCTTCTTTATTGATTTAACAATTTAACCCATTCCGTATAAATTATTAAATATTTAGGGATTATTTTTTATTTTTTTACGTTTAATTTACACCATTCTTCTTTTCTATTCTCATTTTCTATTAATACTTAATTGCAATAATTATATTCTTTATTAATATTTAATTGCAACCTCAACTGCTTTAATGATACAATTAAACCTTTGATACGATAACTATATAAATACTCTGGTTCTGTTATTTAATTAAAAGTCACATACATTAGAGGATCACGAACTGTGCAAAGGTATTACGCGTGGAAACGAGAATTTGCAGAATTGTACTAGCTGATATTATTCATCGGAGGTCAATGGAATAGATACGCGCATGTCTTAAACTCGGTGAAGTTACAAAATGGAATCCGACTCGAGTCCCAAGCGATTATAAGAAAGCTTCCGCGTAGCCGTATGATCATGGTTATTGTAAAAGTAGCTACCAGCGTTTATGCAGGAAATTGCCAGGAAGCAAAGGATATAGATACCCCTTGGGATATTTCCAGTCCTGGAGACCGATTCGCATGACGACAGAACTAACTGTTAGATAGCCCACGCTTAAATTGTTGAAAGTAATGCTTCTCAATTGAAAAATAAACTAGATTGCATCTGCCTTTTGATTTATCTCTGCGTAAAGGATTGGAAAACAAATTTTTACTAATCAATTGTATTAATTTTGTTACTTTAAGCAGCATTAATTATTTTACATAAATATATAAAAAATTTTGTAAGATAAGAATTACTAATGAATAAAGTAGAAAAAGCTTAATGATGATAAATAAATAAAACTTTATCAATTTGTTAATTCTAATTTTTAAAGCCAATTTTTAGCTTTAAAAAAATAGTCCAATTGATTTACACGTATAATGGTCATACATATAAGCTACAATGATAAAAATGAGAATTTTTATTGCGTTAAAATTTTTTTCTCCAGAAACCATAGCATAAAAAAACGATAACTGAATGAAAATCTAGAAACTCGAATATTATAAAAAATATCATTTAATAACAGCATTATTAATGTAACGTTGGAATCGTATGATCGCTGGAAAAAATCACAGTGATTCTCGCGCAGACGGAAAAAAATGTGTGGAAATTCAATAATGAATCCAGGTTATTCGATAGTTTCCACGAAAGCATTTTTAATATCTTTCGTCGAATTTTCAGCGCAGTAGAAACGAAATTGGCGCTGATCTCCGATAGTTATCGCTCGATTCCATCGCGCTGAAGCGCTCGATTCCGCGGGAGGAATTTTAAATAATTTTTATTAACGCGTCCGCTGAAAACTTATCGTGATGAAAATCAACGACGTAATCGCGGCACGGTATTACCGCGACGGTACACTAACAAAAACGACCTGCTTGTTCTTGAACGTACGCAAAATAATTTTCAGCGAGCTCGTAAAAAGATTCACTCGGAGAGAATGAGAGAGTCGGCTGTTTATTGCCGCGGCCAAATTGAATCGCGGAAATACTCATTTTTAAGATACTTTTAAAGTGTATTAAGATAAGATGGTTTAGAGTGCGCTCTCTTTTGTGCGCTGAAGGGACGTAAAGGGCGTCAGCAGGTGCAACGATAAAAAAGAACCGCTAACACGAGGCGACGTAAAGAGGGTTATTCTCTGAGTGTACTGAGAGGGGGGGGTCTGTCTTTACTGGTAATAAAGTTTACGAGGGCGCTGGTGGATCCATTGTTCGAACCCTTGGAAATTTAGTTCTTCTCTGGATTATTTTTACTAAAGCCTTTTCCAAGTGTTTTCGATTTGTGCGATTAATCAGAAACAAGAGCGAGTTAAAGTTTTTTTTTTGCAATTTATTAGGCACTTTCATAAATTATTTATAGAATCTTATAATATCAACTTGTTGTTATAATATATAATTATTGAAATATCCCAAAACATTGATAAATATGCTACAATATGGTAGAAATTATTTTAACGTATGATTATGTATTGTTGAAATAAAACATTTTATCAAAGTTTCGTAGTTATTAATCACAAGTTATTTTAGAAGAAAAGTACGGAGAGACGTAGTCAACGCTCTGTAGAATTCATGTTGCGTGTAAAAGGGCGAGGAGCGAGGAATGAAATAAACAACGTTTTGACATATTTCGTCGACTGTATAAAATTAGTATAAATGGCATCCTATTAAAGGGGTGCCACGACGGGTCGTCTGATAAAAAGAGCTCTATCGAATTTACTGTCTGAGCGTGACAGTCACTGTATCGGACAGTTGTAGCAGTCGTTGCGGAAGTTGTGCGTCGTGCTCCATATTGTGAAGGCGAATCAGCGCTGGAGAGTTTCCGTGCCACGCCAATACCGTCACCGCACCACCAAAGTGGTTATAGAATTTTTCAGTTGAAAAATCCGTTTATCCCGGAACCCGCTTTATCTGAAAATGGCGCCTTAAGACGATATTCCCCTACAATGGACTTCTGGACGTAAAGCGCGCGAACTGTTGGACTTGGAGAAGGTAGCGACTTGCAACACCTTCACGTAGACGTCTGTATGCGTGTGGATTTGCTTCGGTGAAACCGTTTTGTTTTACGTTAATATTCTGGTAAGAAGAATTTCTAAAACAAAGGATCGAAACCTTGCGAATCAAAAAGGTGTTATGGAAATATTTTTCTAAAATTTATACACGTTTTCGCATTTCTGATTTTGTTATTCATATTAGATTCTTTAAATGTTTATGCAGATTTACGATTTATAGGTATTTTATATTTTTAATCACATATATACGTATGTACAGTTATTTTTTCTCATACATATATCTGTACCTTAGAGATAAAGAATCATATTTCCAGTTTTTATCAAAATGAAGTAAATATATATTCTTCACCTCTCTAAGGTAATAATAATTTTGTATAAAAGATAATTTTATCTTTTATACAAAATTATACATAAAGTTATTGTTTGTATAAAACTAGATGTCGCTAAAGTCTTTTCCTCTATGATAGATATATGATAGACATTAAAATATAATAACGACAGAAAGAATGATGCAAGATCTTATCTGTTTTTTTACCGATCTTGCACACACGATAAGGGTTATATGACGACTTTAAGCGCGGGGGAAACGCGCTCGGAAATAACGTTGGAGTTTATGAAACGGCCGCAATCGCAACGCCCGCGAATCCCGGCGCATTCGAGCGTTTGCTCGAGAAGTCGGAATCGCCGGCGAAATTGTTTCTATCGGCGTCGATATCGCGGAACGAGCACTTTCCCGCGAGCTCGGAACGGAGCGGCGGCGGGAGTTTTTCAACTGAGAAATCGGTTTCCTCGCGACGCCGATGCCGCCGTCTTATCGGCGCGGAACGGAGGGTGAACGAGGGGATCCGTTTCGCCGACCGCTCCTGCGGGCACGTTGTGTTTTCGCACACACTCTCTCGCGGGACGACGAACGCTCGAACTCATTTCGGGATGAACGGGAATCTCTCGCATCGCTCCTGCCGCACTCTCTGTGTCGTCCATTTGCCAGACGATGCGCTTATGCAAGAAGTGCTGACGCAGGCGGTAACGGTTCGTACGGTTAGATAGGGACGAAACTTCATTGTGTCAGCCAAGTGCATCGGACAAGATGACATCTTTTGTCGCGGCTCTGAGAATCTTCATAGCCTGCTGACGTGATTCGACTTTCTCCGCCACGCGAAGCTCTCACAGCGTCTGGAGAGAGACTCTGGGAAATTTCGTTTCGAGAAATGGGCGCACTCCAGTCGCAATTTGTCCGGATACTTTTAGCAAAGTGCGCGAGCGTCACGGAGATATTAAAGTCGACTCTACCGGTCTCATCGACAAACGTACGTCAAATCTTTTGTCATTGTGTTACATTGTGTTACGTCATTTAGGGACGGGAACAAAATGTATAAAGAGTGATAGCGACTTCAAACAGTCCACGTATCTTTCCTGGTAAGAAACAATCGAAATTGATTTCCCGCGGCGGATCGAGTTTCATAAATATTAACGGGTCCAAGCCTATATATAAAATTAAAGGTCAGCAAAGTGATGATCTGAATTGCAGAGTCGTTAAAACAAGTTCATTGATACCGAATATGCCGGAAGGTTCGGATTCATCGCAAAGTTCGCTCGTGCATAGCCAGCTATTGTGCAATTCGAATGGATTGGGTAAGATGACGTCCTTTGTCGTGCCATCGACGATATCAGCGGCACGGTGACTCGATCTCGCTCGCCTCTTTCGAGTAAAGCTCCCGGAGACACCGTTGGATTTACTTGAATAACTTCGAGTATATCGACTTTATCCGCGCGCAGTAGCGTAACCAACTCGCCTATGGTTTTCTCTCTGCGAAAGAATTTTCGATTCCATCATCCGCAGTTTTTTCGGAATTCCAAATGCGCCGGCATAAAATAAACCGTCTTATTTAGCCGAATTAATTTTTTATCGTGTAAAGACGTAACGCTTGACGGATAAATATCTACTTTTCTCCATTTTGTCGTGCCAATAGAATAGAGTCTCTTAAAAAAGAAGCGCTGAAATTGTTATACATAATGCACACGTCGCACTGCAATGCGTCTGGGAATATTGCAAACAGAGAAATTAAATATTTCTATGCCTGCAACGGCCCCGAGACGGGCAATGCGGATCGATAATGCAGGAGACATAAAACAGCCGGTGCGCAAAATGAGGACCGGAGGACCAGCAGGTCGGCCATACATCAAACGACAGCGCATATCTGGCCCTAGAAGATCTCATAATAGAGTACAAAGCTACCCTCGTTATAATTCATGACTGCGTACCGAGGTATTCTGGGACTGACCGAATTATTACTTCATAAGAATAGGGGGGAAACGACGACAAGACGCACTGCTTAGATTCTGTAGGGCTATATCGCGCACGATCTATCTTGCATTGTATGTACGCAGCACACTTTGTAATTTATCAAATCTGAGCACAACAAATAAGAATTTACCATTCATGTAAACTGTTGGAAATATAATTTCTATTAAAATTAATTAGTATGTTACATTAAGGTACATATATCTTTAATATACACGCTTTTTTCATTTAATCCATTTAAGTTAATCGGGTAATTTGTGTAAAATGCAAATATAAATAATATAATAGATACACATAATTGAAAATATCTATCGATTTCTGCTTACATTTGATTTTTCATAAACAAAATGTGATATATCATTATTATATAATTATTTCAAATAGGCTTAATTTTTTATTAATATATACCTTGTCGTATTTTACAAATTAATTTCTGATTAATTAATCATTTACAAATTACAGTTAATATATAAATCAGGTCATTTGTAAAGTTAATTATGTAAATGCTTTATGAAATTATTGTGATATACGGAGAGATTATAATATCATTGTCCGAAATAAAATTCTTAATATCAATATGTATAATGCAAAATTATTATTGAAGTTTATCTTCAACAAAATATGCGTAAAAGCATATTGATTATAATTCAGTTATATATAAACCAGTTTTTTTTTAAATAATTTATATAGGATAAATATACAAAAGTGTAAACATATAGAATTTTAGATTTTGTTTTATATAGCAGACTGATTTTTTGCCAACAACTTTTAAAACTGTCGATAGCTTGATTCTTTACTACGTCAAATAGATCGCGCGTGTTTATTGAGCTAGGAAGTAGTAGCTGCGAGTACGGTCAGACCGCGTGCAAGTAGCGAAATCTTGTTACGTCAGCCAGAAGATACAGGCAAATAGATAGTTCTATCGCCCCCTCGTCCTCCTCCTCCTTCACCCCCCCAAAACACATCCGTAACGCAACTCCGTAACGTTTATTTTTCTCCTATAATTTTTCTCCTGACATTTTGTTCTATGGAGGTTGGTATTTTCGGCGTGGCCATAATTCTTCGCACGACGGCAGCCCATGTCGAAATAAAAATCCCAAAATCTTATAAAATATTGTGTTATTTTTCGAAAAATAACACTCGCAACTGTCTTTGGTGCAAGGTACTATTTTAGTTTTGCGTATGAACCCCCAATTGTTGATTTTGATTTACAGCAGCTAACGCCGCTTTGTGCTCGCGTACAATGATTTTCTTCGCGTAAATTTTATTTACAACTCCTACAAGATTTTCTCCTCAGAAACCCTTTAAGTTCGATCACAATGGTGGATTTACAAACATATACATCACGCGTAAACCTCTCCCGAGATCTCGATATTCGCATTGATATGTTTAATGCATATCGAGTTTCGTGATGCATGCGACATGCAAATAACGTAGATCTTCTAGCCTCGGTAAATATAATGGAAATTACAAGAGGAAGGCAATCGATAACGAATATCGTGTTTGCGGAACACTATGGTGACTTTGTAAGTTTGATCCGTATATACGCGCGCGCGGTAGTTCAATGTTTGAAGGATTGTCGGGGAGTCAAATATTGCGCATCACGTAGCAATAGGCGCCGTGATCGAATGGATCTCTCCGCGGTCAAACATACATTTCTGACGAGAATTTTAAATGTTTTAATGAACGGCTTTTTTTTCGGAAAGCGATCAAGTCCGACAAAGCCGGCTTCTCGACAATCGATGTATAAGTACAATCGATCGCGTTGTAATCTAATTCGACGGAGATCATGTAACATTTACTGTTGCCGATATCGGCTATCGGATTTCTCGATTGTTGCCTAAAGCGACGAATCTGAGCGGATAAGTACACACCTTTGTCCTGCGTCACGTAATTTAAAAAAAAAAAATAATTCATGCATGCACATAGTGCAAATATTATTCTTGCTACTAAATTTTGTAAAGTTTCTTTTTGCATGGCGCAGATTACTTTCAATCCTAGGCAGCTAATACTTATAAAATCCATGACGGATATTCCGTATCCCATCAGTCACCGTTTAAATAGACCTGAGACTTCTCTCTCGGTGATTCTCTCGTGATTCATGAGGTCATGCACGAAACGCAACTAACAGAATCTCCGCGTTGCTCCGTCAGGAATCAAGGCGATTACTTGCCCAGCGCGCACCGGCGCGGCGTGTGCCAGGGAGAAAACGAAGTTTACGTCACGGATCGTATCCGATAACTCACGCGGATCCGAATCTGTTCCGACAGCGCGTTATACAGAATTAATCAAACGGACGTAAACTGATACGAATCCCCTTTCGCTTTGAAGCGAAATTAATGGCATCTTGCGCAATATCGTCCATAGTCCGGGAGGTATAAGCGTATATATCGATACTAAGTCATATCCATTGAAAGGACTTCGCGTTTGGGGGGGCTTCGTAGACTATGTTCGTTCGCAAGAAATACGATGTAGAAACGCAGAAAATTAGATTTGGCGACAAAGACAAAGAGCTTCTTCGGGATGTTTTTCGAGATAGTTTGAGAAAGAGCGCGGACACATTTTAAGTTCGCCGAGCACGTGATTTTTTGATATAAACACGGTATTGATCGTTTGATATCAAAGCCCACAATAAAAACATTTAAGTACTTTGCAATATCGTATTAACTATCCAACATGCATAAGAATAATTTTTTTCTAAAGAAAGCACACATTAAAAAATCGCAAATATCACTCTTTTAGGAAATCTTTATCATAGGTATAAGAACAAATATTTTCATATTATTTAAAGACAATAATATATAAAGATAAAAAATAAGCTATAAACACAAAATTGGGATTAACGTCTAAAATATTTTAACAATTAATATAATGAGAATTAGAATGTTAATCGCGTGTTTAGTAACAGCATAATATTACATATTGCAAAGTGTACTGTGATATATTCAATATCAGTTGCATTGATAATGAATTAATTAGTTGTGGAATTGGATTATGGTTTCTCTGGTCAAGAGATGTCCATCCGTGTAACATTCCGTGACATCAAAATAATTATACTAAATTGCAATTATTCTGGCTATATAATTATATTGTACGCGAACAATTGCAAATTCTATCAATCTAAAGTTCATTTTTAACAAAAGTATTTTCACGATAAAACCGAAGTTATCTTTCTCGGTAAATCTTCTCCTTGATCCCACACGATTGCTGACAAATTTCGTTATGTAATTGTCAGCCGTGCAGGGATGAAATTTCGAGCTAAAATGTACTTCCGTATACGCTCGATGAAAGCGACGAGAGCACCTCAGGTCAGCCCTACGTTTTTATTAGCGGTATATTGGCGTAGGGTAACAAGAGCACGCAATACCATTAAGCACGAGAAACGCCTATAAAAAACTTGGCAAACTCAATTCTATTGAGTTCTCCAATTCCCGTCGTCCCGCCGCTTCTTCCTTGCGGGTTAACCGTTAGGTTCGAGTCCGGAACCCTTCTATGACCTTCGTCTTAGGCAAAAAGTACCATCTCTTTTTCATCTGAACCGCGTAACTTCGCCCGGCTTTGACTTCCTGGCATTTTCGCGAGGTCACGTCTGTCTGCGCGAGCAAGGAGGCGCAAAAATTCATCTCGCACAGAGAATGCGCTGCAAAGCACGTTCCTGCGTCGATTTTCCTGAAGCGGGATTTACCTCGTAGCGTGATATATACCAGATCCGCAATATTTCTCTATCTATTTGCAGAGACATTTTTCAACATGTTTTTCAGAATAATACACACACACACACAAAACTAACTTTATGAACGAAGAACATCAGCGATATAATATTTGCAATAAAAAAGAGCTTTTCTATGTTCTACAATCTTTGTAGTCAATATAATTAAACTATAATCATTGATTATAAACAAGAAAGCAGTGCTAGATCTCAATAAATTGTGTACGTATTTCGATATTTGTTTTGCATTTTATAAGATAAGTACTCTACATTTTTTATACGACATACAGAGTGTTTCAGGTCAGGTCAATGAAATTTCAGGGTCTTACAGGAAATTGAATTTGGAACAAAAAAGTTTTTATAAACATATAGGTCCGGGAACGCTTCGTTAAAAAGTTATAGGACAATGCAGTGAGTAAAAATTGCGTAGATGCCAAAAATGTATTAATGAACAGGGACATCGTTTTGAATATATTTAATATATTTGGTTGAAAATTATTTTTCTTTTACTTTTAATAAAATTGTTTTCCTTCTAAACGGTCTCATTAATGTAACCTTTGTATTATTCCTTTTTTTTTTAGTATCTAAAGGTTTTAGTAAAAGTAAATTTTTTAAAGAAGTGCTTTCGAACCTTGTTTATAGGAACTTTTTTCTGTTCCAAATTCAAATTTCCTATAAAATAAAGTTTTATTGACCTGACCTGGAATACCATGTATGTAAAAATATGTGAATCACATGCCATAAATATCCACTGCACTTAACTAATGACATTTTAATAAAGCGCATGCAATGGGAAAATTAATGTATACATGAAAACGCGATTTATTGCCAATAACATCATGATAATTATACGCCTATACATAGCACGTACATTAGAGATAACCGATTAATCTTTATGACAAACAGTTGATCCTCGCATGATTTCCAGCGACAAGGTATAACAGCAGATATCGCGACGGCTATAATTTATATTCATTGCAAACATTATACAATGGTCGTAAACATGGGAAGTGTACACCTAGTTTCACGCGAGACTTCATGTATGGACGCGTTTTGGGCGGCTGACACGTTTGGCATGTAACAACGGCACCGCGACGATCTATGTGTATCGGTAGGAATTTATGATCACGGCTTTATCGCTTTTCTTGGGAGCAAACTCAAACTCCTTTACGGTCTGAATGTATTGGAACTTCATGCCGCCTTTGAATTTTTCATGATATAAAAAGACGCGTATGTGTACGCGCGTGTATATGTGTGTGCCTTGTGTCAGACAGCGTACAAAGAAGATAGATTGCCTAGATGGATCGGAAGAATTGCACCAAGTATATACTTTGCGATTCTATCGCAAAGGAACTGCCAATTAGTTTTACACTCGAGCCTGTTCGAAAGATTTCTTGGCTATTCTTGGCTATTATCACTTTTATGTATTTGTATACTTACATATATTACATTTACAATGCAACGCTAAAATTTAGAATTTAGAATTTTCGTATGTTCAATATTTCGTGATATATTTGCGCATTATTATCTTTTTTTAAATGAAAGTATGATATATCTGATAGATGAAATGGATGTCAGATTGATGCTGGATTCTCTTCAAGAAATTACCGGAGATATTTGCAGCGGCGTACGCAAAAATGGATTCCTTTTATTTTATTGATATTATGTACCCTACAAACAAAAAGACGGTAAAAAACATATTCTTTCTTAAGTACGTATAAAAAATAAAATTTGTAATAAAATAGATATTTTTTTATATATATCCGCTACGAGAAATTACGTATAATTTATTTCCTTTCGTTATCAATTTTCAAGATAATTGGATGAAAGTTCTTCTCTGCAAATAACTATGTACGACTAGCTTATTGTACTTGTACGGGAAGAAATATGTTACTAGTCAGTATTTGCGAGATCTTGCCGCTCCTCTTCGGCGGAGTAACTGCTGTTTGGCGGTCTGAATGTATGGCAGCTTGTCATGATACCGCATGAATTCCCAATGGCGCGCCGCGATCTTGCCGATCATTTGCGAGGAATAATATCCGCCGAGAGAATCACGTAGCTGCCAATAGTAGTGTATAAACGGGTTGATCGACCGACAGGCCAATTTCTGCGTCCTCTTATTTCTTCTCGCCGTCTTCTCGCTCATCCCGAAGTGCTTGTCTTGCCGGGAGACTGTCTGACGCGAAATCGTATTCACCGACTGTACGGGCCGATGCATTATTTAAAACGGAGGAAACTTGTCCCGTCGCCTTTTACGGACGCGGAGAATTTATTCCGCGAGACAATTTTGTAACTCTGAACAATCGTTTTCGATGCGCCTTCGACGTTTTTGTCAATGGACGATGCGAAGCGAATGAATATTGCGATGGGTTGTGAGAGACGAGCGACAATACGATCATCTTTTATTATTTTACATGTATTATTAAGCTCACTTTATACGGTATTTTCGTATTTTTGTGCATATTAAAAATAAGTCATTCATGCATATATGTTACATGCATGCAAAATGTGTCAAATGACAAATACATGTATATATGCTATATATGTAATCATCTATGTACATACATTTAATCATGTGCCTAATAATCGTGTTTATATGTATAACATTAATATGTTTAATAATTTAATATGTATCTAAGAATAATTAAATAGTGTCTAAAAATGCATTTGCAAGATATATTTTAATAGCGTTTAATTGAGGGGAAAAAAACAACACAATACATCACCAAACGTTACGTAATAAGTTACTTACATGGCACTACGAGTATCGGGGATGTCACGATTGCTCGGAAGACCGTCGGAAGCTTCCTGATTGAATTTATTCCTCGCGTATGGGTCCTCGCCTGCACGTAGACCACCTCTTGAAACGTACCTGTTGCACAAAGAAAATTATTGCCACTGAATTTCTCGTTATTTCTTTTTGAAATCTCCCGTCAAACTCGGAATTCGGGTTTGGGTGTGTTTATCACGTGTGTCGAAACGGTCGCGCCGTAAAACGCGACGTCTATCATAACGATTATAACGGCACGTCGGTTACTGTAATCGTTGCGGATAGCAGTACTGACGAATGGCGTGGAGAATGAAACATTCCAAACGTAATACAGCAAGTAATAACGCGCGGATATATCCCGGCAATGCGCAACACGCAGTTTCTAATCGGCGGAAAGTTAATGGATCGTTGCAAAAGGAGTCTCGAAGATAATTCGCGCCGAACCCGCGAAATAATTAATGTCGATGTGCCAACTGAAGTCGGAAGTCTCGCCGAATCAATATTACATCCGCAAATGCTTTCTAGAGTGTCTAAGAGTGTTCGCGGACCGACACCGCGGAAAATACGCTCGCGAGTGAATGATGTTCGAGATGCATATTGCAAAGCTATAAATGGCGAAGGAAGATGTCTGTCCAGACTCACCCCTGTTCGTCAAAGTAATTCCACGTCACTCTCGGATCCGGAGTCGGCGCTGGCAGAAGCTCGGATGACATTACAATGGCCGTGCCGTCTGGATCCATGTACCCGCCGGAATTTCCGCTGGCGGAAAGCCCCAGGGACGCGGGCTCTTTCAGCCGTAAGGCTCTGTTTTCGTTCTGCTAACAAAAAGATTATTTTCAATTAAAACTTGTCACTTTTCAAATTACTGTAGGTGTATAGCCATTAAAAGTTAGCGGCTTAACAAATGTTTCAGAACTTTCAATAATCTCTTAATAGACTCGGAGTTGTCGCATCAGCAGACCAGACAATCGAGTCGATTATTGTCGAACGTTTATTGACGTTCTCTAAATGATTTTTTATTAATTTGGGAAACTGTATGAGAGCTTTCATATTAGATTGTTTGAATAACGAAATATCGCAAACTATGTCTCGCAACATAATGCAGTTACGCTGTATCTGTTCTCGTTGAACATCCTGCCGTCCAACGTCTAAGCAATTCCGAGATTGGTGGGATAGTCTCAGCCCTTTGTAACTCGGCCTCAACTCCTCACTTGGACCACTTGGCTTCGGCGCAGGAGTCAATTGTAAGGCAAGACGCGGTTTGGTCTGCGTACTGACACATCATCGATATACGCCGTATTGATTTCGTCGAGTCGCTGCGGAGTCACGGAGGGTCTTCGTATCGCGGTTGCATTGTGCCTTTGCCGGTAGATGTATTGTACCATCGATATATAGGTCATCGAACTTCGCTCATCAGGTTTCCGAGGACTCGCGCTCCGCGGAGGTATACCGGAGATTTCTCGCGACATTTCGGAAATAAGAGCGGACATTTTCATGGGCATGAGCCCGGCACGTACAAAAGTTGCGGGGTTACGTGGACGAACTTAAAATCGCCCTCGTTTCAGGAGGAAATGTAAAACGTAACCGATCGGCAACGCTGTCGCGGTACATGGACTATTTTCAGTCGGACACTCGTGGCTTAACAGTGGACGCTTGTAGAATATTCGAATGGATGATAAACCTTTGCTCGTTTGCAGTATTCAACAACCTGAGTTTTTTTCAAATATGCCTGTGTTAATTAATTTTTAAACAATCTAATTGTCAATTTTAATGACACATTGAACATTTCTCGTGATTGTGCAGTGTTTGAAAGACCGAATTGCGTGATCAAACAAAACAACAGAGGTTTTCGGATCAATTGTCGAGCGGCAGAATGGACGCAGCATTGCAGCCGGAGAAACGGTAAACGCCCTGAGATCTATAGAGAGTAAGCGTGATAAGTGCGTTTTGCACCAGAACCATTAATGCATTGCATTGTACGGTGAAGCGGGGCGAGCAACCGTTAATTTCACTGCGATTCTTCTCCGTCGGAAGTGCCCCCCCCGACTACAATCCGAATGGCGGTATTTTCCGCGAGCACGGATCGTTAACCTTACGACGTCGATCTCACGCGCGAAAACGTCCAACAAAAGGAAGCGAATAAAGCGGAGAAGTATAAAATGTTGGGCGCGACAGCCGATGAGGAAGGCGCCGCCGCTAGGGGAAAGGGGAAGAGCGCCGAGAACGTATAGTGCGGCGATTTACGTAGAGAAGCTATATATGCAACGTGATGAAATATTAATTCACGGGTCACGGATCGAATTACAACCGGAAGCTCACTCGGATGGTCAGTCTGCGGCAGGCTGTTGCATCCGGTTTCACAGCGGCGGTATTCCACGTGACGCCGAACATCCGCGTTGTCGCATAAAACTCGCATGAAATGCCCTCGTACGATCGGCAACCGAATGGGTTGAGCGCAAAAGTGGCGTAAATCAATATTTTAACTCGCGCCTTCTTCAGCTTTCGTTACGCAATCGCGCACAGGCAAATTTATAAAAGTATAGAAAAAGGATTTCATAATATATATCCATCTAATCGTGCGATTGCAACCGTTAGATTCAAATTAACATGTGACCCTGTCTTACATTTATACCATTACAATTACGTAATTATACTGCGTCACATCGGAATTGACAAATTCATTCCAGCGACGTATTGGCACTATTAGCACTGCCAGTAATATCGGTTTCCGGTTTCTCGCATCGAATTCCGGTAAAGGCAATCTAATAACGTCGTACTGCAGGTTTAACTGTGCATGTGATGTAATGTAATATTACTGCAAAGACATCGCATTAAGAAGGCTCAGAGTTTAATGTCAGTTTCGAAGTCCTCATCCAGTGATCGAAGAAACCGCAACGTAAAGTGTCCTTTTTAGTATAAAGATGTAAAAGATGCGTATAATCGTATAAATTCTTATAACGTAATTACATTTTAATGTGTATATTACTGTATGTATATATATATATATATTTAAATTAGTTACGTTTAGTAATTTGCATGCAGTAATTTTAACTCGCTAATTTGCTGAATTCGTAGACTGTTTAATTAACTGACAGCAAAATCGTTAAAACTAACACCTCCAGAGTTTCTCGGGAAATGAAAATATTAACATTACAATTACGTATGCATTGTGTGTGTTCTGCACACATCTCTTATACTTTATTTACATTATATTATAGTGCTCCGTTAAATATTCATTGTAAATTAAATCGACCAGTATCGCTTTAGAAAAAAATGTACTGTAGTCTCTCATCGAGAATGTTTTTTTATTCTTCCACATGTTTTCTTTTGAGGTTTTTTCTTTTGTTGATTTTACGAATACAACTGTTAGCGCTGCGGAGATACCATTTCTTTTTGCGGGACAAAGACGATGAACGTGACTCCCATAAAATTCATTTTACATGCGCCAATGCAATGATACGCGAAGCCGGAAGCGCCTTCTGATGCATACTAGCATTCGGACAATAGCCGCGCGCAGAGATCACACGTTTGTTGCAACGAATTTGCGGTGGAAGTATATGAAAAATGATATAGAAAAACGAGTAATAAAAAGAAGTAGCGGGAAACAGGGCATGTCGAATCAAAGGCGGATTCGCGGGCCGCTGCGCGGACATGCGGTTTCGAATAATGATTAAACTTGATTTATGCCATTTACCGATGTGACAGCGCTATTTGCCATCGCGGAGTCGCATATAGTTTAACGGTTTTCTTCATTTTTTCATCCTCTCTCGTCGGGAAATGTACTGCGTGCACAGTGTACATTTAGCATTCTCATTTTATTTGGAGGGGAACTCTCCGGAGATTAAGAAGAGTTTAAGAGGCAGTTTGAGGAGCAACAGGAAGACGCCTTTCTTCCTCGCCCCTACGTTAAAGAAATCAAGTTAAAACTTTAGCCAGTTAGCATCCGATAATGCCATTTACGCGCGTAATTGCCGTGGAACTTTGTAGCGACCGTTGTTGATCGACTTACGTCGATTTGCACGCGCGCGCTTTAACTTCTTTTAAATATGCATTCGCCAAAGAATGCCGTGATTCGCATCGCGCGTTAATTTGTCATTGTCACGACACTTTCTCGATCGCGTGACGTACTTGGATGCAGTTCGCCAAAGTTATATTACCCCGAGGTCAGATTAATGTTAATGATAGAATATGACGCTAAGTTTCGCGCGTTTTTATTAATTTGTCGTTATCGATCAATTTATACGCGTTGAGGCTTTCAATATAACTATGCAGAGGTTTTTCTTAATCTTATTTCTCAGCTAATCAAGCACTTCAGATTTTATAGTTACTCTCATTGTCTGAAAATAAAATATGATAACGTTATCGATACATTGACCTTGTTAATTACGAACCGTCTCTTTTATCTAAATATAAAGTACGCACAAAAATTTTATCGACATTCAAAGAAAAGGATCTCTGCTAATGCGGTTTTACGATGAGCGAGAAAATAGCGAATATGTCATTCCCCGTTATTGTTCTGTATTATCTCGTCGAATAACCGAAATCGATCGACGCGATATTGCCAAGGTACGTGATTTCACGATTATTATCAACGAGGGTGGCATTATTAATGCGGTTATTGCCGTGGAGCATGTGTACGCTGTAATGTAAGCCAGTTACTGACATATTATTATTAGGCCGTTTTGATATGAGCACATAAATTGATGAAAAGAGCTTTATCACATCGCGAATGATAACGAAGGCATAAGCACAAAGTCACAGAGAATTATTATTTATTTGTGACTGTTTGATTAATTGCAATTTAGATACGTTATATTCCAATTCAAATCCTTTTTCGACGAAGATAATTATATCATTTCGATAATTATGTATCGTTTCAGTTGCGATATAATAGTACGAATTGCGCACAAAATATATGAGAAATATGTTATACCATTTTGCGTATATAAAGATATACCTTTAAGCAGATTTAAATTTAATGTATATGTCTTGACATAATTTTATATTTAATATAGTTTTCTTAAAAAAAGTGATACTTTTACAAAAATAGAAATAGATACAAGGGGCAAATTAATGTTAGTGAAGAAAATATAATTATAATATGCAAGTGAATGATGTCGACATTATAATCGCGAGATACATCTTCTTGCACCTTTAATTGCAACGTGTCACATTGCATATCTTTTCCATCTCTATCAATCTTGCGTTAAGTAATTACATATTACATACTCTCCGCTTTTCATACTATTTATATTTATATCAAAAAGTCAAAGTACCTCAAAATACAGTCTCTTTACGATCTATTGAAGATTAAGACGAGAAAACCAAAAGAGATATTCTGAGATGCATTTTCATGGTCACTTTATTTATAAGAAAAGAGTATGTTATTCGCAAGGCAGCTTGTCCGATTCGCTTGTTTGATGTACTTTATTATTAAAATATTTCAGAAAATATCTTAACCGATGCCATCTCTCTTTTATGTAAATCTTTATGGACGTAACATGTTACGCAAGATAGAACGCTGAAACTAAAGAATGGAAAACAACTTATTTATATTATTATAAATAAATAAAATTATTAAATTTAAATCTATTTATGTTGTTCAATAATTACATAAACTATTGTTTCTAATTAAAAAAGTAAAAGTCGTAACTCTTACGACATAATTACAATTTTAAAATAAGAAAAAACGTTTTATACTACTCAATGGATTGAACATGTTCACCTATTTTCGTGCAGGGAAGATAAAGCTGATAACAAATAGCGCACGGCTGGAAAAAGAAGAAGATTCTGTCTACGTGTCGTCCATGTGAAAATATGGACTGTAGGAGTTTGACAGCGACTGTTTCTTTCTCAATACACACCATGTCGTAATTTTGTCGGGATGGGGGAGGGGGCGTGGAGTTTTCTGCGATTTCCATCTCCGGAGAGGAGCGCTCGTCGGCAAGCATTTCGAATCGACGGAGTGCGAAGAGTGGGACAGGAGGGACAGGAGGATAGAAGGAGGACAGCAAGGGAAACGCGGGAATACACACGGCACAGAGAACACCGGACCCGTCCGATATGTTTTCGTTGAGTTATGAGTAGATTTGCATATAGAAACTGTCCGTGGCGGCGGAAACGGATTTGCCCGAAAGCAGACAAAGTAGGAGGGATGACATTTGGACACGACGTCGGTATTAAATTTGCGGCGTTGGCCGATCCGATCTGAGGATTAAATATTGTTAGGATCACAGAGAAAAAAAAGGGTTCGTCTCGAGCGACGACGATTCGTCAAGTTTGCGGGGTAAACGAAGAAGATTGCGCCGTGAGACAAAATAATTCATTCTCACATCTGTCAGTCTTAATCAAAGTACATGGCAGCTGGACAAAGCTGTGGCTAAAGTAAGACTAAAGTTTAATATGGCTGGGGAGTATTCTAACGGTAAGACAGACAAAAAATTTAGCCGAAAGAGAGTAGATGTACTAAATACTGACATTCCTCTCGGCCAATTTTTACCGCGCGGTAACGTAAATACGGAAATGTGAGACAACTCAAGATAACGATATGCAAATATGCGTTTCGCGAGCAGCTAGTTTTTTAATGCGAGCCGAATACACGTGCGTTCGGTTTTCAGTGAAGTCAGTCAACGTCATGCGCGTCATACAATTAAGAAGGGCGTATTAATGCGTGTTATGGTTACAAAGGGTTAATTTCGCAGGAAATTCGGTCCGGTAAATCCAGTTAGTCGATGGCTCGCTTCAGTCCTTCATGGAACGACCATCCTGTATACACTGGGCTCTTGCGGTTAATGGTCGGCTCGTCCCATGTCACCTGTGGCGGTTTCGGACGATTGCAGACTGGACCGCGGGCTTTCAGGTAATTTAATGTTTCCGCAGCAATCCACTTAGCATCGTAACGTGGGTCTAACTTATGCTAAATCTAAGATACGTACATTACTTCCTGCGTCACATTTCTATATTTTGCCGCAAAGAAGAGATTCGCGCGCTGAAGAAAGCAGACAGATATATTAAATATATTCTTTTCGACTTTTTGTGTGTACTTCGTCTTTCTTTTTTCATAATTTATATATACATTTATTTCATTTATTCAATTCCGCATCGATATTAATTGAAGTACAGAATTTCTTGGTAGTTTATTATAATCGTACATGTGTTAACATAGTTTTGCATTAACAAACGCTACACACTTTGATTAAGATAATCCTCAATGCTTCAATTTTGATACATAGACTTCGTCGAGTGTATAAGTTATTATACTTTACGACTGTATATTCATAAATAATATTACCATTCTGCCAATAACTAATCATAACAGCGTGAATATGCCGTTTCGTACGAAGGAATGAATGTAGATTAAACAATAAAATCGCTAAAATTATAAAATACTGAATTACAAAAGTTACGACATTTAAACCACACAGATCGTCCAATGGCGTATGTAACATAATCCTTCGTTAATATTAAATTTATTTGGCGCGTATTGCCGCGTGTAACAGAAATTTATTTATAATTACCAGTCCACCCACTTCTCCCATGCGCGCTTATTTTCAATACATGCAACTGAATATTGTACGGATTCCGTTATAATCGAATTCTCTGTTAAAATTCAAAATTAAGGACCATCGACCGTAAGCAAACTAATAATAAACGTTTATTTATAAAACGTACAGCCAAGCGTAGAGCTATTCACCAAATAATTTATATAACTTGATCACTTATTATTGTTAAAATGAAAAATTGATGTTGCAGCGACGTTGAAATAAATTTAGTTATTTGCCCGCTTTATTACTGTATTTAATGAAATTACTTCTGTCCTTAAGTGTAGTATTCTTCGTGTATTTGGAAAATTATATCGAAATTATTAAGTTTACTAGAAAAACCAATAAAGCATTAAAGTTCTTATTCCCCGCGAGAGAAGAAATTTTCCCATGTGTACAATCTAATCGCACGAGTTTTCTCCATCTTCGAAGGATGCGTAAGTCTACACAGAGTGCCTCAATTCTGGTACACAATACGTCCTCGATCGTACCCGACGAATGAAGAGAGAGGACGGAACACGAAAATGGGATGGGGAAGTAAGACGCAAGGAGCTTCGGGTAAGACGGGAGGAATTGCTTAATCTTTCATCAATTCCCTTAATTAACTGGCAACAATAGCAGCTGCCTCTTCGATCCTTTCTACGAAAGGAAAGCCGACATCCTGCGGGATGTACCGCCGACAGTGAAATTCGATGTCATGTACAGAAGACTATTTGCTCACGGAGAGACTTCGATTATCTCTCGTATAATGTGAAATAAAAGAAATCCTCCCTTTTTCTTTTTCTCTCTTTCTTTTATTCTTTTCGTGCACGATATTGAACGAAGAAATTGTTAACTATAATATCACTGTTAATTTTATGACAGCGCCTACGTAACAAAATTATAATTTTTTAGAAGAAATAAGTAGAATTTTATGTGTACGATTGTGTGATCAACGGAAAATGTAATTTTCTTTTACTTGGAAGGTTTTTCATAGTATATACAGCGATTGAGGAATGAAGTTTAATTACATTATAAAAATCTCAAAAAGGCTACAAATCTAGTTTACAGTCATCTTACAGAAAATTTTCTAATAACAACGGTGATGCCAATAATCATTATTTTGATTTAACTTGTCTCCTTTAAAATTCTAAAAAAATTCGGGAGATGCGTTACTATATACTTATTGTCTGTTGACAGCTATGTGCAAAGTAAACTGATTGTGGGCGAAAATTCTCCCGAAACAAAACCCATTGTACGCGAGACAAAGACGAAGAATCCAGCGCGAGAGTACCGCACGGCATTAGTGTCCCCGATACTCGACACCGACTGGCAGCGAAAGGGTGAGTAAACCAGTCCCAATAGATACGGGAACAATAGTAAGAACCCAATGGAATGACTGTCATTTCCACCCTCGGCCTCGATCGGCCACCGCCAGAAGGCTGAAGCGACCTCGACACTTAACGAAACGACGTTTCTTATCGATCTTCCTGTTCGCTCGGATGTGAACCGCCGTATCCGCGCGATGCGCCGCGATGGAGAGAAGCCGAGGATACAGCTTGCTTCTCTCTATTTTTCGACCTCTCGCAATCTCGCTCTTCCCTCCTCCCTCCATCCACCTTTCTTCCACACCGCATAAAATTGCACATAATGGTATCGTGAAATCACGTTTGTTAACTCGCGGTCTGGAACCCTTGAGAGGAACGGTAAATTTTTTTCAGACAAAACCAGGTCAGCGAGAGATAACTCATCACAAAGTTCGGCAATTTTTTCACTTACCGCGGTAAAATGGATTTTTTCCGTGAACAATGATGGGAGATAAAAAGCTCGAGCCTCAAACATCGCGTTTTAATCCGCGTTATATTTAATTAAGGTTTTCTTAATATATTTCCCGATGTTTCGAGTTAACTCGTTTAAAATGCTGATGATAAAAGAAAATATCAGAATTGAAATACACCGCGATGTATATTATTTATAAGATTCTTTTTTGTTTTCGAGATTCGTAGATATAAATGTATGCTGCAAAGCCACTTTTTAATTAAATGCAAATAGTCTTGTACAATTTTTATAATAAAATTTTGCAGTAATTAATTCTTATTAACCATATTAGACTGTGACAAGAGTCAGTCGTTATGTAGATACAAGAAGTATTCCTTGATCTTTTATTTAACGATCTTAAAATGCTATATCGTATACCTACTGATTACATAAAGTTGAAATTTCGCGAAACACGCACGCACAGCATAGATTCTATTCGTAATACCAGATATGTGGCTCCAGGTAGAGTGTACCACTCGTGTAATCCACGTGGTTGCCGTTGCGTCTAGCGTGACCTGTATGCTAAGCCCCACGTCTACAGAACCACATGCATCACGCTGATATAGGAGACATTAATGCCACGTCGTACGAGCTACACGTGCCACCCCCGTTTCAAACCGTGCGCAACCGTCAACCCGGATTCTTCATCTTTATCTCCGGCAGAATTCCATTTATCTTTGTTACCGTGCAGTTTTGCGAAGTGCGCCCGGAATATTTCGCGGCGCGACGACTATCTCATTATCCATGAATGCTCGATGTAACAAGTTACTCATCGGCCGTGAAGGATATATTTACGATCTTATGTCATGATAAATTACGTTATCTCCCATTAGCTTCAAGATAACAATTTTATAATGACACGCTTATCGCGAGATGTGATGACATAACGTACCTACATTCTATATGTTTGCATCAATGTCATTCTCATGTCATCTTACATAATGAATAATGTCACTACATTATACAGATGAAGCATATTCGATAATAATTATTTATAAATCATGCAAGACTTATTTGTTATTAAATGTATAATAAAGATATTATTATTGTTTCTGATCTTCACTGCAAAGTCAGTCTCCTTTTTCAAGTACGATAATTGTAAAAATTATTACGTATAAATCGATACAATAAGCGACGCATTGTATTTGAAAAATTGGTAGCAAATGCGAAATACAATACGCATCGGTGGCTTATAACCAGAAACGGCAATAGTCGATACCAGACGTAGAGGCGCGAGAAGCTTGAAACCAGAAGAGCTTTCTCGTGTCTTCAGCAGTCCTCTCTAATGTAAATTTACTGTTACTCTTAGCAGTTTCTTTCCTGCGGAATGCACTTTTGCATCGCGCGGCGACCCAATCGCGCTTTTTAACCCAGCGCGCCGTGTCGCCGTGAAGTATGAGCGTATATCTATGAAGTTGAGGAGATCGAAGATGAGACCCAGTCACGGTTGTCAGAACATATTGATTTTTTAGCTACGAAAAAGAAAGAGAAGGAGAGTTCCTCTTCTCTGGCTGCCGTCGCTTATCATCGGAATCGTGACTTTACTGATAGTATCGTGCTTTCGTCGTAAGAAGTATACACATTGAACAGAAATAGGATACAAACGTATTATGCGACAAGCGTCGATATTTGGTACATACAAATAAATATCTAAATAATATCTACATATTATATGTAGATTTTTATATGTTTAATTAAATAAATAGAAGGTTATGTATATATAAACACGGGCTATATAAAAATGTTGCATCTTAATAATAATAATAATAACTAAAATCACTAATTATTAGAATAACAATTGTGTTTCTTAGCTCAATTCTTCTAAATTTAAACAATGATTTATTTAATTATCAGAAATAGAGGAATTGTAAGAAATATTGCTCTAATTAAACAGACAATTTGAATCTGCTTGAACTGCCGGAATTGACGGCTGTTTTTCCAACTACCTATTAGATTGGTACCTTATTAAACGCACGCGAGTTGAAAAAATTGTTAAGTGATACATTTGGACGCAGATTACGTATGGCGTGAAAGTGATGCATTCAGATGGAAATTGATTGTTATGCTGGACGGACGTGACACGTTATTTCTCGCGTGTTCACGCATGGGCCGATAACGGTGTAATTTATCAACGAATGGAAGAGAGTCGTCAAACGATCGACATACGTTATACTCGATGATCGCGATAACGGCGCACGTGTTATGCGTCGGTAATCGTTATAACAATCTATAGTCTGTCTATTCAAGGAAGAAAAAGAGATAAAAAAAGAAAATTTAAACAATTTTATAAAAACATTATGGTTATGAGAGAAAATTGCTTTTTATAGGACGGCCGACGTTGCTGTATCGATTCTATGATGTATATGAATATAAGTTTGGAACTATTGATATTACTCTCCATTTCTCTAACACATTTTCATAGATCTTATATTTTGAATTCTTTTGATTCTTGCGCACTAAATAATTGTTTTGAAAATAACATATAAACCACGAAATTTAAATTTTATTTAAGGAATTATCTTTTTATTTTACAGATTAACAATATGTCCGATTGATGTAAATGACATAGCAAGTATAATAAAGTAAATATTAATAAAGTAAACATTTTAAAATATAATATTGCTTATAGAATCGATAAATTTTCTTCAGTAACACTCGGCAAAAAATATATTTCATACACCATTTTACCCTAAAGTTGCGACGCGTACAAATTCCTCGGAACATTTTGCTGCTGCAAAGGCAGAAATGGGGCACTGAAATTTCCCTCGTTTAACCATATCTGTCGGTCTTGCAATTTACGCATGGTTGCGACGTATGCAGGTTTGCAAACTTTTTTTTTTTTACAGCCACCGCGATCTGCATGAAGGCGAACTTCGACGAATCTCGCGCATTCTCGCGTAAAGTCACGCGCGAGTCACACGTCCTGGGAAGCATGAGAAAGATGGGCGGAAGCGATGGTTGCAGGAAAATGCAACGAAGCGAAGATTAAGAGTACCCACGGGAGGAATAAAGTGGGAGGGAAAGAAACGGAGAGGTTGCAGGAGGTTGCAGACGGAAAAGACGTTTCGTCGCGCGTCTCGCTTACATAATATCTCTCGACGACTTTGAGTTCAGCTGAGGAAGAGGGACAGCCCTCTCGACCCTATTTGAATAGACACCAGATTCACAGCGAGAATAACGGAGTGCAGTGTATTTACAAGTCTATTTCAAGCTCGTTTTCATTCATGATGTTAATAAAGCATCATCATCGATATATTAGGGTAAACTCGGGTAAGATGGCCATACAGGAAAGATGGCCAACCCATGTTTATTCGATGTTGCATGGCGATCTAGATTGAAAGAACATAGGTTGGCCATCTTTCCTGTATGGCCATCTTACCCGAGTTTACCCTACTATAGTAATATACACAAATGGAATTTATCATATAAATTTATATAAAATATTGGAGGCCATTTTCAATCACATCATATTTTTTTGTCAGTTTAAAATAGCAGCATGTTTAATAAAAAAAAATGAAATATAATAAAAATGTAATAAAATATAAAAAGATTATATACGCGCGGGAAGTTGTAAATATTGATTCATTGATTTGTTTTACTTCCGCGAAAAATTTGCGGCGTTATATACGTCGGTATAAAATTGTGTGTTTATATGTAAAAAATGTGAGAACTCTTTATTTTTCATTTTTTATTTCCTTTCTCTCAATGTATGTACCTTCTTACCAATTTGCTATAGGTGGTGGGATTAAATTTATCCCTTAAGTGAGTTTGCGCGAGGTTAAGGAGATTTCCCTCATTTTCCACTCGGCACAGAAGTATTTTTACATCCCGACGTCGAGTTCCTTTAATTCCAGCTCGAGATTGAATTAATCGAACGGTGGGATTGCCGGAAGTAATAGCTACGTCGCCGTGGGATTCGTAAAGGCCACGTCGCATCGGCTCGATTCGGAATTCGTGAACCAACAGAAGATTTCCACGACGGCGTCTCTAGCGGAAGTGAATAGGATTCCTGAACGAGGAACAATGCAATTTATTGATGCGCGACAGGGAGATTAACGGTAAGCCTTCTAAAGCGTATTTTTAAAGCGGTTTCTATTCTTTAATCGGATCTGCATTATTCAGAACCGGAAGCAAAAATATTAAAATGTTTATTATACCTACATATAATGTATTTTAAAAATTAACAGTACAAAGACGTTTACTAGTTACACCTGAATCAGTTGTTTACTCGCTTGGAAAAAAATGACATGAGAAATAATCCAGGCCATTTTGGCTATAATTACCTTTATAAAAATTACAAAAATAATTTGTGTCAATAATTTTCGAGATAGGAATACGTTTTATTAACACGCATATGTACGCAAAAATGTTTAGTTAAGAGAAAGAATGTATGTAAGAATTTCTTAGAAAAAAATTTACATTAAAAATATAAAAAAAAGCTTTGTTTTGCTTTAGATTGGTGAGCGAAACTGAGAAGAAAACGTTTCGTCTCGATAAAAAAAATTCGATAAAAACAATTAATAAATATAATCGATAAAATAACGTAATTAATTAATACGGGAATATGATTTTTGCGGTAGAAACGCTTTTTGCACTGCTTGCCAATATTATGAGAGAGCCTCGTTGCTTTTAATCGAGATCTAGAATGAGGTCGAGCCGATGGAATGGATAATGAGCGCGTTTTTAATTTAAGACAGAAAAACAATTTTTTTCTGTGAAAATTTTTTTGCGGAATACACGCGCAAAGTCGTTGCGCACATTCCGCGAAAAAATGATTCTCACAACGCTTGGGAATCGGATGTAGGTATCGCCGCTGGCGTGCCAGCAACCATAACGCTTTTTTTTTCCAATTTACAATTTCATCCCCCTCAGTTTTACGACGGCGTAAAACGTTCATAAATTCTGCGGGACGTACATCCACACTATCCACCGTCCACTATGACCACTAGCACGATTTTTCCTTCGCGATAAACAACTTCGGTATGAAATGCCGGGCAAGTAATTAATGACAGGATACGCCGTTATAAGCCCGTAGAACCGTTGATCTAATTTTAACTTGTCACAGTTGTCGCGTTATCGTACGACGTAATTTGTATGAAAAGTTGTAAAAATGTAGGGCACCGCGGTGAAAAAAATATTCACTGTCAGAAAAGTTATTTTCATGCTAGTAGCAATGTTATATAACGTATATATTAATAATAATCTCTCTTATAATTGGAAAAGAAAATATATTATTCTATTTGCTTGTGGCATTCGCTAGAGTTCCATCTCTTCGTAAAAAGACGGTTAAGAAGAAAAATTGAACTAAAAAGAAATAATCAGCAAAAGTAATTGATTCTCTTTCATTAAAAGTTAATATTTTATTTCTAACGATTTAGAATTAGTTCGAAACATTAGGCGATTCGGCGAAATGATAGAAAAGCAAAGGAAAACCCTAATGTTAGCTGCGTGACGGAAAGCAGTACGGTAGCCACTGAATGATTCGATCGCTCATGCACTGGAATGCCCGTCATTAGGGCGATAATGGTATGGAACAAGGCGATTTCGTGAGATATTAGCATTCTGGGTTGGCCGAGATTGCTCGATCGGTCTAGACGCGCAATGACACCCTGGATTCACCATAAGGACCGCATCGATTGACTCGCCATTTCCCTAAAGATCAATTTCCGATCAATTCATAACGGAAATTATGCGTCGTGGATATTACGTAAAGTCGTGGTGATGTTACCAAAGACTCAGTCGCGTCGTATCTTGAAGATCGTCGTAGCGTGAGTGAATTTTTAAAGGGAATCCGCTCCTTCAACTGTGTCAAGCAGGTTTATGGTTCAGACTGTATTTTATTTGATAACGTTACCGTGGGAAATATCAGAAAGAAATTTCTGGCGTTAAAAAAGAGCTCAGAAGTAGGAAAGGATCATCAGATAAAGAATATCTTGGATCAAATTGACTTATATTAATATAGTATTTTGAACTACGTTATTAAATGTCAATCATGTTAAGTTGAATCCATCTTTTGGAAAGACTTCCACGAAGACTGATATCGTCCGCCAACGGAGATTATCTGATTTATACACGTGCTGTGTACATAATCCCGGATCGGGCGTTCCGGACAACCGGGTCAGTTTATACGTAACGCATCTGTCGCGCGCTAGATCGGGTCCGATTAATTAATTTCCGATAACGATTAAGTGTCCGCGTTGCGGCAAGGTGCGCCGAAGTATTTGTCAACGTTAAACGGACACTTACTTATTTAAACTGACATTACGCCCCCGGGCAAACGCGGTGGTGTCCGATTGTTGTTGGCGCAGGTCAGCTTTAAGCCCTGCACATACGTAGATATACGTACGTGCGCTTTCCGGACTAACCAAGGATCACGCGGGGGCGGGGGGGGAGTGTAAGACGATTAATTCCGGTGAAATTGAATCGCTCGCGCTAATTCCCAAAAGACTCGTATTCCCGCCGAAAGTACGAGCAAGAGCTTCGAGAGGCGTCACGGGCGAAAATCGTACTCGCATTTCGAAAGTTTGCATGGACATTAATTTCAGTCGGCCCAATGACGACTTAATTCTCCGAACGTCAAGTAACCGACTCGCAAGATTGAAATCGGTCAGAATTCGAATGATTTTAACTGTCGCGAAAAACGTCAAACGTAAATAATTATTCTTTGCCATACAGTTATTTTATTATATCGTTATCTCTTATATTCTGTTAAATAAATGTTAAGTAAATTATCGGAGTATAAAGTTTGAAATTACATTCATTGTGCAATAATAATGCGAAGAAAAAATGTTCCGTGCATAATCAAACACATTCGCTAATGAGTTTCGCATTCTTTCATTTCATTAAACATCATCGCTCGTTTCCTCTTTGTTTTAACGTGGCGTAAACGATTTTCCCTGCAGAAAATGAACTTAATTAAAGTAATCGTCGCTGGCTAAACACTCCGATGGCTCCACTGCAACGAAATGACTGTACTTCACGAATACGCTGAAAGGAAAACCATGTGTATTTACTCAAGGCACGTGACGATGATGAAAGAAGACTATACCTTTCTAGTAGTTAACAAAAGCTGTACCGTACAACACTTGTAAGAAAGAGAGAGAACTATTGTTAAGAAATAACATGCAATTTGTGACAGCCCACAGATTCCATACTAATGATCTTTTAACAGATCAATGACGAGATCGTAAAAAAGACACATGTCAAGCGGTTCGTAATTCGACCGGGATCGACGAGCAGCATCGACTCGATTCGCCGAGTATCAGGGTCCTTTGAGACTCGCCTTGATTGGCTTTCAATCCGAGTCTCGGCACGTTACGATATCTCCCAGTTGCAGCTTTCAAACGAACATCCACAAGCGGAGGTTCACGTTTGGCCTTAGGATTGACTTGCGCGATCGTGATCAATAGACAGAACGTCGAACGTCCTTGTACACGGCCGCGCGCACAGAGCGAGCGGGTCGCCGATTGCTCGAAACTTGGAATTGGGACAGGCATACCGGTATCTGCCGATTGGCAAGCCGCACGCCTATATGTACATAAGCCCGCCGGACTGGGCAACCGATCGCTTCGGCGCATCCGGCGCGCTGCAATTGCAAGGAGTTGACCGACATATACAGAGTGTTCGGAGAGTAAGGAAAGATCGATCTTTATTTCGCTCTCTAAGGTGACAGTATCGAGTATCGTTTAAAGAGCTCTCACTTACAAGACTTACGTGTCGCAAGCGAGCTGCATTGAAATGATAAATGTGGGATACTTGAAGAACTCACTTAAAATTAATAATTTGAAATTTGAAACTTAAAAAAAAAAATACGTACATACGTTACTTGTAATGTAATCTCTCAAAGTCTTATGCACGCATGTAAAAATCGTCAAATACTGCACTGTTTGGAATTGGAGAACACTGGAGACAATTAATAGAGAAGCCTTTGTACCACTCAGCAGTTACCGATGCCGCCGTCCTACAGAAGGGTTCGATCTCCTCCTATTGAGACACTCTGTACGTAGCATGAGGTACAGAGGCAATCGGTCGGTAGATCCCAGGTGTAGCCGACTGTGTATCGTTGAATTGATCGTACATACGGGCGCGTATACATTTGCAATCTGCTGCCATTACCTTGATGCGCGAGTACCCTGTCATTCGCAAGGTGATACCTCATGTTACGGCCGGTCTTGTCGACACCTCACGAGATCGTGAGCAATGCGAGAGCGCGATATCCCGAGGTGCCGAGATACCGTAATGCGGAAGTCCGAGACTATTCCGCGACGTCGGTTATCCGATGTTCCGTGTCCGTAAGATAAGCATGGTGGATTGTTCAGCGGATTTTTCGCGAATAAAACGCTTTCCGCAAGATTGCACGTGGTGACACGACGTAAGACAAAGACGCATTGATAAATCTGGAGTGCTCTGAGAGAAAAGTATACGTCAAACGTTCCACCAATTGTGGACTGATAAAATCTGATATTATTAATGAAGGCGTGTATTTAAGGCATATATCTATAATAGCAAAATTTAAAATTGTTCAGTCGAAATGTAATGATCAAATTTACATTTTTCGCGTTGTTTGCTGATGTGTATATATTTAAGTAATGTATCACACACAATGGAATATTTTTATTTATAAATTAATTAATAAATAAAGAAATAAATATATAATATCAATATTTCCGTGAGAAATATTATTATAATATACACGAGATTTCCGTTTTCACAATATTCAATAACATTTTCAGTTATTTTAATTGTAATTAATTTGAAAAATTAATTAATTCCAAAATAAACAATTTTAATAACCGCTGATTTATTGAAAATATTTAATATTGTATTCACCGCAAACTATGAATGCGGTCGCATTAATTCGAAAATACTAGTCGAAGTGATACATTTTTTCTTTTTTCTTAAATAATTGAAGAAATCCCTAATTATGCAATATGGCAAGAGAAACAAAAAATTATGAGTGGTAGAGCAATCTTTCTCTCTCGCTCTCTCTCTCTCTTACTCACTCTTTCGTTTTAGTGCACTTTTAGAAGTTGCAATCGGTTAGTTGAGATCTAGCGAGGATGCGAGATGAGTAGGAAGCAGACTGGAAATGTGAGCTGCCTTAACTACCTTCGAGGTAGTTAAGAACAGAGACGAACCTCGAGATTCGTAACTTTCGATCAGATTCGGAGTTGTCGACACTTGGCCTGAGTGTGTATGAGTTTCAGCCAAAGAGCGCGTATGTATATGTGCGTATACCATATCCACTCACGTTGTCCGAATCGCTAATCGAGCAGAATTGAGGACACGAACGGGTGATAAGGCGCTAATAATCGGCTTAGTCGACGATTTTAATAAATCCGTGGAAACAGCAATCACACATACAACACACATACAACATCGCGCAATTATGAAATTCTCTCTACATCGTTAAGCCGAAGTTAAAGGATAAGCATAATGCCGGAAATAGAATGCATGCTGCATAAAAATTGTCAAATTTTATTTATTATTAATTTTAACAGTTTGGTACGTAATATAATCAACAAATAATAAATTTTTATATTCTGACAAAATTCCAAACAATCATAATTATTATACAAAATCGCCTCTTCTCGCAGCGGTACTTTAAATCTGTCATGTCGATCCGACATAAATTGAAGCGAAAGCCGACTAACGCTACAAAGGAGGAATCTCATGACAGAAATTTACGAGACGTGCCTTATTGAATTATCGTCGTCGCTACGAATTCTTCGGCGTGTCTCGAACGACAGAAGAATTCGCTGCGACGTGCAGCTTCGAAAATCAGTTCAGGTTTTTATCAACAGGATTGATGTGACACAATGAGAAGATCAGCTGTCACGTTTGCGAAAGTAACAGAAAAGAATTTTTCTGATTCGAAGAACACAGACGGGATCGGGTCAGGATAAATTAATAAATAAAGAAATCTTGTCACTATCAAGACAAGGGCCCCCCTTGCATGCCCCATGCACAGAATAAAAATTGAATAGATACACGGTCAGACAATACATTTACTTAAATTGAAACGCGCAAACTTTTATTATCTACCTGCATTTTCATAATTTTTAATATTGTATAATGTATATAATATTACTTAAATTTGCCGGATCAAGTCCTTTCGAATAAGAACTAAAGATAACTTTAAATTTATAATGTAGGACTTGGCCGGACAAAATCAGCTATAAAGCGTTCACGCAGCTGGTTAAATGTCTGTTTCTTCAATTCGTAATCCTCCCCATAAAATATCCCGCGCGATTCTGCTTAGGTGGAGGCATTTCGATTGCTTCGGGTAGAGTCAGCGGGACGTTAAACTTCCTAACAGCAGTACTTTATCGCGTCATCGATAAATTCTAAACATCTACGTAAAAGAATTCGGAAGTTGCACACGCCAACAAGCCTCTCGACCGAAGATGCGCGGGCGCGCGCGCGAAAGTGCAGAACTTCGCAACTAGTTTTTCGCGAGTTCGGGGGAAGGGGGGAGGGAGTAGCGCGTCGAAGACGAAAGTTGCCAAGAGCTTCGGCATTCCCGAGAAGCGCGAATCCCACGCCTCGCCGCCGAATTGCTCCCCGAATGTCTACCATTTCTCGTACTTCTCTCCCGTTTCGCGAGCAGGCACCGTCATTACTGCTTAACGAGAATTAACGGCCGTTCTCTTCCCTATTCTCTATCGATCCCGTCGCGTTACAAGACGCGCTAAATACGCTTTCCATAGCCGGATGCTCAATTAACTATAATGCATGGCTAAATTCGCTAAAGTCATCTCCGCATTTGTATAATGCGGGCAACTTGAAATTATTTCCGTGGTGTTTATCCAGCTTGTGAGCACGAGATTAACATCCGAAAGTTCTTTAGCTATTAGCAATTTTATTAACAATCCATATTAATTCATTCCATGTCTTTTAAAAAAATAATCAAATATAAAAAGTTATATCAAAATGTCGGTTACGTATTTCAAAGTTACGTATTTCAAAGTTCGTTCGATTTATTTGAAGCATATACCGCGATAAAAATTGCTTCGAATAAGTCCAGACCGCACGTCCGCGGCGGCTAAACGTAAGCACTCGATATCAGTTTCAGAGTACATCGATTTAACTTAAAAGCTAGGATTGTATTGAATAAACCATAGTACGGTTCCGGTTTTAAACGCACAAACTGAGTGGTACTTGATGATGAATGAATGCTCAGAAGCAACCAACTAAGATGAGAGAGCTATGAGAAGTGGCAGAGAAACTGATAGAGAATTATATAGGGAATGTATGCCTCTGCTGTGTCATTCGTATCTATTATCGAACTTTCAAGGAGCATTTTACTTATACATATTCTTCCCTTTATATCTGACTCGGATAATAGCATAAAGTAATAGGATATAGATATTTAAAATAGTTTTCTTAAACCCCCAGACACAAAATTGCCGACAAAGGCATAGCACTGATACACGGCTTCCGATAGATCGAAAATTTTGTCGCTGTCGCTATCGCTATCGCCTCGCATTGTGTCTGGGGCTTTACACATTAAGTTTCTATTTAATCAAAAAAATTTCATCGTACTCTTAATTATTATTTAAATCTGAAGGAGTAATATGTATATTTATGCATGTAAATCTTACGAGTACGTTGATGCTATTGTAATTTCTGGTATATATATTTAAATGTAATTATACATATGCAAAGATAATTATATCGTCAACGACATTCATGTATAATTTATATTTTATTAGACTAAAAAATCGTACGCATTGTAAAAAAAATTAATTTAATGTTAAATAAATTAAAATTGCAGAGGCAATTAAAAATATATGCATACTCAATAATCTTTTGTTCATTTTAATGTGCTTCGATTTTTCAAGTAATCAGGCAAAATTAATTTTGCGGAAGAGGGTAGAACAGATGAAATATGATCCGATCATCGGGAGGTTCGCTCTCTCGAAAACGAACAAATCGGCGATTGCCTGGCTAAAGCAGAAATATTCATGAATTAGTAGATTAATTAAGCGTTTCGACGTCATCGTGCGGTCTGAGCGATGGTTCAATATATTCGCGATAAAAGCAACACTGAGGAATGGAGTTATTGATCGATGAAACATCCGTATAAGATAATTCGACTATATTTTATCTTTCCGGCTAGTATATACGATAAACTATCGTAATGAGATTGTTATGTTTGAGCGCTTTATTTTATAATGCTATGACGAGTTGGTGCATTTTTTATTCTCGCAAAATAATACAAAGATGATGTAAAATGTAAAATTTTATATTCAGTACTGTAGAGTAATGAATTTTAGTGCCTTAGTTCTTATATTATTATGCTTCTTTTGATTAACTGAACGATTTTCAACCATGAGCTTGATAGAAGAATTAGACAAATCAAACAGTTATCTAAAAATCATATTTTTGTGATTTTTAAAACTGCTCGAATATTTATACGTGTTAGTGTACGAAGTAAATAGACAAAATATTGACAGCCGGATGTCGATACAATACTGTTAATTTCCAATAATGTTGACAAAAAATCTCAAAATTTAATCTTGAAAATCAGAGATTAAAATACCCAATCGAATTTTTATTAAAGAAAAACCGAATATAGATTCATTGAAGAATTCGATACAATAAAAATAATATTGTAAGGGCTTCAATGTGATTAACATTGCATATCGTATTGACGAAGAGATCAATAACATTTAACATTTTATGAAAGAGAGCGATAAATTCTACGGGCGATCGGTCTCTGGTAAATGCACAATAACGTTTGCAATTCGTTCTCCACCGCGATTTACAATGTGTCGCACTCTTTTCGAATGCATGTCGAGACATCGCTTGCATGCAAACGCACATCACGCACAGCCGCACATTACAAAAGCCTGGTGCAGATAGCATTGACACGTATTCATTGATATAAAGCACAATTTCGTCATTCAGGATTCGTTACCAAATATATTTTATCAAATGTGCATGTGCGAGATGTCTATCATAATAATTTTTTAATCATTACAATTTTTGTGTTAATTAATATGCAGAAAATATCAGAAGAAAAGATTTATCAGTTTTTAATTATCTACATACAATTAATTTTGCAAATAGCTCTTTTTTTTGTTGAAAAAAAAACCCAAGATAATCTTTTCTAACAGAAATAAATTGTTTTCGATGGATTTGAAAAAGATATAAAAGCAAATTATCTGAAGTATGAGAAGGATAATGAAAATTATTTACTACAAGCTTTCATAAGTTGTATATGGATGCAGATATAAATTGCATCTCACAAAGAAGCGTTGCAAATTGACGATCTCTTAAGTCTTCTCATTTATAACACACTTTGATCCTCGTAACACCTCAAGTCACCCTGTCAGTGGCCTGAAAGCCAGGCTTTGTCGGTAACGAAGGTACAAAGCGTGACAGGAAGTCGAAAGGAAGTTGACTCTCTGAGACTTGATGCACATCCGTAGAAGACATTTGTAACATCTCCCCAGCGAAATTAAACACGACTTGAAACGGATATCCTTTGCATGCTTCGCGCGTTTGCAACGTCGCAAAAATTTAAAGTATTGTGAAAATTTGAAGTATTAAAAATAATATTCTGCTTCTGTTAATAAAAAAATAAACTATCAAAGATAGTTTCTAATATTTCTATTACATATATTGCACTTGTAATCTAATTATTTTATATGTATGGTAATATAACTCGTCAAAATAGGAAAATTATATATAAAAATTAATAATTACCAATTTTTTATTCTAATGTTAAAGTTTATATATTTCATTAGATAAAATGCATATTAATATAATTCGGAAATTACGAGTAGAAACATTATCTTTAATTAAGTTAACATTTTCGTAATCAAATTATATGCAGTAAAGCAACGAAAAGTCAAAGTCAATATAGTTTCAAACGTCTGCAACAAGAGATATCTTCTCAGGCATCGTTGCAAGTACCGACGTGCACATTGGTGTATGTCGAGGATATTTGCAGCTTGAGTGTCGCGTTTGTGACATCGTATTTGCATACGAGAATATATATCGTCAGTCGTGAAGCATCTGGATTTATCCAAAAGTAAAAAGTTTATGGCAGTCACATATTTGGATGTATATCATTTGTTTTGTCACTGAGCTTTCATCAATTAGCGTGTTTAATTGTCGAGCTTTAAACATTTCTCGTTATTCATTTGTTATTCATCATTAAATGTTTAATTAGACAATTCTTTTTAACAATATGCGTCAAGTAACCTGCAACATTTCTCAATTTTCCACCTTTCGAGATGGCTGTTCTATAAATTTACATTTATGTCATTGACTTCGCGTTATTGAACCGCGTAAATTACACTAAAATGTACTTTTTCCACCATTGTGTACCAGACGCGATATTATTTCGCGTAGATCACAGTCTCGGATTATTCCCTCTCTCGATCCCTTGGGTAAGCCTATACGCGCGAGAGAAAACGCGTGCGCGCGCCTAAGAGAAAAGTTCTTTATAATTCCCTTAAATCCAGTTTATGATCAAGTAGACGTAACACGGCTACGAATGAGGACAATAACATTTATTAAGTTTGCGGATTTTCTCAATCCCGATGAAACTCAACTCTCTCGTCACGCTGAATTTGCACTCTCATTTTCTTTTCTTATTGCAATGCGAAATTTAATATGCTTCCTAGAACCTGCAGAGTTATTAAGTTATCATTTTAATTGCAATGCATCATTTTAGACTCTTTAGACTTGACTTTATGTCCCGCGCAAGTACTTTATCTGCAGCGAATTACTTCATTTTCCTCCCGACGATCCCCAATATTGCTCCATAAAAATAATTTTCGCCGCAACGCGTCCATTTCCGAGCAGTGATTCGTATCGCCCACTCGAGCGACCACAAAACAAACAGCCAGCCGCGAGATCCTCGAGCGGCCTGCTCGCAACGATAGGGCGATATATTTCAACGAGATTCTTCTCTTCGCGCGCACGATGGACGCTTATTCCCGTTACCCGTACGTACTCCTTTCGCTCGATCTAAGGTTATTAACTCGCCTATACCATATTAAAGCCCGCCTTTCTTTTCCCGGATATATTTCCGCCCCGTTTCCCATTCCGCGCTCCTGATATATCGTTTTCCTGGAAAGTCGCGGGGAATTACGGGGGGGTTGGCAGTTAAAGAAGAGGACAGAAGGTCGCGGGAGCCGACACGCGGCAGGATGCCTTTTCTAATTTCCTCGGGAAAGATAAATTCGGTGCCGCGAGAGCTGCCTGTGCATGGGGCACACGTGCGTTTCAGTAGTCGTGTATACGCGCGGGCGGCCTCTGCACGCTCGCCAGCGCTACAAATGTAGAAGAAAGAAACGAAGATCCGATTCGATTCATGGCCCGCACGCCCTGGTATTTTCTTAATACAGCAGGCGACGCGTGACGTATTGTGACGTGGAAAATAATTGAAACTCGACCTAGCGGCTCCACAGACGGTGGCACGCTATAGGAGCGATTGTAAATGTGGTACCGGATACCGAACGGAAACTCGCAAGCGGTAAATCTACGTTGTACTCGACTTCGATGCTCTTACATTCGTCGATTTTCAATTTCTTGCCTCGTCCTCTACTCTTCAAGCAAGAAGTTCCCCTCCGGCCCACGCCTCCGATTTTCATATCTGCCGAAATATGCACGATATATATATACGACGGAAGAACGAACTATCGATTCATGTTGTAATATTCAGGCAAAATAATGAAAAATTCTGTAAAAACTGTGTTAGTAAAACAATCACCAAAAATTGGAAAAATTCGTATTTATACTCTCGAGCAAGAAGATGAAATTACGTCGTGTCTTCTATTACGAAATAACACTTTATGTTCCGAGATAGTGACGAAATGTCTCTGCCGATGCGAAATGGCTCTTGGCTTGTAAGTGCACGAATGCTATTGAGAATAAACGTACGGTAAGAAAATCCAAGGAACTCCGAGGAAAAGACAATCTGCCGAGTAGCGAGAGGAATAAGTGAACGAATACAGAACAACGATATATTTTGGTGACGACAGTTCGATTACTTCTCACGCCTTGCGGCTCACGGTACTACGTGCTCGTATTTTAACCGACTCATTATCATCGGATAGTTAATGGCCGACCATTTGGCACCGTACATTAGAATGGCAACGATAAGGCTCTCGCGTGCGACGTGGGCGTATTACTCGACGTGTACTACTGAAGTTTAGCTTCAGTAGTTACTGAATACCTATATGGCATCGCTCAAGAGTGCAATGACGCTTACACCTGCGAGAAGTTTAACGTTAATTTCAAAATCGAAATAAAAAAATATCCTATTATTTAATTTGAAAAGATATATATTAATTTAATTTAATAAATAACTAAATTCATTTTAAATATTAATTTTTTGTTGACTTCTCTAATAATTTTATTAAAGTTATGTGCGGGGATATTCTACAAATTAACATATTCTACGAAGAGTTAACATAAAATAAAGTTGAATATATTAAAGGCATACACGCATTGTTGAATGAGTCGAGTTTAATGAGTTTATTTTCACATATGTTAGCATAAAGCACGTATTCGCATATATGCATGTAGCAACTCACGAAACATCGAAGTTTCCTAATTAACCACAACTTTTCGTAATTATGCCCCATTCTCTATATATACCAGAAGGGTACCAATAAAATATTTGAAACTTATCGATGTTTTGCGTTCTCTTTAAAATTTTCAACATTATTATTTCTATAATATTTAAATATCATTAAAATAAAATCTTTAATGCAGTGCATGAGATTTTTATCTGTATTGAAAATAATTTTGACGAAGCAGCAATAGTCGCGCATTAATTTCCCAGGATATCATTACAGTATGCACAATTTGCGATGACAGCGACTCATTTCAGTTGAATTAGAAGCAATTACGGTGCACATTAGTATCACCGCTCAAAGCCGAAATAGGAAGATTATCAGCGACGCACAGCGCGTCAATTGATAGGCGCATTTCGCATTTGATAATCACCCGCGAATTCCGTTTGCGGTAAGCCTCAGTCTAAATCCTATAACAAACGGATCCCTGCCTGACATTACCGTTCAAATTTACCCTACCCCCATCGGATTATCGATATTCAATGGAACGTGAGGCATTTAATGTCTCGCAGACAGGACAAGGTACATAAGGGCTATTTTTAGATACCATCTGAAAAGTCCATTGTTACCGGACTATCTGAAAACTTGTGGCAAAACTCATAACATCTAGGTATATTAAGCTATCTAATCCAAATTATCAAAATATAAAAAATTTTATATAAAATTAATTAACTAATTATTTGCTATTTTTTGCTTTTAAAAGTAATTTTTTGCTCCAGCTATTAAAAATTACTTTTAAAAGCTTAAGATTAAGCTATCCAACCATTGTAAAAAAAAAAACATATGTATGCCTAAGTCAAAGCAAAAAGTTAATAACACCAAAATTATTTGCTATTTTTTGCATATGTGTCGAAATTTGTTATTTTAACACAAAACAGTAGTATTCTAACTCCATTGTTTCAGTTAAATTAACATTGTTCGAGTTAAATTAACGACATATTAAATAGAAGGAGTGGCCTTATAGGAATAATTAATTTAACAGTGTATAAAAACCACCATATGCACGAGCTATAAATCTGAATCAGCTTAGTGTTAAAATAATTCAAATTTTACAAAATTCTATATTCTTTTTCTTTTCGTTCAACAATAATAAAAATATTGATAATTAAAATAAACTAAGTTTTAGATAAACTTTGAATTTAAATAGAATTTTATCGCAAAATATATTTAGAACTGAAATAGAATAACACAATCTTGGCGACAAACGATTAACGAACAAATCTCCGTGCTTTGCAAACTATGCAAGATACTAGAGTTGTGTAACTAGTCGCAGTTTATCGGAAACGAGTATGTTGCTTAGTCTGAATTGTTTCAAGGCAAACTGCGTTGCTCATAGTTACGCGCATACTGCCGGTGTGCGATTATGCGATTTCGTGGTTCCGATAGAGTCTCAACGTTATGACGTTACATTCCGAATGTAAAGGCATTGGAGATACAATTGCTGCAATTTAACTGTATCGCGTACCGCTTTCAACACTTATAACTGATCTAATTTGACTTTGATCATTGCACGATAAATATTTTAAAGTAACGATAACACATAAAGCAGATATCACATAGTAGTTGCTGATTGTTGCCAACTTAATTTAGCAAGCATTATTATTTAAGTAATTTAACAAACTATTATTTACGTTTAACGTTAGAATAACGTTTAATTTCGCTTCGCTCCAAGGGGAATAACAACAAAAACTCGTCAACATTACATACCATCATTTTTTACAGAATATACCTCATACTTTTTACAGAATTCAACTCGCATGTAATGAAAATTACACGATTATGTTCTGTAACCCTTTTCTTTAACGATCCTGTGTGCCTGACAGCAACAATTTACTATACGGAACATTCGTCGAGGAAGAACGCAGGGGAATAAGGGATGAAATAAAGAGCAATGCTTTAAAAGCCGGTAAACGTGACGCTTTCAAGCTGCATGCGCGTCCATCAAGGTTTATTTCTCGTTTTCGTCGTATACACGTTTTCGTGCAAAGTCGACACGTCGTGTGGAGAAGTAAAATCTAAAACTCAAAATGCTGGTTGACAGTTGTTCGGCGCTTTGCATATTTTCTCATAGAGTTAACACTTATTAATATGCTAGTATGCAATTATATTTAACTTTAACACACAATGGTTTTAATAATACTGTTTCAATCTGGAAGATATATCCAAAAATTATATCCGTTGCGCGTATTTTTCCTTTATAAAACATTTGTTGTTTCAAAATATTTATTAAAAGCACATATGTTTGTTGACTGAGTTTTTTAACTATATTTTTCTTCTCGTATTTTTATACAAACAGATACTTTGAAGCAATAAAATCTAAAAGGATAAAAAAAACTATCGGTCCTTACTGTTATACTGATCCATTGATCCCCGTTTCATGTCATGGTGTAGAAAATGGCGCGCGGCGACGGTGCCGGGGTGAAAACGACGAGAGGTGGCTGCGGAGGGTGCGCGATCAACTGACAAATGTCTACGAACCGCAAACAACGAAGGTGCAGGGTCAGGTGTTAGGGACGTTCTAACTTTTCTTTACATCGATGTTTTTCCTCCGGCAAAGGGTACATTCGCGTCGTGCAGCGCAATGTTCCAAACGTCGAGTGCCAGTGGTAAAACTTTACGGGTGAGCGAGCGACATTTATAGTTCGTTCGTCAGACAATGCGGTTGAAAATCAGTCGTTTAAACGCCGTTGTAAATTATTCATGGCTGGTAAAAGCTCTGTTTAATTTACGACGGATCAATCTACGGTACAAGACGAAATTGTAAACGACAAATGCCCTGACGACTACGTGCTTCGCATCGAATATCACGTATAATCTCCGTGTTTTGAATTCGATGATTTTAGAAGCAGTTTAGTTATACGTGTGAAAATTGAATTATCACGGATTTTAATATATTATCAAAATTACTATCGGGATATTTACATATTTCGTGGGATTTAATATCCTTTACCAAGTAATCAAATGAAGAAATAAAAATTGATTAAAATTATTTTAAGAGATCTTTCGTTTTATTCACAATCTTATGATTTTTAAGAATGATAAATTTTATATTGTATATAATTTTTTTCTAATTAATTGGAGATGGTAAATATATGAAATGTATTATATAATCTTTGTTTCAAAAAGATCACGCTTAAATCTATAGTCTTTATTAAGAAAAGATCGCAAGTGTTTTGCACATGGTCAGAGTTGCATCGCTTCAGCGTGAAAAATTCAGCCTAGCTGCCACACAAAGCGGCGTTTTATACACACATCCGCGAGGGGATTCCTTGGTACGCCTACGACACAAAAGTGACTTTGACTCCCAGCAAAGAGAGAAGTTTAAAGGCAAAATCGCGTATGTCGAGGAGCAAAAGGAAGGAAATATTCCGATTGTGTCGATGGGGGTGGCGCGGTGGATTCAGAGGATAGAAAACGTCCAGCTACCGCCCCACGGAATGTTCTGGAATAAATTCTCGCATTCCAGTGTGTTGGCCGATGTGTTGGCAGGGGTCGAGAGGTGGTCGTTCAATCGAACGGACCGTTGCTCGCCATCCTCTGGCCTTTACCCCCTGAGAGTCGACCGATGCCGAAGGGTGGTCGCAATAAGGGATGACATTCTCTTACGTCTGGAACAAAGGATGGGCACGCCGCGCCGCGCCGCGCCGTCCAAATGTCAGGAAGTTCCATTATGCCTTGCAGTCTGTCTAGAAACCTCGTCTAGCGAAGCGTATAATACACGACACTGTAATTGCGAAGCGTATGCACTCGCGCGTGACAATACAGAACAGACTTACCGAATTTTTATTTCAACAGAGAACTGTAAAATCGATTTAAAAAACATAGATATTATTATATAATATTTCATTTAATCAACGAATTAAATCGTTTTTCGCTAAATTCGATGAACTGCACATTTCGCAGCATCCGCAATTATTCATTATCGATACGGAAAATTTATTGAATATTTAGTGGGGGGCTTTTTAATTAAATAATCAAGCAGAATTTCAAATATCAGCAATATTTTACGAACAGAGATGTTTTATGAATTTCAATGAATATCTAGCTAGGAAATATTGTCACGTGCAATGATTTGTATCATATTTTATAAATGCTTTATCAAATTTCTATAACGTCATATATATGGCTCACATTACTAGGTTTTAAATCTTGTTTCTCATTTTGCTACATGCGTAATTAAAGAATTAGATGAATAAATAGTAAAAACCTGAACTCTTCGTACCAAGTAGATGCAATATTTCAGTTATTATTTTCATGCGCGAGACGGGAATGGGAGGAGGATCGTAAGTTGCGAAGTATTAAAAAAAATCGCTGCAATATTTAAGAAATATTCCCGGCGGCATTATTCGCCGGGGGAAAATCTCGCGAGAAATTACGCGCGTAGCGCAAAGATAAGTAAAAGTTGTTTTTGAAAACAAGACTTATGAGGCCTCCGGTTGTTAACGTAGCCTGGCAGAAAGTGTTCAATTAATCATTAATATCGCCGACGCGCGGCGGTGGCCCGCCGCGCGGATACCGGCGCCTCCGTTAAGTAATGACATAATTTGCAGCTACATAAACAAGGCTTACCGTGATTTAGATGCGCGCGGTTTTGCAAGCGAAATACGTGCGTTCTCGCTACGGAAATGCATTGCGGCGCACTATATGGAAACGCGTGGAAATTACATAATCCCATCGTAAATTGATTTGAATACTCCGCAAAATGTGATGTTTTTGTAGTATTTTATTTTTATTAACGTTCACCAATGTTCGTCTCGTTCGCGATATGTTAATTTTGCGAAATATAAAAATTTTCGCAACATTTTATTTATTTATTTCAACCCTGACACGCTCGTAAAATTATTTTAAATAACTCATTTTATCTCCTCATGCTCTGCTTCGGTGTATTCTTTCAACAATTCGTACAAAAACAAATAACATACATAATTCTCATTGTTAGTAACTCATATTCCTTTAATATAAACCTCTTTCTGTGGATATTACTATACGCGAAAGCGTGCTGTAGCACCGATGTGAATTCGATCACCATCTGTGCTTTTTCGCGTCGTACATTACTTTTTTTCCCAGAGAAATCCCGTAAAAAGACTTTCTGCGCGACGCGCAAACATGTAGATCAGTTCCGTACGACGAATAAAACGCAAGTTTGACTTACGGTCGGAAACCGCGCGGAACGCGATCGGAGGGCGGGGAGGTGGCAAAGGCGAGAGGGATGGTAGAGAAAGAAAATAGAAAACACTCGCTCCTTCGGAACTCCCGTTTTCTACGAATTCGACAATCCGTTTCCCAAGCTCTAACGAGCGCCAATATTTGTATCCGTAAATCACGTCCCAATATTTGCCTCCACGCCGGCAGCAACATTTCGCCCTTCAGAAAGTTTTTCGCGTTTTCTCTAACTTTTTCTCTCCTCGTCTATAATAATTCCGCACGTCAATAACATGTTTATTTCCAAACATTTTTATTATATTTCAACGTACGCTTTTATATCTACTTGTTCACATTTGTAATAATTTCATTAACTTTCTATACACAATAGTTCCACTATGAATTATTTTTGTAAAATTATATATTAATTTTTAACGTCTTTATTTTAATATTACTCTATCATCGGACGCTGTTTAATCAATTATGTACTTGGAATCGAAGTCGCGTACCGTGCTATATTCACGGCAATAAAAAGAAATTTAAAGAATTTTTCAGAACGCTGAACAACGTGGAAAAAGTTGACCCCGTGGGATGGAGAAAAGATGGGAAGAGAGATGAAATTCCGTACGGTCAAAGACGAACTTGAGAAAAAAGAGGGGGTGGCATTATTAATTATTCTTGGCGTAGTTTGGACTTCGGAGAATGAAACAAGGGACTCGTCTTAGATTATCGCCCCGACTGCCAACGAGAGTTCTATCATACGATCTTCTTTTTGCCATTCTCGGGCTTAATTAACTTCGAATCGCGAGACTAAGAAACGAGGGAAGCGAAGAGGAGGTAGACAGAAGATGCACGGGGGAGTTATGAAATTTCGATGACGTCGCGTCTCTCGACGCGATTTCTCGAAACCCGAAGGACGAGGTCCTTCATCCATCGTCACGAGATAGGCTTTAATGGCCGATTAAACGTTGAATGGCTGATTACATTAGGGATGGCAATTACAGATCGAAAGTTTTCGAGGGCGTCTTATCTGCGAACCGATGAGAGAAACGGAATTCGCCTTTGTTCGTTTCACCGTTATATATTGAAATCTTTTAATTACCTACTTAAGATCGGCGACGATCGCGATGGCTAATTATAAGTCTCCTCGATGACGTGTCTTACCTGAAACAGAAGAGATAGTTTTTGTTAGTGAAAATTGATCTAAAATATTTTTGCGAAAAGAAGCACATTGTGTAATCTCAATACGTGCTTCGTTAAATTTAAAAAACGCAGGGTGTAAGATGTTTATTGCTATTTTTAATAATGCGAACGTTTAATATGATACATTGTTCAATAAGTTACTCACAATGTTTCAATCATTGTTAAACATTTTATAAAATTTTTGTGTGCAAAATTTTCTTGCTGATCGAGATATACCAATAGTATATATGCTTCTATACCAAGTGTGTAGAAGAAATGTCCGTTGTTACTGTTGAAAAAGCATATGTCTAAAGAGCAATATCTAACAGTCACGTGCCATGTTCGATTTAACAATTTTGCTCGACATGTCAAGTGACTGTGCTGTAAAAGTTGTCGTGAAGTCAAGTTCGTACTACTCGCAGCTTTACTACGCCATTTGCTGCATGTTTTATTACCGATCAATCATAGGCAAAATACATTTTCGAATTGCACGCGTAGAATTTTTATAAAGCGTTTTTGGCGACAATAATATCTGATTTCAATTTCTCATTTCATCATTTATTTATTTATTAATCGAATATATTAATATTACCAATATTGCTGTCTATCTATTGTACATTTAAAAAAATAATTGCTCTTTTACTCTCTAAATCTGAATCGGTGAATAGTACTGCTGAATCAGTGAATAGTCACTGATTCAGATTTAGAGAGTACAGAATTAATTACAACGCAACAAAATATATAAACATAAATGGAATTAATAATATAGTAAGTATACTAATTTACATATAATGGCTTTTCAACCAATTCAATCTTTTCAGATTCAATTTCAATCCCATAGCGATGTCACAAATTCTCTATTAACTAAAACAATATAGAATATTTATAAGTTAATAAACAGAAATGAAGTTAAAGTGGAGAGATAAACAAGAAGATGATATGGTAGGACAAGACTGCTCGAACTTAGAAGGCACCGCGCAGTATATACGTAAACCCCTCTGGAGTTTAATAAACCCTCGAATGCTCGTCGCTTGATTCCTTATAAAATCCGCTCGAAAATCCGCTACTGCGAAATAATTGCTTCAAGAATATTAGAAAGGCACGTATATTGCTTCCATATTTTGCGATAAGATATTTCCTAATGTTATGACTCTATAAAATGGGTAATAAAATAAATACATTGCAGGTACTCTACGATAAAATATTTTCTATTTGTGGTTAACTGAATGTAATCGATTATATAAAATCTAATTAGCACATTCTTTTAATATTAACAAGAATCTCTATACTAAAAATATATTTAAATTAATATGTAATTAATTAGCATAGATATATACATGTGTAAATAATTAATATCAACAAATTCATTAAAATACATTACACATAAATACTTACGCATCCGTGAATTTCAATTAATAATTGCTTAATCATTATATTCACGATATTTAAGATATTATAATTTCACCCTCTTGGATTTTAATTAAAAAATCTGAAATCTCGTTGTGCCCTTCTCAGATAATCCACATCAAAGTGCAAAGCTTGTCACGGGGGATAAGAAAAAAAATGGCAAAAATAATATCCGCCTAGCGCAATCAATAGGAAATCTTTACGTCCTTTCTGTATTCGCGAGCGAGTGTTAGTTTGAAAATGACAGATGAGGGTAGCTTTGAAGTCTTAACGGTGAGATTTTTACGAATCATCGATGTCAAGTTAATCTGCCTTTGAGCAGCTTGAAGAGAAAGAAAATTAGCAGAAAAGAGAGGGAGAGAGAGAGGACGGCGAGCTACATATAAAGGCTTTGAACGTAACCGGATGGCGTGCGGAGTTAAATGCACTCCCCGGTCTTTTTAAATCCATATCCACCACGCGAGAAAGAGATATATGCCAAGAAAGTACCGAAGCGCGCGCGATCATCTTTCTACGATTTCTTCACGGAGTGAACAGGTTCGTAAGCGTTTTCTCTTTCGTGATGTGTATCATCGTCACGATGTCCGCCCGACGTTTCCGCTATCGGTCGCGTAAACTACTTCATGCAATGGTAGTGGACCATTTGCGAGATCGATGTTCTGATCTGAAAAACGTATAGAAATCAAGCGCAAGTCATTCTTTACGCAATATAATAAATATAACGGACCTCTCTCTATATATAAATATATTTAATTTAAGTCGAGCTGGATTCAAAAGTGTAATTTTTGCGTGTTAATTACGTAAATTAAAGCTGTTGTTGCAGACAGCAAAAATAATGTTAAACATGTGGTGGACCCAGCGAAAAGTCCGGTGTATTCTCTGAATAAATTTTCATCTGAATATTGTTTAATGTGTGTCAGTTAAAACAATTTCACATATGAGAAAATTTTGTTGATAAAATTAGATGTTGAGAAATGAGAAATAATGTTCTAGAGTTATTGCTGTTATGCATAATAGCTCGCGTGCTTTGTGCAAAATTATCTTTTTAAATAACGAACTATTTGCGGTATGATTGTTTTATTGTCAGAGTACAAACAGCGTTCACAATTGTTGCTTCATATAAAAATCATTACGCTCCAAAATTCCGAGGATATGCTTTTTCAATGTTTCTAGATCACTATATATAATGCAGGCGTCGCCGTCACTTCTCGCTCATTTTCTTCGCTCAAGTTAATTTAATCGTTCCCACAGAAGATTCCGTGCTATTCTCACGTAATAGTTCAGTTCCCGTGGAAACGGCCGTTTCGAAAAGAAATACGACGTCAGTCGTGAGAAACGTCTTCCCATTTTACGAGCGGCGAACATTCGGGAGACCTTTGATCGTGCCTCCTAGACTTCGATAACGTATTTGCTTGTCGCCGAGAACCCACGCATTTTCAATGAATAAAGAAAATAGAAAGATCTCTAACCAAATGCACCTATAGTGTCCCGAGCAACCACTTTCGGTCAGAAAATAGTTTGATGAGTATTTCCAACTTCAACGTGGTTTTCAAGCGCACAGACCATATAAACGCTACAAAGAAAACATCGTGACACTTGTAAGCTTCTCTCAATTTTAGCATTCAACAGTCTGCAAGATTCTATTCATCCGATCTCAGAATGACCATTTTTTTCTTATTCATTTTTTCTACATTGTTATTCGCCTTCTTTGAGATTCGAAACGCATGGTCGTGACGGCTTGAGACAAAGTTCAAATAAACGAGATCAATTTTATAGAACAACGCTTTGTCGAAAATTAAGAATTCGCAGTTTTCATTTAAGTGCTGGCTTTAGATAATCAAATTAGTGTTATGAAGCTATAAAAAAATTTCATAGATAAAGAGGAAACAACTTTATGTATGTGTAAATGGCAATGCGGATAAAATTTTACTACCATCTAAACGCTAGAGTCAAATTTTATATTCTTTTAATAATACATTAATCAACTTTAAATTTGTTAAAGTATATATTTATTATAAAAATTAATTTTTGACTATCTAAATTTTTTTACCATCTTTACTAAGATAAGAAAACATATGTTGTCTATAGATGGCCGACACTGTTTGATCTTAAATTGCCAGCTGCTCGCCGCGAGTGAAGTCAAACTGAGCTTAGAGTGCCTTGCGGGTGGCAAACTTGGGCAAGAGAGAACTTCCACTTAGTAAGCATGCTAAAAGAAACTTCGTCGCGAAGTTTTTCTTGCAGAGTAGAAGGTAAAATGACGAAAAATGTCTTGGCTGTGAGTCTTACGATTGATACAATTTTTTCTAAATATTAATATCTTTTTCTTATAAAATTAAAAAAAATAACTTTACTCGAGAATTTTAATATTCTATTTTAATTAAAGTTTTTAAGACTTTTAAATTTTAATAAAAATCTCAATTTATTTCTCATAAGATATTTTTAAAAATTTTCAATTATCTTCTACTGTAATTTATTATAAAAGTCCTATATAACATTATATAAAAATAAAAAATATATATATATATAAATATATAATTTTACAAGCATTTATATATATATAATTTTATAAATAACAATTCAGAAAATAAAAAATTTATAAAGATAATATATGTTATTAAAACCGAACAAAAAGAAGGAAAAGTTGAGATATAGGGACGTCGTCTACTATTACTTTTTATTTTACTGCAAGGATTCGGTTTATCTGCAGCGCAATCAACGGAGACAGCAGCGAGCATCTCCCTTGGAATTAAAACTTCAGAAAAGATATCTTTCTAGATGTTTCGTAATCTTTGCCAACGGTAAGGATTTTGTTTTAATAGGACACTTTAATTCTTTCTATCTTAAATTGCATTAAAATGTTTGTGTAGATAAACTGATAAAATTCAAAATTTCCACTTCGTTGATGTTGAAACGTACATAAAACTAACAAATAATTCTCTATCGAATTATTTCAAATATTACATAATGTTAAGGAAAAATGGTTTATATCAACAAACCGTGGAAAATGTATTAATAAGATAAATTTATTATAGCTTGAATGATGAGTATTTTATTAGCGCCATTCGTATTCAGTAACGCGAATCAGGATCACCAGGCTAGCGTAAAAAAATTTTTTAGGAGATTGCGAGATTTAGCGTGAGTTAATTTGCTCCCTCGGCTCCCATCCTACTCTTGCGGATAATTGTTGGAATGCGCGCGGCTTACAGACTCAAAGTGCATGGAAAAAGCGGGGGGCGTCTACGCTTCTTGCGGCTGGTGCATCCCTCCATGAGCTCGTTGCAACGCGGATATAAAGCTACCTCTTTAATCTCCGCCGTCGCACGGAGTCAGGGGTATACTTCGTGGGGCGTTTATTGTCGGCAAATGACACGCGCACCGTTAGGGCGGCGTAACTCCCTTGTCGGGGATCTGTAATAATACGCTTACATATGTATACGCATACGTTTTTACGTCACAAATTTCACGGCGATAAGTCGGCTGCCATTCACGCAAAAGATCCCGCGAAAAAATTATCCCCTGTAGGGGTAAAGCACAGTAACTTTTTCCACAGCTGCGGCGGAACTGCACAAAGTTTTGCAAGAGTGTAGAAAGTATAGCGGACACAAAAAGGAATGAACGGATGAATTCTAAAAAGAGAATTGCGCACTTTGGGTGGTTTCGAAAGGGGCAATACCGCGGCCTTCGTTTTTATTGTAATATCCTTATTGCGCCAAGTTGAAATGCAAGTTGCGATGTAGATATACCAAAACCAGAATATATTTTTCTTTCCATGTATAGATAACAGGAAAAAAAATTCTTGAACCGTATTCGATCGTTCATCCAATGTGTATCGTTTATTTGTAATGTTAAAATAATCAACACCATGTGATATGGTATATAATCCCCTTTTTTACGGTTTAGGTAATTCGTGATGCGCTGTATGCTCATATCGCCAACCACACAGATTATCGCCTATTTGCGCGTGGGTATTAATAATCGATTTTTGATACGCGATTAATGATTAACGTATACGCGATCTATGACCGCATAATTTTGTGCACAGTTTGAACGTATAATTAATGCCGGAAGCGTAATACGTGATTGGAGGAATACGTGTTTCGACGGTAAAATTTCAGGCACACAGGTGCATACTTGCGGTAGAGTTTAATCATGCATGGTAGTCGTGCTATAAAAACAACGCCATACGGTGCGCGGTACTACAATTGCAGAAATGCAGTAGCATGCACAATATATAGTATGCACATTCACATATACGTATACACGCAGCCGCATACACGATTATTGGTCCTTTAAGGGCAAACTTTATGCGCAGAATTTTTATCCGACGTGTGAGCAACACTATAAAAATATTGTTACGTATTGCGAGTTTCTTTTTATTGCGGCAAACTAAATTTATAATTAAAAGAGAACAAGGGATTTTTTTTAAATTAAAATAATAAATTTCTACAAATTACGCAATTTCGTATATACTTAAGAAATCTTTCGCCGTAGGGGAATTAATTAGAGAATCTTATTTCACAGAGTATTATATCGCGTCCAATATCGATATTTACAAGAAATAACGTCGGTAATTTCTTATTGTAAGCAAGAAGAATTTTTTTCCAGGCATTCAATTTGTGTGCGTAATTAATTTTCTTATAAAATATTTGCAATATCGGAGGAACGTGATTATCGTAAGTCTCTCCGGTTTGGAGAATTCGAAAAATTTCGGGACGTTCGTCTTTTTAAATTTCAGCCACGAATCATGCGGAAGGCGAAGGGGTCGTCCCGAGGATTAACGAGACGGGCAGTGGATCTCGAGGAAAATTTTATTACGTGCCAGAGCTGTAATATGTCTCACTTCGTTGAACGCCGCGATGTTCTTGTGCCAGATATGGTCGCTTGTTTAAGTACTTATTTAAGCAAACTTCAAGTTTAATTAATATCTATAAAACTGTGCAGATGTAAATATATCTTGATGAAACCAGTGCCCCGATACTAAGTAATAAGTATTAATCCAGTATCGGTAATACATATTGACGTAGTCTAAATATTTGGTGTAATATTCATGGTTGAAAAGCAGAGCGAAATTCATCGAGCAACCAGTGTATAAGATTCGCCGAATATGTTCTAGATCGCTAAATTTGATCTAAATGGATCGGGATATAATTTAATAACGTGAAGTGAGGGTTGTACCCAGCGTGCTCTCCCTTGTGATCGATTTATCCCCGCGTTCGCGTTATAGATCGATGCGCATCGCCGAATAGCACGATTCCCGTGGGGCACCCCGTTGCCCAGAATAGAGGTAGCAAACGAGTCGAAATTTTTCACGGTCAATGGACACCTTTTTCCAAACGGGTGCGGCAAATGGCGCGCTAACGATCGCCAGTAGAATCGGATCGGGGATGCGAACAGCTTTGTCATTTAGCGGAGGTGGTGAAAACAGGAATCGCTGAGTTTCAGGAAAACTTGACTAGTTAACGGTCCGATACAACGCGCAGAGTAATCCATTATTTTCTGCTTGCAGATTCTGAATATCACTATTTTCGAAAATTCGACTAAGAATTATAAAAAAAGAGTATGAATAAATTGCTTGTGTGCGAAAATTTAAAGCTTCTTTTCAATAATATGTAAAATTTTTTATTATAATTTATTTTCTTTATTTATTATTAATGTAATTTAATTAATATATGTATTTTTTAGATACGTATTACTGCAATTATCAATTTTAATACGTAAACATTAATATATTATAAGTATCATATTTTTCCTGACTCGATTTGATTAAACCTATTTTACAAGGAAGATAATATTCGACACTGACTGGCAATAAAGATTATTCGTAAAGAAATCATTGCGAAAAATAAACCTATTTTATTTACTCATCTCTTCAAATGAGATTAAATTATCAATTTAATTACTCGATTCTTTCAATATGCACTTCTCTCTTGAAATATTATATTTTATTATTTTTCATCCAATTACAAAGAAATTATAAAATTTTAGTTTCAAACAAAATTAGTGTCAATTTAAAATTTTTAATAAGCTATTTTCTTCAGTGTAACATGTATATCTATCTAATGCATGTAACAGTTTGTAATTTTTCGAATATGAAACAATTGTGGATTTTGGCATTGAAAGGCCTGTTAGACACAAGCGAGGAGGCTTTTCAACGCAGAGGCAGAATCAAACGAGCAACAGAAACCAAAAAATTCTGTGGAAGAGAAGAGATTGGGGTGCCGGACGTGATAACGTGCCCTTTATTCGTCAGAATCGTCCTACAGCAAAAGCTGCAATATCCGGATAATCCACGGGATGCACGCAGTGCCAGTCGAAGCGCGGAAGGGTAGGAAAAAACGGCGGCGGGGGTGGAAGTTTTTCTGTGAATACGCATGTTCTCCCTCTTGGGATGAGGCACGAACGTGCGGTCGAGATAGAGGGGTTGTGTTGGGATGAGTTGGCGAATGTAGGGGACAATCGACCGACTTTGGTGCAGACATCATGGAATTTCAATGGACACATTGGCCCAGAAAACCGATTTCAGTTCATCTCCCCTATTTTACTTTTGTTTTTTTTTTACTCTCGTGTTTTGAAAAGCCGGAAGATTGGGATTTTTAGCCCATATACCCGACACGTTGTTGCGGCTCGGAGAGGCCTTCCACCGAACGAGCTCGCCGTTTTGATAATAACACGATTGTAAACAGGCACTCTAATTTACAAGCGTATAATTGTTTTAACGTAAATTTATTAAATGTTCAAACAAAGTGCACGACACACACACACACACACATAAATATAAAAATACACGGGCACATATCTTTTCTCTTTCTTTCTTCTAAAAAAAATCCAATAGTTTCTACTTTATTGTAAATGCGTACACTATTGTTCATCATCATCAAGGCGCTACGTAGCACTCATAGCTGATTATTATTTAGTCAGACAACTGTCGATAATCATATGGATATCCTCTCGCATGTCGGTTCTTACTCCGCTGGGACGTTGCATGCTTCGGTACCACTTATGCAATCACCATGCATCGTCGCATTACCATACAGCAGACGCTCGTATGCACGCATATACACACGTCGGGATAAGAGAGATTCCATGTCTCTTTGCGCTCAATCACTCAAAATGATCCGGGCTGCTTCGTCAAACTGTCACACCGTATCTACACGACACCCAGCACGGTACACGTCGCTACGCGACGGACCCGGGTGTTTGCAGTGTAAACGACTTATCTGCTTATATGCTATTGACATCGTCAAGTGGCTCCGGCAAACATGTGATGTGCGTAGTCCAACGTACGGAAATTTGCACTCGACACTTTAAAGATTTGCGGAGCAAAAGCCAACGAAGGTGAAGTCGCTTACTGATCCGGCTTTAACACCGTGAATAAAATTTCTTGGAAATGACAGTAAAAGTATTATTACGTATGCAAAATATATAAATGTGCACAAATAACATTTTTAAAAAATGTGTCAAACAAAATGCAGAAAATAATAATATTAAAATAAATAATACATATAATATGCGACAAATAAAATACTTCTTTTATCTAATTGTAAGTACCAAGTTTTTGTATTTTTCGTCAATAATAAACTAATTTTTCTTATAAAATAATCTTATGTGCGGTAGAAAGTTAGTTTCAAAAGACTGAGTCTGTGTAATCCTACTAATTTCACAATTCAGAACTTAACGAGCACAATTCAATAATGTGCACATCGAAATCTGTACTAATAAGCGGAAATCTCATGTTGTACTTACTGCAACGTCATGGTAATGCGGTAACATTGCTTCATCGTAGCAATATCAAGCAATATCAAAGCGATTGCAGCCTAATTGGTCTTGCCTTTTTGCCTATCTGCATTGTTAATGAGCGTGTACTGTACTGCTTCTGATTTGATAACGTTACAAAGAGTTGAGCTCGACTAGACAGATTTCCCAAACAAGGCATCGTGGAATCGAGTTTTAAAATAATTCGCACATAAAAAATGCTTGCAAAAAATGAAAATTTACGAAGCATAGAAACTCGCTAATATCGCGCCAAAGCGGATAGAATACGTTCAATTGGCGACTGAAATTGGAATAATCGTATGTAATTCCGAATCAATGATAATAATGTCCATCTAGAACGATGGGTACAGTTATATATTGCATTGATGACACACGTTTTCCTATCTCCAAAATTGATAGCGATGATTGTCAATAAGGCAAACCTTTACCTCCGAAAATTGGGGATCATCGAAGCGCTATCCGTCAACACTGACGCGATGAACATAATCGGTACGCTGGGATTCTCACCTGCCAGATCCGAATACAGACAGACTATGATTAACATTAATATACGTCAATCAAATAACACTCATATAGCACAATACTGATTTAAAAATAGATGAAAAGTGTAAAAAGGAACACATAACTTTGTTAAATACAGTATATACTTACTCGATTTTCTTCAAATGTACCTCCTTAGTAGGTAAATCCGACTACAATAAAAGAAATGGTTTAAAAAAAAGCTTTCGATGTAAAGCCGGTGAGAATCAATCCGCATCACAACCACGGGTCGTGAGCAACTTAACCATTAACACTACTATTTGTCAAAGTTGAACTTGTAGTTGAACGAGTAACGAAAACCTATTAAAACAAACTGTGACCGCATAGAGTGAGGGAGAGTGGACTACTAAAACCGACTGCTACCGCAGACTACGTTGGACAGCTGTAAAAATTGACCAGTAACCGCAGGTTGACCCGAGACGTTACTACCTGTCAAAACTGACCACGACCGCAGGCGGTGAAAGACGTTACAATTTGTCAAAGATGATTTGACCGCGAATGGTACGAGACGCAACCATTCGTCAAAACCGACTGTTGCCACACCGTCGATGTAATATACTGCTAGAGCCTACATATTATCGCCATGTAGGGTATAGGATAATTCTGAGCACGCTATGATAAAATCAATTTTGTGAAAGTCAAATTATATTTAAAGGCAGTTAAAATCAATTTTCTTTCTCTATATAAATTTGTGCATACCAATCATCTGACTTACATTTGTGTTTACTCTTGCGTCTATATTTAAATAAGATTAATGATCGTATAATATCGACGAGGTACTCAACGAAAGTTTCTACAAATGACTCACTGAATCGCATTTGCTCTCTACAAGTGCAATAGGCAGAACGGAATATTAATGATCGCTGGAAAATATATTCTGTGACTCCAACAACGTCGAACTAAAATGATAAATCGTCACGAGTCTGGGATTATTAATCCTTGACGGGCGGGTATTATTACTTCTCACAAGTTTTAAAACTTGTGTATTACTCTTATTTCGCAAATATATTATGAGAATAGATACTACTACACATTTTCAAATAAATAAAAACTTATATTGTTTAAAAAACCGGAATATCAAAAGTTAATTATGCGACGGTGGTACATTGTCTAAAGCGAGTCTAACATAGCTTTAAATTAAGATTATATGCGTAGAGCGCTAACCAAGCACAATCGGCTGATTAAATTCCCATTGTCCATATTCTCACAGTGAGTAATTTCGGCGATTGCCGAAAAGTAATGCGCCGACGTGCCTTTTTGCCCGGACCGGAATCAACGATGGTGGTTTAACGGCAACGGAGCGGCGTGAATGCGACCCATTGTGTGTTCGGGGCAGTGCACGCCAGCGAAATGCACGAAAGAGGACGAAAGGCAAAAAGAGCGGGCTATGTTAACGGGATAAAGGCCGGGTGGGCAAGAGACGAAGGACGACGATGCAAAAGCCACAGCGTGCGAGGGTGGCCCGCGGGAATGTTTCACAGGAAGAGTAACTTTGTTAAAACACTAGCCGACACTCGCCTTTATTAACGCCCGCGTGGCGACTCTTTCAAAGCTGACCGAAGTGCAAACTTCATGAAATCCGAAACAATAAACCCGTCTATCGGTTGTTACCTTCGTCCCGAGACTTATCTGAAATCGAAGTGGCTCTCTTCAATTGTCCACCTCAAAATATGAACACAAATTACATCTTGCTACCGACAAGTTAACTTTTTATTGCAATACTCTTGAAAAATATTGCAACAATATTTACATTATAAGAATTTTATAATTTAAATGTAAATTTAAAAAATGTGTTTTTCTGTAGTATTTAATTTTTTTATTATGTGATAATCGATTAACTCTTAATTCAAACAGAATTTACGCTATTTTGTTTTAATTTCTGATAAAATTAAAGAAGTTTTTTGTATGTGTAAGCTTAAATAAATTTTTTATCAAGATTATTTTTTATTTAAAAACTGAACACAGATAAATGCTGGCGTTTCAGATGCTACTTACTTTTACTAAGAAGTTTTATAATATATAATCATCACAAATATAAAATATAAATACATTTTTAACTAAATGCAAACAAACTCAAGACTGCAGTGTAAATTTTATTTCGACATTTAATTTTTAATATTAAATCCCAATAAATTAATACTACAGACATATTAGACAGACGTTAACTTTACACGTCTTCGATTTTATTTTATTCCTCAGATATATCAAAGATAACTTATATCTAATAAGCATTTAGCTAATTTATCATCAAATTTTGATTTCTACACTAATTCAAGTTTTCGCTCAAAACGAGCACGTATCGATAACATACGATTGCGATGTACCTGACGAACATCGTGGAACATTTTGGAGATGCATCGGTGAACCGCGACAATCCATCAATGTCCAAGGCAAAAGATAAAGTGAGACCAGTTTTCTAGGTACGTACATTTATCAAAAATGCCCCAGACCTGTTGTGAAAATATTTTACTATTAATATTAATGCACTCCACTCTTGCCACAAAATCTATAGCATGCGCGAATTTTCGAAAAGGGTTGGAAGCACAGTAGACACAGAAAACGCATCTGGATTTAGAGCAATCCCTCGCTATCGATTTATTTTGCTGTCAGATTAGTGGCGCGAAGCGAATTATTTGAAGAGGAAGGAACATAGAAAAGGGAAAAATATTAAAAGAATGATAAACGGGTATGATATATAAACGTTTAAAATAACACGCTTAAAAATTATTACAATTTCAATTATAAAATTATGAAAGATAATGTGGAATAAAATAAAAGTCCGGGTAAAATATGCTTTTTCGTTGTACAAATAATCTTTACGAATCTTATACAAATTAATCCTTAAATGAAGCAAATTTCAGATAGACGTAAATTCCTTTGAGCAAAGCCAAATACAGTTCTCAAAAAAGGTTCGTGTGTTACTAAATGAAATGTGTTGTATATACACAAGTTGCACAGTTTTTATTTTTTATAGTAATCATACATTGCAAGCGTCCGGTAAAAAAATTCAAAGTATAATTAATTACGTTTAGATTTACATAAACAGAATGCGCGCTCAGAGGGACATTTAGATTTAGTCTCTTACATTACGCTGGTGTTGCAATCAGAAAAGTAACGTTACTGCATAAATTTTGTGTCAGAATAAATAAAAATGTAGGCAAAAGCAAACGTCACATTCCTCTAAAAGGAATAAAAATAAAAAAAAATATTTTTTCTTTCCGCAATAAAACGTTTTGTATTTCTTAAATAATAATAGAATGAAATGTGTGCATGTGAAATGTGTGTTGCATTCCGTTGCCGTTTAATATTTCAACAAAACGATATTCAACCTTCGCGAAATGGATTACAAAATTGGAACAAATTGTAAGCTAAATATTGCATCGCGGTTAAGCGCGGCGGTTAATTTCACGACAAATATTAAATGACGAGATTATATTCTCGCGTGGTATGTGCGGGGCGACTCAACGAATCGGATGCATTTAACCATCCTTGTGTGCTACATATTCCGAAATAAATTTAGCGTTTTGTTGTATCTAATTATCTGATTACAGTAGCTGTGTCGCTCCGCGACAATTTCGTTTCACATTCTGTCGGACACAGATGTAGTAGTTGCATAATCCAAAGTTCCTTTAAATTAAAATTATTTTAAATATTCCTTGTATCTCTCTTCTTTCCTATTTAATTGTATACACAAATGTATAGAGTGGAATAGGTTATACCGCAAACAGGCATTTAATGTAAAGAAATAAAATATAAAGACTAAGGAAAGTTAATCTGACAATCAAAATTCGGAAATTTTAACCATTACACTGCACGCGGTTGTGATATTCGCCATAAGTAATATTAATTCGCATTCGATAGCGTTTGCGAGGAATTTTCCGGATTTAGGAATGTCATCGACGGGATGAGGGAGCGAGGGAGGGAGATAGGGACGCAGGGAACGTGTCAGCCCGTGGAGCTCGGCAGGAATTCTGTTAATTGAACGCCCGACGGATCCTAGGCGCGGTTGCGAGCGGTCGCATTCGACGCTCGGATAACTGCCGGATCCAACTTTAATCAAATTACATCCGTGACTCGCTGTTTTCGCTATGCTAGAACCGCCACTGATCGCAGCTCTTCCCTCCCACGTGGGTTGCGCGATGCGCACGATGACAGAGAGATAGAACGGGGCTTTTTAATTAAAAATTTACTCTCGTATATAGCGTGCTCTCTTAACGATGGATCGTTCGTCGCGGCGATTCAGCCAATCGATCGTTATATGTCAGCATAATAATAAATTTTAAATGCATCAAAAATACACATTCTTCGTCCACGGTTAAGTTATAAAATTCCAATGACGTAAATTCTAATGCAATAGATCGTAACAGCTAGACGTAAATGTAATAGAAATTCCTGTTTTTTAATAATGATACAGCGTTGCTTGGTAAGATTTGTCTTTTAGCATTGTTCTTCTGTAGACTTCTGAAGATGAGTCCATATTCGAACCGTTTTGACTTATGAAAAGCGCGAACTTTATTCAACCTGCATATTCGCTGTGCAAATTAATAATGTTTTCGCAAGATTAGTTTCATGATATTTACTATTAAAAATATATACTTATTATTATATTGTCTGTTCATCTTTTAAGTGAGCAGACGTATTGATTGCAATTTCGTAAAAAAATTTTACTTTAAGGAACACATAAATAAAGAACAACATTTTTATATAATAGTGCAAATAAACACTTCAAGCACTTTTCTCGCTCAGTGACTACAAAATCATAGTCATGCGTGAAATCTTTATACGTTTAGCATTGTGCGAGGTGCCGATTGAGGAAAACGACATGATACAAAAGCGGGTTTATGCGAGCGAGTATCAAATTTTAAGAGGTGCTTGCTAAGACGGAGGAGTCTTATTGAAGAGAGTCTCGTCGCAAGAAGAGCGTAGACAGGAATCCGGTAATGTGACGCCGTTCTGATTACATTGCCGAGATATCTTTTGCAAAAGGTGCAAGAAACGAATCGCGGGGATGAAGTTCCTGCTGACTTTGAACTGTTTTTGATGACTAACGCGCACAAATCAGCTTTCGCGAATTCGAGTTTTTATTTCGAGTCCGGGAGAAAAAACGTGGCGCGTTCGGCTGCCGAAAAACGTGACCCGAAACAATCGACATTGTAACCCTGCCAGTTTGTACCGTGGCCGCAATTTATGAAGTTGGACTAATCCGCGAGCAGCTTTTCCCGGCATTAATAACGTGGCGGCAGCCGCGATTTTTCTCCGCCTACAATGGCCTCGTTCGGCCATTGTCCACACCTCCTCAATAACGAATATTCATCGATGCTTTCATTCACAATCTATTCATCTAAAGTATCCCTTTGTTGTAGCTCGTAATGAATGCATAATGAATGGATAGAGCCAATAAAAATCTTCGTATTCTTATAACAACGTCATATCAACGTCATATTTCGAATTGTATTGAATATGCAAGCCTATATAGAAAGATGATACTAATTCCATTGAAACAAATGACGTGTAGGACGGATCTGCAGGGTATTGCAAGATTCATACGTCTATCGATTGTGTCACTTATACCGAGTACAGCCTTATGTATCGGTTGTATCTAATCACCGCGGTGACCGGACGAATGCGGTGAAAAGGCGAATGAGTTAATTGCAATTAGTTACGTCGCGTGGTTGAGTACGTATTGGGGTAGAAGGATGAAGGGAGGGATCAGATGGTAACTTCGTTAATTGCATTCCACCTAATTGGCAGAGGCCGAAGTTGGTGGGGATCCAAAACACATGAGAGAAAGCGAGATGGTTGTCTCTAGACTTGCCGTATCAGCAACGAGTCGAGACAATGTCGTCGTATCGATCATCGTTTCCCTTAACGACTTGCAGACAATCATTATGGATCGTAATGATCGGGCACCTCCATTGAAATATTATTTAGTTCCTAACGCTACTCATAAAAAGTTATTATGATAGAAGAAATTATGATGAAAGAGAGACCTTTAATAACGTAAAGAAGGACAAGCATTCAGTATATACTAACTGTGATATAATATCAAATAACGATATGAATAATGAAATAATAAATACGAATAATATGAAATAATGAATTTAGTAAGATCGTTTTATGCGGACGCAATATACTTTTCATATATGTAATAATAAGATTTTATTGTTAGTTTTATTTATTAAACGTTGGATGGCATCGCATCAATATGTTTTGCGACACATGAAAAGTCAACTATAACCGTACAATCAAGTTTCAAGTGAAACACTGCTATGTAACACGAATACGAATACGACATTGTCGGAATAGTTGAAAGCGCTTTTACAAGCGTAACAAAAGACGAGTCAAGCATAGTTTCAACGTGACGCGGGCTGGTGTTAATTTTCCCGAATTCTAGCTAAACATAAGATGATAAAATTCGAGATAAGACATATATGACACACATATATGTATAAGATAGAATACTATTATCTTGCTTTGTTACATATTATTGCCAATAATAAATTAATGGAAAACAATAATATAACTTGATGAGTTAATAAAATCCCCTTTCATTAATACACTTGTTTTAAATAAAACTAGTAATTTTTCAACGGGTATAAGTTTAAAAATGATCATTGTGCAATTAGCCGGCAATGATTTAATAATGTCAAACGATCACGACAGCAAATAATAATTATGCATACTTCGGCAGCATCCGTTTGTCGATAGCTGATGAGCAATCCCGTATTTACCGTTCCTCATTCCGGTGTGTACGATATATTTGGACAACCACGAAACGCACGGCGTATCACACTCTCACAGTAGGTTGGAGCTGAATCGGTTCGAAACATTGTTCGGATAGTTTGGAGCGTTTGCCGGGGTGACAAGTCTCACGCCTCGACGAATAGTTTAGTACTTGCAGCAGTTATACGTTCGTTATGTCATTAGCGTTTTCAGTCGTCGAAAATCAAGTGAATGGAAGTTACTTCGAAACAATGTGCAACGTAATAGACTTTTTGTTACTTTCGTCAGGACATGGCACATACTTGGGTTACTTCCGATCTATATGTGTCTCACGGAACTGTGCCTAATGAAACTTCATATAATTAATCATTTAGAAAAGATAAATCGTAAAGAAAGCAACGTATCTTTCTTATCTCGTTTTGTGTAATTAATCGTAATCGTGACCGGATTTAAAAAGGTCAATAATTATTTAGGATTATGCAGGATTAAATGACGTAGCATTATATACGTGCAATATACAAAATGTTTCTCACTATCACAGCTTGAATCTAGATTACCTTGAACTTTAATCGTCGTTGTTATCCAATATCCATCTTGAAATGTACGGGAATTTAACTTTCTTCAAAGAATACTCCACACAGTCCACACATCTGGGAGAAATAACTTGTGGTATACCTCTATTTCTATTATATGAAGCTACATTGCGAGCATGATAAAATGTTGCTTTCTACGGAAGTATGTGAGATGACACTCTCGTGAACGTAAATTGTGTCACGTGCCGTGTGTGGTGCTTGCGCGCACAGCCTGACTGCTTATTCGTTCACGTATCTCCGTTGCCATTTAAGGAAACGTATCGCAAATCAGAAGCAACCGCATTAAAATGACTAGAACAAGAAAATGTATCAGCCCTCACGTGCCACTTTTGAAGTTAAATTAAAGTTTTAATTAAATATTTCAGAACATTGAACGGAGGGAGAAGTCGCGCAATTCTCCTCGATTACATATTCTTCGGCAAAGTTATATAGAATTAACTTATCTCAGGGAAAATTTTATTGCGCATTTCTTCTTTAGGGAAACTCCTTATTTTTAATATTAAATTTCTTAGAGCAGTTATTTAGCAGCATCGGTAGTCGTAGCGGCTCCCAGCTGCAGCGAGATTCGTTAGCGAAATTCTAAATGAGTCGACGACTGGTTGCGTCGAGACTGATTTATGTACCTCGCACAGTCGAGATAGTCATCGTAATTTATATTCTGTATAAGTCCGCGCGCGAAATCGAACGTGAATAGGAGCTTTCGCAGCTTCCAAGAAGGAACGGGACGTTTTCCAAGCTCGGGCTAAGCTCAATTGGGCAATCACACTTTAAACAAACCGCAATTTTCGGATGCATATTTCCGTGTACATAAAATTTGCAATTCCTGCAGATACTTTTCTATCATGTAGTGCAATGTTATTCAAAAATTGATAACGACTTTCGCGTAAAAACACGAACTATTATCCATTATGTTGTGCGTACGTGAATACGCGTAATGGTTTTTTGCATTAACATAAATTATAATTAATATACAGCTATAATTTTTAATTTCTACAAAAATCTGCACATGTGTATGTATAATATACATATGTATAAAGAGCATTTTAAAAGTGTACTTTCTTTAACGAATTAATTTGACAAATTAATTAATGGCAGTATGTAACTCTCAAAAGTAAATTAAGTAATATTACTTATAATATACGGCTGTCATACATGTCACTGTAATATCAAGAAAAGAATTTAAGACCACCATTCTACAGATTCATGTTGTTGAGGGACAGACAAACAGTTGCGTCGTTGCGAAAATGGTGGCTTAAATGAATTCGATGATAAACTCAGGAGAAGGACAGCTGCGGCCCTGAGTAGCCTGTAGCATCCTTTCACTCGCGTTTAACCTCATCTGACAGAAGAGCAAGCTTGCGCAACCACGGAATGGACCAGTTCCCGGTTTTAAGATAACGTAATATTTTTCGGATCGTCCCTTTCACAATATGCTTTGACGAAAGGCTGTCGCCTCTCGATTCCTCTGTAATAAATCAATGACACGTCGATCTTATCCAACGGGTATCTGCCCATAAATCCTGCCACCAAGTCGGTATTTCGTCTTCTGAGGACGGATCAGAATATATTAGCTATAGCCGGCATGATTTACTGACCTAATTTAGCGCGCATCCGAAACGTGAACCAATTAGCAGTCGCACAATTTAAAATTCTAATTAAAATTAATTCCATTTGACATAGTAACACGTAAATGGTAAAAACACAGAGAGCAATTGCATAATTAGAAGAAACAGTAATTTAAAATTATGTAAGAAAAAATCAATCATAATAAAGTTGTAGCGAAATTTCTTACATTCGATATAATACCTGTTTTGGGAGATTATATTATTATTATGCATTCACGAGAGAACATGTCATGGGTTTAATGTGAAATGTCAAGAACTTTACAACAGTATTCTTAATATTAATGTCTCTGTCATCAGAAGAAAGGAATCTAGCATCGATAAAGGAAAAGCGAGATATATATTTCTGTATTTTAGAGGTAAAGAATCGTATCTCCAGTTTTTGTCAAAATGGAGTTAATACATTTTTCAATATAACAGAAGCTTAAATTGTATGATGATAAAGCGTCTTATCGTTAGGTCTTATGTCTATTATTACTATAGTTCCTAAAATGCAATTTAGAAAAAGTCGTATTAAAAATTTTTACAGTGCATAATTTTTAAATTAGATACAGAATGTTATTGACAGTTGCACTATTAAATGTGTCAGTTAAATTACTTTATTAAAAACATAATAAATCAAGTTACTACTTTTATTTTATATCTACTTAAACAAAATATATCATTTCCCTATTTAAAAGTTTAAACTGTTTTCTCTGAATGTACAAAAATGGACACACGATCCTTTACCTCTAACAATAAGCTTTATAAATACAGTACAGATTTATAAATAGTAAAGCGAGATTGTGAATAGCAGCAGACCATCGTAGAAAGATAAAAAAATGGAATTGTATAATTGTCCGCAGTAATTATATTTTCTAATGCATGAGGATTGAGAAAAATTCTGTGCGAATTGCTGGGAGAGAACTCGAATGAGAACGTGATGGGTTGGGTTTTCGGTTCGCAAGTGCCGTCATGCTCTTCGGGATTGAGAGATATTTTTATATGGAAAACATGTGCGAGATATTGCCTGCATATGTATGTGCGCGTGTCTCACCGTGACTTTCGTGACGATTTTTCAACTGATTTGTCGACGGCGATGGCGTAAATGCATGTTACGCCGTATGTTCGATTCCATCGCCAGGTCCGCGCCGCGCCTGCAGTACCGATGTCGTTTGTTTTTACTGCGAGTCGCGCGGATAGACAGGGCGGCATTGTCACAGTGCGCGATTTCGTTTCTCAAATTTCTTTTAAAAAATCACATGACACATTCAATCAGCATGGCATGATTTGTAAAGTATTTTATAATCTTAGTTTCCTCTGATGGATTTTAAATTAATAAAGATAAATGATTTACAAACACTAATGGAATTTAAGACAACATAAGTAAATCAACAATATGTGATTGGATTAAAATTTCTGTTTCTGTATAATAATAATACTAATAATAAAATATCGATTAGATTTTCTCTTCAATCTTCATTAAGCATCAAGTAGGAACACGATATTGGTTTTCTCGTTTGTGTAAAAAATCTACGTCAGTTATAACGTATCTATATTATCTGATAAAGTCACAATTATATCATGATAAAATAAATTTGTGCCCGACAAGTTTTATTCTCAAGTATATGTGACATATTATAGCGAAATGTAGAACATCTAATTTTAGCCATCTCGATACGCTTGTTAAATCGGTAACATGCCGTTACGATAGTGCCTTATTGCGGTGCATCGAATTACTAAACGTTTTTATGACGCTTACTTTGTCTTGACGATGGCCTCGCTGCTACAGCTGGCCTCCAGTTTCAACTTCATCCTCGGTATTACTCGCGCGCAGTATATACGAAGAGTCGTACGTTCGCTAAATATATGCGCGCAAAACAGACGTGTGCGCGAGGAAAATCTATAATGAATGTTCGGCGACAAGATGAAAGTATCAAAATACAGAGGATCCGCGCGCTGCATTGAGAGAATCCAGGGAATAATACACCCCATAAGCTTGGTGTGCTCCGAGCAAAACTCGAGGTATATGCATTTGGTAGCTCGTGAGAAAAACACGGAGCAGATAAAAAGAAGAGCCTTCACATAATAGAGGACCCCTCTTGCGCTCTTTATGCCGCATGAAAATTTCATTCAACCACATCGCCGCAATACAGCACGTCATAAAACTGCGTCTTCTTTTCATGGTTTTCAGCGACATTCTATTATACCGATGACAAAGACGGGGCAAAAGCAGAGAGGAAAAAGATAGTCAGTTTACCTTATTTGCGATTTTTAACATTAGAAAGAACGAAGAGGAACCACTCGTAATAAACTTCTTTAGAGCTAATCCGGGAATCATTGAGACTATTTGGAATTCCAAAGTAGATTTGAAGTATTATACATCGATATGACTGAAATATTGCAGAAAAAGTTACAAAAATTACAAATTGCGTTTTATAATTATCGCGTATAGTCCACTAATGGTGTTAATAGCTTCTTATGTTTCCCTTGCGAGTAGAGCAATTTCGCTTCCGTGCCATTTAAATTGCAACGTAACGGCAGAAGTCGGTAAAAAGGAAAATAATAGCAGAGCGAATTGCGTTCCGTTGCCCTGGATGCTTCTCGACGAGCGCATATCTCGACTGCATCGCGATCTTAAGAAGTGGACCAATCAAACGGGAACTTAAGGCGCGCGATATCGCACGCGGCTATTAACTTTATACCGCCGGCGTTTATGCGATCGTTACCAGCAGCCAGCTCCCATTAGTCCCGAAAGACTTCTTGAGAACAAGAAGATGTAGCAGATGTCATATAATTTCGTACAAGCATGAAAAACAGCAATTATGCTTAAAATATCTACTTGAAAATTGCGCATAATATCTACAATTAATGGCGAGTAAAGATTATGTTCAGATAGGGCACGTATAATAATTAATAAAATATCGTCCTACATTTAAATACTGGATACAAAATATTTGCTTGTTGATTTTTTCAGAAAATTAATGTTGATACTATTTTAAAATTCGTATAAAGTAATAAATTATATATTAATATAATAATAAGATAAAAATAATCTTAATTTCCATTTAGTTTCAAGCAAATGTTAAATCAAATCATTTTAATGAGAATACACTCACTGATTCCATTTTCACATTTCTCCTGTTATTGAGGCTATATATATTGAGGCTATATGCTATAAAGTGTGTGCACTTCAATGAAATATTTCACTTGCGGATAGCAGCAAACCGCAACACTTATTGTTAGTGTAATAAACTTAGTGGCATCCGGGGGACCGTGCAAGTCGAGAGACTCAATTAAAAATGTCGATTGAGCAACTTTTAACTCGTTGAATAACCTTACTGGATGGAGAGCGGACTGAATCAAATGCCCACCTTTCACGGATCGTTTCCCTTTACGTGCATCGTGCATGTAGCGGAGAGAAGTTACATGCACGTAAACGCAATAAAGTGTTTAAAGTAAATTAATTAACACTTATTATGTTTCATGTAAATTTAAATTTTGAAAAAATCTTGTTCTAATCAATAATAATTACATATAAATTGCATATTGGATTTTACATTCAAATATTTTTAACTTTTCCATATATTTAAACGAATCATTTAGTTTTGCGAGAAAAAGATTCCATTATAGTTGACACTTCATCATTATTAGAAGCCAGCAAATTAGAAGCTAGCAAAGAAAGAGAGAAAAAGAGAATATACCATAAAGATACATAGTAAAACATAGCTTATTAATAATTGAGTTTGGTATATTTTAGAGTTTCCTATGTTTAGCTTGCTATATTTGCGTTTTTCCAAATTGTAATTTAAACTTGTCATGCACGTGTCAGAACTCAGAACTGCTGTCACTTATTTATATTGCAAGTATATTAAATTAATATAAGAATTTCTAAATAAAAGAAGCATCAATAATAATCTTATTCAAATTGATATACATATTTAAATTGAATCACATATACTGTTTATTATAAATGAATCTACAATTGATTGAAAATGATGTAAGTTTAGTTTCCAAAATTTTCCAAAATGTTCTCGTTTTCTTTCTCTATCTGTGCGTGTATGTGTAAAACTATAAATTTAGATGACGCCACGATTCATGCCTGAACGAGGAGAACATCTTGCCGCTGCGACTTGATTTAATCTCACACAGGACGATGTATCACAGAACTAGTGAGAAATCAGTGTCGAGTTCTAAAAGCGTAGTCACGCTTACCCATCGTCGCCGCGTAATCTGCTAAAAGCAACGTATCAACAGAGAAACGCGCTTTATGAACGTTTCCCAGCGTTAGAAGGTTTTCCCGGCATTCGTCGAAAGGTGGAATGAAATTTGATGACGCGCGAGTTGGAATCAATGGGATGTGTAATTCAACGCGTCGCGTTTCTCAACGGATTCGTGTTATAATGCGCAACCTTTTGCGCAAACCATTTTACTAAAACCTCATATTATAAACTGAAATTACAAGAAAATATCATCTCATCGACAGTATTAATTTTCATCCGCCTCCTGTTATCCACAGGTGTTAGAATATGTGCGAGAGCGTAAAAGACAGGTTTTCTGGCGGAAACGTCGTGTGAGATAGGTACAACAAATAATATACCGTACTATATTGTGTAACGTGTAATCGGGTGCAGCTTCGCCACGCATCGTGAGAAGTCCGACAGTGAAAGGATCGTCCTTTCGCGGCAAACGTGCGGCTTGCCGGGAGCTTGATCACATTCTACTTGAACGTCCCCCAGTGAAAGGAGATCCGAGCTGAAATCATGGGACTTCGAAATTTGTTTTCACTAGGGGACGATTATGCCTTAACAGCCGTGAACGAAACAGCCATTGGCCGTATTACCTTTTTATCTAAGGTCAAATCGATTTGAAGCAGTCGAATCGTCCTCGTATTTTTAGTAACGAAAATTCTCGTATAATAGAAATAGACGTGTGATTACTTCTGATGTATCTAAATGTGCTCTGCTCATCATTGTCTTTAATTCTACGTAATATACATGAGAATAAATATTTCATAATTGTTTCTCTGCCCATATTTTCTCACAACTCACTTATATAATTATACATTATTTTTAGATAAACCAGCTATTTTATGATACACAAAAATACATTTTAGGATTAAAAAAGTATTATTCTATTTCAAAACTATAATTTTTGTCGCAAGAAGATTGTTTATCTCTTACCCGTTGTTATCGATTGCTTCATCTCTTACCCGTTCTTATATTTCGTAATCAATTACTTTAAACAATTTCGCAAGTGGAGGGCACGTTCGTACAATATCGCGACGCTCTGAATTCCTCGGCACGACGAGATTAAACCGCTAAATACGTAGCAAACAATCGTTTGCGGCTCGTCAACGGCGAGGGAGTTCTCGTTTTTCCCATCCTAGAGCCATACTGAAAACGTAATGTCGCCGTGAGGAGGATATCGAGTGTTAAATTATGCTAGTGCCGCAGTGAGCAGTCCATTCCGTAATATAATCGCGCATAAGCCGGTCGCATCGTCCCGTCCGATGAGAAAAAAAAGAAAGAGAAGGAAAAAGGGAACGGGAAACGACGGAAAAGCGCGAAAAAAGGATGAGCAGAAACTCGTCCCGTGCGCGCGTCGATTAAACGGATAGCGAAAGCGCGGAGAGCGAAGTATTTCTTTAATAATCTCGGAAAAGGGAGGGAAGCGAGTCCCTCTTTCCCGTCTCTCTCCTCACCCCCGCGCGATGCAGATGGTGCTGCAAAATTGATTTTTAAACGAGACTACGAGGCCAGTGTCCGAAGAGTGCGGAGCGCGCTATAAATTGCATCGGAAAATTGCGCGCCGACTTGGATCAGCGTAGAGACGACACGATGAACTTCCATCAAGATATTTATTGTCGCGTAACTCTTCGGGCTCTTTCGCCGCGAAGACAGAGTTGGCGTGCCGGCGAAATCGCGAGGAATGTTGCGGACGCGAGGAGAGTAGATCATCGTGATCTACTGATTGGAGTCGTTTAATTGCTATGCCATTCCGCGTGTGCAATTATTGAAGAAATCAGCTTTATCATTAAAAAATTGTTGTATCATTTATTCGCGCGTCTTCGCTTTCTTATGTACTTTAATAATAATCTAATGTCATGTTTAAATAAATGTTTATAATATCTATACAAGGAATTCTGAGAGATCGATTTCTAAGGCAGATGCATTACGAGCCATTTTATTTTTAAATTCCTCTCCAAAGATTTCAGACAATTAATTCACCGGAAGTTTACGCTTTCGCTAATTCTTGCTCGAGCGCGCAATCTCGTGCGGCACAACGGATCGATATATCGTATCGCAAGAGACATAGCAGAATAGCAAGCGGTCCAGTTACATTGACGCAGGGAAAAAGGATCGGCGCAATCATTCGTTGAATCAGCCTGCGCGTTCCCGAAGAGAGATCGGAGAAGAAAAAAAGAGAGAGAAGAGACCGAGGAAGAAATAAATATTCTCCCGACCGTAGCGGCTGCTAAATGGTGGATAGAACGTAGCTGGTCTCATGGTGGATATTCAGATTCAACGATGCACCCTTCTAGATAGAAGGAGCTATTGTACGGCAGACAATCGATGGCGCTACTTATTCAGGTTTGCTCGCTCTCTCGCCACCGACCGGGGAAAGAGAAGAGGCGAAAAGCATACGCGACAAGATAACGTTTGGGGAAAAAAGTGACGGAGTTGAAGAAGAAGCTGCCGCGATAAATAATATTAATAATCTTGTGTCAGCGGACGTTTATCTTTTATAAATAAATCATGTGAGTGAGCTATTTTTATAGATTTCATCAGCGTTAACCTTCCTCTTTTTCGCGTATTTTTTACGTCAAATTTCTTTCATTTATTGCATTTTTATTTATTTATTATTATTTTGTGAATATTTTATTCTCTCTCAACTCTCTACTAATTCACTGATTCAGATTTAGAGAGAATAAAAAGAAAAAATATCTTATATAATTGCGTATAATTCGGAATCTTTTTCCCAAATTCTTGTTGAAGTCCCGCGTGATGACATCGGAAATCCGGATCATGATACTGGAATCGCACAGTATCGAATACTAATCCATCTAATTGTGCAGATTGCGGACCGTTAATGGCGGATATTTCCAATTAGAGTGCACATCATCATCGTAACTGGCGCACGCACCCATTATAGAATATAAATGGAATTACAGAATATCTGTCTGTTTGGCGCGCGTTGCGCGAATACAGTGAACGATTACGAGATTCAGCGCGGCCGACGAAATCGCGCAATTTCTGCGTATAACCGTGGTCGCAGATTCCGCGTGTGGCAGCTGCGTGACCTGCATACTTCGCGTCACGCGTGTGACACACGCGCGATTGAAATTTAATTAAATCTACGCGAGAGAGAGAGAGAGAGAGAGAGAGAGAGAGAGAGAGAGAGGGAGGGAGAGAGAGAGAGAGTTTCTGCCGTTAATTGAAAGCCAGCTTGATTAATATGAATTAAAACAGCTTGGCGTCAGGACTCAGTTCAATCTAATCTCATAAGAAATGATAAGATCGCGAGGAAGTCGCGAAACTTTACTTAGGTACTTTATAATATTATACTTCCAAGATTTGTGACAAAGTATACCTACCGAAGTTACGAGATCCTATCCGGCACAACACTTACTCTCCGTAACTGTCCGTGTAAAAAAAACGCTACTTCAAACATCTCAGCTCGTTTCTTCGTATCTGCGCAGATTGAAGAAAAATTTCTGTGCTTTCTTGCGGATTACCCCGGGCGGGTTAAATTTATAAGAATATCCCGCTCGTTTCACTATCCCCCTACCTTCGCGAGAGGGAATATCCCGCATGACGCGAAATCGATGAGAGATATGGTTATTGAATTACGAGAGTACCGCCAATTTCACGAGCTTACGACTGTAACCGATTGCACGGTAGCCAAAAAAAGATAGGGATCTCCTTCCTATCCCGCTTTCTCCTTATGTCTGGCTACAATTTGTATCGGACAGCTGAGGCGGCGAGGCGCTCGTAATACTTTACGAGCTTCTACCTATTTCCGCGGCAGCCGGGCACGTGATGCGAAACCGATGAAGGAAACGAGATTGGAATTAATAATAATCTCCGTCTATCATTCACTGTAATCGATACTTCATCCGGGAAAGATTCGACAAACAGATTTTTCTGTAATTTTCTGTAATAATGGAAAAAAAAATTATGTATCTATCTGTCTGCCTTCTGTACTTTTAAAATTTTCCTGCCGATTTAAAACATTGAAGACATTTCCGCTTGAACATCGTCCAATTTTAATCAAGACAGTCATGTAGAAAGTAAATTAGTGTAGCCAGGAAACTATTTCTTCGTCAAGGAATAAATCTCTATATAATGCTCTTCAGCTCTCTCGAGAAATGATTTCAAGCAACGCGAGTTAAGTGGCACGCGTCCTTAATTCCACATAATAGTTTTCGAGCAGATTTTATCGGGCATTGTCACAGAACGGTTGCGCAAATGTCGCGGAGATCACGCCGGGAGTATTGAATTCCGCATCGCTTTATAAGGACTGCGGGATGAGGAAAGATAAATCTCGCATTCTCTCTCTCTCTCACTCTGTTCTCAATCGCGAGGAATTTAGTGGGTGTCCGGTGGGATACGGGCTTCGGTGGGATGCGAGGTATCCCAGTTGAGCGGTAATAATCGGTAAGATTACGGAACACGCGTGGCCTTGTTCGGAACTCGTCGTCCTTGACGCGCGCGATCTTGCACGCCCGGTGCACCTAGGCGGGGTTCTTGACTACTCTCGCGCCGTATTGTACGCGACGGAATCCAATGCGGCGTGGCCACGGAGATGGAAATGCTGTTGCATAATCGCTAACGGCTCTATCGTTATTGGATGTAACATAATAATTGCAACGGTACGTCGCACTTGTCGGTCGAATGATTAGATTGTCATCGCGATTTCAAGTTGGTTGAGTGGATAATCGCATCTCTATTGAAACTTTCTCACGATGATTTATTTAGAAATGATTTGTATTGTAACTGATCAAAATAAGCTGAATGATGTAGATATGATCTAATTTATTTGTCTTTCACTGCAATATTTCATTTTAAATCAATTTATATTATGCACTTGCATTTTGGTCATTATATGTATTTGAAAGACAGTACTTTTGGAGAAAAAAAAAGAAAGATATAATTAAAAATATCGACAACCATAAAACAGATTTAGGATAAAGATAGGGCAATAAAAATAAATATAGAATCTCATTCCTTAATTAATCTGCGTGAGGAAAAATATATAACATTCTACGTATTTTACGTAATATTATTACGATCGTAAAAATTCCACTTTTAATGATCACATTACATTCTAAATGACACGCTCGCCGTTTTCTCATCTGTGCCACGAATATATTTATTCATGACACCTCCACCGATTATCGTCCCAAAACTTTCGTATCCAGGCACCAGTCGAGCCATCGCGCCATCCGCTTCATAAATACTTTTGAGCTTAACAATTATTAATTACGGTAGCTTAAGCAATTAACTCGACGGACTAATTGCAATCGTAAATCCCTCCGGTCGCGCGACGGCGCGGCGTCCTCGTCGGTATTTCCGAAGGACGTCATCGTATCTCCCGGCCCCCGCATAATTATTATGGCCTGTTGCAGCGCGCGTGCATACCGCACGCGCGCATCTCATCGGCGAGAGAGAGAGAGAGAGAGAGAGAAAGAGAGAGGGAGGGTGCACTGATGCGGCGTTTAAGGGAGGTTTTTACAACGTTTCAGGGTCGCTAATGGTCCGCGCGTACAGGCTGCCTGTGCTCGCGAGACCATTAATCAAAAGCCGAGAAAATATCTTGCGCTTAAAGTGCGCGGCGCACGCCCCCGTCGGTGCTGATATGCACGAAGCTGCATGAGTAATGCGCATAAATATGTGGCCCGGGGGTAAAAGCTGGAGTTACACGCGTACACCCGTTCGGGCCCATGCATGCGTGCGTGCGTTCGTGCGTGCGCGCTTATGTATGTGTGATTGCATGATGAGATCCTGAAGGGATCCCCCTATAAGCATTTGCAAAGCTATTACACGTTCTATCGTAAAATGAGATGCAAGATACATTTAGAAATCTCCCTCTTCATATATTAATATTAGTTGAAAGGGTCTTTACATTTTACATGTTATATTTATGTGTTATACATTATGATATATTTAATAAAATACGACAAAAGTTTATCATTAAACGTATACGAACTTTTTATGAATCTTGCACCGTCATTGTTAATAATAAAGTTAATTAATTTTTCTTTATGTTTATAGCATACCTATGACGCTACAATATATACCTATGCATATTTCTAGATTTGCGACCTAGAAATTGTTAACCAGGCGCTCGACCAAGCGTAATCGATTTAAATTTCCCGTGTAATCAAAGTTCCTACCGCCGCACTTATGCATTTTCGTTAAAGTACTATGCATACGTAAGTTTTACCGAATAATTTAAAATCGCATTAGTGAGCGCCTGAATACGGTTATTGCATGTTGTGTGCTATTTATTACGGCCAATCTCAGACTTAGCGATGGTCAGGGACGAAGGGAAATTGCTGGTCGTTGGAGTATTCAGGCCTCGAACAATGTGCGCGACGATTAATCAAAGTATATGGGTATTTGCACAAAACGGCGCATAATCAAGGTATGACGGAATTATTCAAGTCTGGCAGATATCTCGCAGATAAGTAATCTAGCCCGTATCTAGGCATATTTCGACGATTATATGTAAATTATTCAGATTGGCGACTGCGCGCCAACGAGCTCGGAGAAAGACGTGCGTGCACCTATATACGTGCAATGCGTAATACATGCGTTTCTGATTATACAAATGGACAAAGTCGGTCGGCGTTATATGGAAGACCATAAAATGAGCAAAATCGGCTGCCAATAAAAATCTTGGAAAGTTTAGACAGAAGGAAATCTGAGAATTCACTACTATTTTCGCAAATATATTGTGCGCACGCGAATCGCTTCGTAAAGTTCTAGGGCAATGAAATGTACGTACGTATACTTACTTGGCAATAAGAAGTAATAAAAATGTTTTGTAAATCACTCTCTGATATTGCCGTTGACGTTAAACAGCCCCTGTCGCGAATGCGCTGCGCGTGGTAGCGCAATTATACCGGCGATAAGCCCGGTGTTCGCGGAGAGGCGCACGGTACGCGAGCGTCCCGGGGTGTGCAACATGCAAATTTTTATGTCGGGCGGAAGCGAAAAGCGCGATTACCCCCCGCCACGAATAATCGGAATGCTAAAAGCGTGTGTTGCACTGCACGAACATCCGTGTAGTACGGTAGGTAGGTAACGTTCGCGCTGCCTACCGCGCGTCGTACCATTATTTCCGAGTTTACATTCTTGCGTACACGAGGCCCTCGCAAATGCGACCGCATGTAATTACGATAAGCGATAATGTACGTATGCGCGCGTGCCTTTTCAAAGGTTTTAACGACGACCCGACGAATCGCTGCAGTGCGGTTGCCGCATTGGCCGGTCTGCCTTGGTTGCCAGAACCACCGCTTCGCCTGCGGCCGCCGATCGATCAGCAAATTCCGTTCATTTGACTCTTCCGGTGTCGTTTCGGAGTGTACTGAGCGTCTTTTACTGACTCGCGTCAACTCATACCCGGTTTTGGTACGTCAAAATCGTATCTCGTTGAAGATTGGAAATTATTTAAGTCAATCATTGAAATGTTCATATAAATGAAATATAAATAAAACGTTTCTGATGGTTTTTAGGGGTAAATATACAGATCTATAGCTCGCGCTTGTGCAGCCGTGTTTCGAATCAAAAGCTGATTCCGTTAAAAAATTCCACTTAACAAACGCTTGTCCTCAATTAGCAGTTAACGAAACAAGTGTCTGTATTCACTCGTGGGAAGAGCAAACACGAGAGAACGATGGCTAAAACAGTTTTAGAGCGTTCTAAACATTAACCACCTTGAATTTCGCTCCCCCACGTTAATACCAGATTATTTCTATTACACGGCTCCCGCTTAAGCTGAACGAATGGTCGAGCTCTAATTATTACTGTCGGGATGCGACCTGGGAGAATAGACAGCGGTTTCTTACTCTTACTTTCTCTTTCTCTTCTCGCGTTTGTTTTCTCTTCCGTAAATGAGCATTTCTCTCTCTTGATACAACTGCACGAGATTCTCGCGGGAAAACAAACGGAGCAGGAATATATAGAGCATTCTTACGAATTAAAAAGTTTGCTTTAGGCAGATCGATTTCGATGAGCATCGCTGACAAACGAGAGATGTTCCATTTCGTTCCCTTACTTGTTCTCCCTCCATATATCTTACTCTTGTCCTATTTATTAATGCAGGAATCACATCTTCGTATTTCTCAAAGAATGCATAATGAAAACATAAGCGAAGAACATTCTGTATACATGCCAATTTTCATTAACCTTCCATTAAAGTATACATATTTCTTCTTTTCCTCGTCTTTCCTTTTCCTCATCTATTAAATACCACGCCACGCGAAAGAAGAAGACAGGAGTTTCTTGCACGATGAAAAAATCTCAGGCGATAGAAGAAACGGCAATTAATTACATTTTCATTTGTCATGTCGGAGCTGTTTGAGAATGGTTCATGAACGTACTCGTAACGGACGTAACGTACAGAAGTATAATCGTATCAAAGCATGAATGTAGCTTCGAGCAACGGGAAAATTAATGATCTATCAGGTCCATCTTCGGTGATGCATGACCGTTTTCCTCGTTAGAAACTTGAGGAATCACGGAGAAGGAATCACGAAGGTAAGTTTCAGCCGGATAAAGGTCGACCTCCAATTATCGCCGTAAGAAAACGGGGGATACAACTTAGACGAATCATGCCTTGTGGTCTTTACTTTTTTTCCCCCTTTCGCGTGCTTCCTTCCCTTCTTATCTCCCAGTAATCTGAATTTAATTGCCTTCGTCCAGAAATCGTAGACGAAATAAAAAGGCAATAATGGATTAAGGGAAAACTCGTACGGATATTGCCGTCATTATTGTTAAAGCTTGATTAAACCGACTCTAATGCGAGACGGTGCCTGTCGCGAGCACGAACGCGAAGATACTTTTAAGTACAAAATGGAAATATAATTATGATTGCGAAGGAAACGTGGCGTGGGAAATGGCAATTTCCTACAATTTCCTGCGCATTACTTCTTCGGTTCACACCGACGATGTATCGATCGAAATAAACTTGTAATCGTTATTAAAAAAAATTTAATGAGCACACGACGACCTTTTTAATCGGTCCATTTAAATGCGGTTCATTTAAATGCAATGTAAATCATAGTTGAAACGCGATCAAGATTGTAGATAAAACAATATGCTATCTACAAATTTTAACAACCTTAATTAAGTTTCTAAATTATGCCTAGTGGTTCACTTTTATCTGTTAGCATAAATACACATCGCACAAGCTGCTAAAAATAAACTTCACGCATGCAACGCAATGGCCTATATCTGTATTCATTAGATTCACCGCAACGCGCAATAAAAGTTGCATAATTATATCAGCAATTGCGAAAATGAAGGACGTATGATCATTATCTTTATTTTAAGCCAACCGTTTACACGTTTGTTTTAATTCAATTGCGCAATTAACGTTCGTTAATAATTATGAGGCAGGAATAACAAACGCTTTGCAATTAAATTTTCCGTGTTCACTGTAATTTCGTATCAATATGCGCAGCTACGGACGCATCATATGTATTATCATAACACGTTTCTATCTGTTCAGCCATTTTTCTCGTTCTTCCCTTCCATTTATTGCAACATCTAACGTTTCCATGAGATCTGCAAGTACTTCTTAGGATTATATGCTTATGCTAATGCCTAATAGTCTCCGTGGCTACACTTTCTAATTATCGCAGTTCATTTGTAACACCCCGTTACAACGCAGTGCAAGTACCACATTGGAAACGTGATAATTGCACTGGTAATGGTAATTACTGCACGTAGTCGCGGCCCTGCTAATAGTTTCGATGGGAAAGAAATAAAATTCTTCGTATTTTTTCCTCCCGGTGACCAACATGAACATAATAAGAAATATACGCTAACCACAGAATATTTTCAGCTATATAACGTTCAGTAATAGTTTCTGAATTTGTTATTTATATTACCATACTACCTATATGATTTATCATACTATATAAACTGAAGTATAATTGAGATGAAAATCAAAGAATTAGCGAAACGAGATAATTGCTTTCAGGATACGCGACACATTTTCTAATTTCTCTAATAAGTATTAAATTTTAATTCTCTCTTGCAGATTATACGTCGTAAAATTTATCGGATATCTTTAGCAGGTGGATCCATTATTCCTTGATAATTAGCGGAATTTATGCTTAAGGCGAGATATAGGCGAGATATATATACTTTTAGGAAGTAATGTAAATCAGAGAAGGCGAAAGATATATATAAAGATGAAGTCTGCCGCGATAATTGATAGCATTACTTCGAGCACGTGCGCGAGCATGTTCCTTTCACAATATGCACTAACGTGTTGTTAGTCCTTGCCGAATAAAACAGGACAGCCGAAGTTACGTGCGGTCCTCGGGGAGCAATGTAAAGCGGGATAATCTCCGCGCGAGACTACAACGAGTTTATAGCGCACGTTTAATCAGCGATGTTAGTTATAGATAGTAAGGTAATTACGATAGGTATACGATTTACTATTGACTAAATTATTCTGTGATTGGTTTATGGTATATTAAGTGGTTGTTAAAACGCGAAAATGCATTGTTCGCTTATAGGACATTGATATCAGATGAAATGTATGAAATATTGGAAAAATAGAGTTTAATTAATCTTATTTTTGAACATAGCACGAAATTATTTGTACGATTGTATAAAAATTATAATAACAATCGATTTTTTGTTTGTTTTCCGGAAAATATTGCAATAGTTTTCTATTGACACACAGAAGCATGAGGCATTACGATTGTAAATACGTTTTTGATAAGAAAACTGACAGGAATAATTAAGTCAATATTTGTACACACATTATCATCTTAACAAGTAAACACTTGAATCTGTCTCAAATACTATCGAGAGATCGATCAAACAAGGGACAGCCTTGACTAGTATATGGACATCCTACATACGCTTCTCCAATTCCATTAATGCAGTTTGGAGTATTGGACTAGCCAAATCAACTGTACCGCCCTAATTAATCGAGTCAGCCGAATTAATTCGATCTTCCTCAAGCGAATTGAATACGATTAAGGTGATTGCTACATTATCTCAAGGAACGTTGTCCACTTATTGTCATAGAATTATCTTAAAACGAGCTATAATCTGTGTGCAAATTTAGCTTTTCTTATAAAGATAATTCAAATATTTGCAAATATTAAAATATCTTTCTTGAAAATTTTATCTCCGAAAGAAAAGCGACCATCAAGATAAATTCAGTACGCGTATATACCCAACTCTAATTATTCCTCAGCTAATTGCAAGCGGATTTTATGTTAATGAAATATTAATTTGGAGCTTAATTACCAAGATACTTAGTGCTGAATACTGCAATATTATCCAATTCTATTTCCGTCGAGAAAAAGTCACCCTCAAATTCATTCGCAAAATGCATTCTTGCGGTTTGACGCGAGTCTTACGAAAGCTACTGTATACCAATTACCAATTACATTATGTGACGCTTGTAACGTTTTATCTCGCGACAAAGACGTCAGACGCGTTTAAGATCGGTGTCGTTTTCACTTCGAAAGAACAATGAGACCTCGAACTATATTCTTTCTTCACGCGTATTACATAAGGGAGCTCTTTCTCTTCCGTCCTGAATCAACGCATTGCGAGCACTTTAATGTAATCTTCGGGATCGAGCCGCGACGCCAAATTACTTTCGAAGAACGATACGTCGTGCTTCCGCGATTTCTCGCGAGATACTCTCGAGCTCGTTAATCTCGGATATATCCGGTGAAATTTGGCGAATCTCAGCGCTATTCAACGCCGCGCCCGCTCCGCGGTGTAACTGTTGTCGAGTTTCGTTACGATTCATCATCATAAATCACGCTCGGCCCGGCTAGACAAGATCGGGGATCGCAATTAATACCGTATAGTAACGCGTGTAGATATATTTCTTGAAATCCTTGCAATTTCATCCAAACATTATAATCAAATATGTCAAGCGAATAATGATAACGCGAATGTATTTCGTCGTTGGAAATTATATGCATGCCGATTTCCTGAAGAAATCTTTGGAGCGGTAATTCGGTACTCGCATCTTGCTCCATCTCTTCCATTAAATTCTTTTCCTTACTCTCTTTTTCATTTGCTTTTCCTCATTCCATTCGTTCCCTTTTTATGTTTCTCCGCTGCTTTTTCCAAGCCCGTTCAGTTTCTTTACTTAAGAACGCGAGTGTAAGTTCCGCGAAGCGAAAGCAGCGTGGGATTTTCGCAGAATTATTGGTTCATGAACTCGACGAGAGTTTGTTCGCGAACCACGATTGGCCATATACTTTCTCTGCTTTATTTGCGGAATTGATTCAACTGATCCTTCAAATGTGTATCACGCGAGACTTAATCTGCTGATATATAGCTTCCCTTATTTTGTTAACACATATAGAATTTTATCGATTGTGCGCGCTAATCACTCTCCGATCGGTAACGGAAGATCAACATCGCGAGCTAATTTATGTTCGTATCTCACACTCAGATAGTTTCTCCGAAATAATATTCCCAGGTCACGCAGCGACGATGAACGCGAAAGCGAAATGCTGCGATCGCAATCTACGAGACGGTCGTGAAACGTTAGATTTATGTGTGGTGTGAAGACGCAACCGCGGACTTTCGAATATGCTACGTATTTACGAGGTGTCTCGCTTAACTTACATAATTATTCAATCGTTAAAGGTAAATATCTTCTATCCCACAATCTTCTACCAGGTTATAATATCGAACAGTATACTCAGTTCGCCCGGAATAAGAGCCCAGAGTGTAGATGAAAAATCTGCGGGAAATTGAAAAAGTAGCGCGTTCTCAAGTCACAATGTCATGCATTTTCTCTATATGGCTGCAATCTATTGTCACCTTACTTCGCTACGCTGTAGCGGAAATCAGTATTTCTCAGTATGAAATTTGCGAGAGTGTGTTCTTTCACTTTGATATCTATATAAAAGAAGCTACATCAGTAAAACTTTGAAAAGAAATAATTTTTTCTTCTTTTCTTCAATTCTTTTTATATGTTAATGTCTAGTAATAAACATTAATGGTCTTAATTGCAACAATCGTGTATAAATATGCATGGTATTATACGGTATTTTATCTATCTAGAATACATAATTGCAAAGAGATTTATACAAACGCTTTGAGAACGAGTTTATGCATACGTCCATTCTTTTTTGTTAACCGACGACACGTTAGCGTTTTCAACCGTGCGCTGCATAGGATTTCGCTTTTTAATATCTGTATAAAAGGGTAAAGCGCGTGAAAAAAGTCAAACGCATTTTTAAATGAAAAATTTTTTCATTTTTATTTTCTTTCTACGTGGCGGCTTATCTCAGCGACAATGTGCCTCGCGAAGTTAATTATTTTTCAATTTGTTCGCGGAGTTATTCTCCATATTAAAAAGCGCGGATTAAAAGAGCGTGCGAGTTAGGGTGAAACAAAATTCCGCAGTAATTTAATGTCTGTCCGCGACAGAAATGACATATTTTCTATGCCAGAGCAGAAGTCGCGCGGTGGCCCGGCCCGTGTAACACAAAGACCGTGAAACGCTCGCGTAATTTCATCACGTAACAAGGCTGGGAGCAAAAAAATTGGCGCATTTCCCAACTTTGGCGACGAATATGTCCACGATATTGCAGTGACAAGACACGGGACCACCGCGCTCCCGCGTGCCACGTAATTACGCTAGAAAATCGACATGCCGTCCGTAGAATGGGGCTTGTTTGTTTGCAATCCCGGGCGGCTTCTTTGCGGATACCGTAAATCGGATTGTTATCGGGGTCCGCAGGGTTCGCATTGGACAGGGAAATTGAATCAATGTGCAAATTGAACCAACTGAGAGGATGAATGTGATTATTGTGCGGATTCGCACTCCTATAGGAAATTTTCAAATGTAATGCGAAGTGAAAAATAACTTACCAATATCAAGTTATGGGTTTTTTTTTTCGGAATCACATCGGTAAAAGTAAAACTATAGCTGCTATATAGGCCATCGACTCACCTGCAAAAATACAAGAAACTAGTTATTATGATTGTTGCATGTTATAATTATTATTTTAAATATTAATCCTATGTTTTTGCTTCCATTTCAAACACCTTTTCTTCTCAAAATTATGAAAAAATCATTCATATTAAAAACAAAATTGCTTGTTCAATCGCTTTTCTATCTAGAGAAATAATTAAATGACATAATACGCAGTTTTACCGTTGAGCCGCACATATGGTCCGGCAAATCAAATGGTGACAAGCGGAAAAAATAAGAGATTCGATAAGATGAGTCTTTGTCGGATCGAGCGGAGGAATTCGGTTCCCTTGACACGGAGGGTTGATCGGCATTCGCGATTAATCGTCGGTTCCGTGTGAACGGGCCTTCAGGAGCAACGTGCTACGTGAATCCCTCTTGATGCGTCTGCGATTGAGACGTCTCCTCCCTTTTTGGATCCCTCGTTAAACCAACCTAATCCACCCTTCTCGTGGATGGTGCGCGGCTAGCACCAAGTCCGCTCCCAAGTCCCAAGACTCGCTTTCGTTCGCACTCGTCGATTCCGCGCACGCGTTCTTATATACATTACCTATAAACTTCGCTTCAGATGTGAGCCAATTTCTAGACGCTAGTTTAGGAGCGTCCCACAATTAGCGGTCATATAACACTGTTTCTTGTCAAACCCAAAGTTGATTTTTTCTAGAAATATTATTAAAGCGTAAATATTCATATTAGAAATTATTTGGAATAAAGGAATCTTCGTAAATTAAATTTCAGAAGGCTTAATAAATGATGAAATTAATAATAACCGCAAGAGTAAGATTTCTCTCCTAACTACAACGTTGAAAGTCACACGAATTTACAATCACTTTACTTGACACCGCGGGGAGTGAGACTACAAGCTTATGTCACCTCTTTAGTGAATTCCTTTATGATAGGATCTTCGTGCGCGAAACATAGTAAGACAAGTTGACGGACATAGACCTCAAAGCTGAGACTGACGTATTCCGTTACAAGGTAAATGGGATTCCTGTCTTCGGACTGTATTAAGAAGGTTGAGATTAAGGGTCGCCGGCGGATCAAACTAATTTCGTCTACTTTTGGAATTTGGAACTTTAATAAGATTATACAAGGCTGAACGCCTGCTTAATTTAGCATTTTAGGTCCCGGGCTTAACGCGCCAAAATTTGCTGAACATTTAGTAATATCGCTGTAGCAGAGACTGATGCAGAGGCCCGATCGGGGAACCGAAACTTTTCACGAAAGAGAAATTGTACGGAGGAAGTTTCACCACCATATCCAATTCCGTTTTCCCCGGGGTGTCGTTTAATCGATCAAGCCGATGAGTGGAACAAACTTAGGACGTAAAACGAACATGTTCTCTTCACGGAGCGATGTACGTGAAGCATATTGCAGATATTTAATAGCAATATAAGCAAATGTATTTCAACCTATCCATATTTAATCATTTTTTATGAGAAAGAAAGCTGTAGAAAGTTGTAACCTATAAGAATAAATAAAAGCCAAGCGTGTTCTAAAATATCTAAAATACTAGTGAATGTAGTTAAAATGTTAGAAAAAATATAATTCCTTGAATACTTAAAAATGATTTATGAAAATTTTATTAAACACACTTGATGTTCTTTTCATATCGTTTATATCTATATATAAACGAAAGCGCATGTAGAATTTAATTTTAATCAGAAATATACCTTTGTGACAAAATAAAAGGGATGCTTCCATTCCAGTACACTGACTATGCAATACTGCGACGCATTCCGCCGAGAAGTTTGGAACTCGACGCAGCCTTCGTACAGTGAAAGAGTCTATCATCAAATTTTGTCTCGCTACGCTCGTCGCAATAGAATATGGTGGAAATAAAACGTTTGATCTCCGAAAAACTGAACGATATTATTTCCGAAACATAAATTTCGACAGAGACAGACGGCGCGGCAATCCATCCAGAAGAAACTCGAATTCTTTTAGTAACGGCAACTTTGGCTCCATTGACGTCGCGTATATACGACGCGAGGGAAGAAATGCGCGCCTTTGCGACTTTGCGTCTCACGTGTGCAGACGGAAGTAAAGAGAGAGAGGCACACCACTACACCCACCATCACCGCCGTAGAGCGGTTAAGCCTCGGAAAATTGAGCGCGCCCTCCGAAAGAACTGCCACGGGTGGCTTCGAAACTCCCGTCCCTCGCACCCATGACCCTTTCGTCCTTCGAAGGGCGCTCATTTTTCTTTCACCTTCCTCGACCGAGACGAAAAGTCTTCACAAAGTTCCGGTACAAATATCTCCGGCGAACTTTGCCGGCGAACCCCTTCGGCCTAACGCTTTCGGGATTATGTTCCTTCGTTGTTTCACATTATCATAAACTTTCTTCAGAACGCGTTTACTGTACATAACAAAACTCGAGATTCATTAACATGTAAAAACAAAAAGATAATTAATCTATTAATTGTAAGATGATTGGTCACCATTGTCAACATTTATGATACACTTACTTCGTCGAGTATCATGCACGCTGTTAATAATTTGCGTCGTCAAAAAAGTCGTGTAAATAATACTCGCATCTCCACTGGGAAATTTTTCAGGCTACGGAAAAAATTTAAACTCGGCTAGCGAAGAAAAAAGATTTAACCATTCTGCTCGCAGAGTCGCTCTCCCGGGGGCAAGCTTTGTAAATTGTACGAGAATATATACTCGTGAAATAATCAGAATAAAAAGATATTCGTTCGTTGTGTAGTTCCAACAACGTCGTAACTTATTGCCATCGGCCACGTATAACGAAGTGAACGATAAATTGACATATTAACATACCAACAAGAGATATTTGTGGAATAAAAAATTCGCATAATAATAAGAAATCGTAACGAGCGAGAAATAAATACACAAGCTATTGGCAGAAGTATAAACGAGTAAAAGAGTATAAAAAATAAGAAAAAAAAATGAGAAACGGTTATATCTTATTTGTGAGTCTTATTTGCTCGTTGCATGTCGGCCTTTATTCATCGATATTGTACTATAAAGAATTGTCGAAAAAACAATCAACAGTGAGATCGAGATAAAGACCGGTGGTTACACGGTGGTGCTTCGCACCAGCGTATATGACGTTTATTTTGGACTGATGCATGCTAATGTATTCTCCACGGGACGTCCGTTAATTATTCGCTATGTAGCAGATTCTACATAGCTCGTTTCATAATAGCACAAAGGTTCATGTGTGTGCTCTATTTAAAAGAGGGTGCACGACAGGGCGTCTAAGAATAGTTACCGTGTTTTTTTTTTCTCGAGTGTACTGTAAGTCTATCCAAGTAAACCTATATATGCTGTTAATACTTTTAACATGGACAAATTCACAGAGATTTGTTCGTAAAATTGTTTGCAAAAAAAACGCACTGTATGTGTATATATATGTGCCTTTAAGAGTTCCTTTTGCGACTCGCCTTCCGTGTCCCTCTGACAAAGAGATCGGTATATAGAACCGGATGTAGTCTTTCATGAATCGGTTATATTTCTCTCCTTTCTGCGCTCATGTATACGCCGGGAATGTCGCACAAGCCGTTTTAATGAATACTTCAAGCGGTTCCGCGAAATTAGTTTCTGCTGGTAGATCCGCTCTCCATGAGTGAAACCGTCGTCAGTAGCTACCCCGCAGCGCGACGTAACATTGTAAGAGGATTCTAAGAGAGCTCGTGTTTTACGGAGCCAAATACACGCGACCGAGCGCCGCGACAAGTATAAATATTCAAGCTATGAGTACGCAATTGCAATTACCATGCGACGAAGCAATTTTCGCAGTGGCACTGTATTTTGGGCCGCGCGAATTCCCCGACGGCATGTATATCGGCTTGTCGCACCGATGATAATATGAAATAGGCGTTCCACAAACAAGCTTTTTTGCCCCGCTTTCAAGAGATATTTTGCACCACTGTTGCGCAAGTGTGTGCTCCATGTAAATTCAAATACTTGACAAGTATTGAAATTAATTGTGCTTTTATTCGGAATATAAACTATGCAAAAATAGGAAATATTTATTACTGAATATTTTATCAAGTCTTGTTTGAGAAAGTATTATCAACTCGAGTTTGGTAAAAATAACGATCGTTATATTAAATGTCAAAAACATTTTAATAATTGTTTATAATTTAAATTTTTATTTTTGAATAATTTTCCACTTAAAAATCATATAAAAACTAAAATGTAATCTGCTATTTGAACTTCGTTAAAACTTAAGATGTCACTTAATATTCAATATCTTACATGTCATATGTAATCGTTATATAATGCATATTTCGTTACATGTATATGTATATATTTATATAATCAGAATCTTCAAAATCTTATTTAAAAAAAAATATCCAGATCTTTTGGAACGACTATTCGATTCGTTCATATTTGTTTTAGACTTTCACGGATAACAACTACGTCCTGTAAAAAAATGATTGACAAAACGCTGTCTTCCCAGCGAACCATTATTTTCCGTAAGACTCAAAATCTCAAGGGTTACGCTTCGACAGTGAACACGGTCCACCGGCCATAATTTAACCTTACCTTTTAACGAGATAACTATAAGTAACTGCGGGTAGAGTTCAGAGCCGAAAGAGAGAAAGAGAAAAAGAGAGGGAGAGGAGGAAGTGAGAGCAAAAGCCTTCGGGAGCGCACGTAAATCCAAGGAGCACAAAGCACTCTACTTAGAAGCCATACTGCCCGTCCCGATCCTCCATAGGGAACGAGTGTTCCTTTGACGACAGGCGAGGCTTTGAGGTGTCACGATGGAAGTTGTTTTACTGCGATCCTGAGCAAGCGAAACTTCCGGTACTCATCAACCGTCCGCCCGACATCCGCGGTGGATTCGACTGGGACAATCGACGTGATCCAGTTCAGTCGCGGTGCCTCTCCTAAGCCTCTTCGAGAGGGAAATTGCTCTGATTGCGTACACTCGAAACCGCAATGCCGCATGAGATCCGCATGTATCGCTCTCGTGATTCACGAGATTACATTATGGATTTATTCCCGTCTAACTCACGGTATCTCAGAGCTTGCATCGCGTAACTGCAATCTGTTCCTTAAACCTGACAAGCTTAATAAGTATATCATCTTATCTGATAGAAGCGATATACTCATATACGCTTAACATAATTATTATATAATAAATAAAAAACGCAATAACATAAATAATGCAATAACTCGTTTGTTTCCTTATTTTGATTATATTGCATGTCAAATAATATTTTCGCTTCTATTTCTATGAATGATATTTCGCGTATTCGTCTGTGAACAAACGTCACAACTCAAGTAAAATATTATAAGGTAAGTCGAAGGAAAAAGCCAATAGGTTGAAGATGTCACTTTGTTAATATTTCGTACATTATCCGATAGATGATAATGTTTTCTAGTCGTCAACGTGAGATTGTTCATACAAGCAGAAGAATCTAAGAAGATCTGTTCGAACCAAGTAATGAGTAAGCTTCTTAAGATATTGCGTACTCTTATCTTTGTTAAGATCTTTCATAATATATTTTCATCGAAAGTAAATTTATTTAATACTTTGAAACCACGTGAAGTAGCTGTCTCATGATTCAAATAGCCATTTCTTTTATGACGTCAATGTGTGAACTGTCAGAGATGACATCTTCTCTTCATCAGTGACGTAAGATGCCACTTCAGGAAAAACACCACTAGTGTGGCTATTTTATTTTACTGACGTATGATTTTGTATTCCTATATTAGATTTGAGTTTTTTTATATAAATATTATTGTTACAATATTCAATATCTGAAACAAAAACATTGATTTTTCTAAAATTGTGTCCACCAATTGTTATTAGTTTAATAGTTTATTGTTAAAAACAAATCAATGTTTTTGTATACATAGTACATTCTATTTATTTAGTGCTGCAATGTTTCTCACAGTACTTGCATCTTTCCCCATTACAGGTGACATCTTACCCAGGCATTGGGACAAGATGCTAGGTTTTGCAAGGATAAACATATAATCACATTTCAATATGTTAACGATAACTTTTATGGTGGCTATTTTCAGTACTGCTATGTGAAAGCTTAAGTACCATCTTGCAAAAATGTCAAAGCGGTTGTGACTATTGGTATGCTCATATATTTCTATAATATTTCTTAACTCTATGGCATCTTTCTGCTCCGACTTACCTTAATAATATCATAATCGTGTACTTTATAGAGTCATAAGCGTAATGCTCGCGGCATTAAAACAGAATGCAGCCCACGGACCAACGGCTCGTCACGCATGAGACACCATAAGAACTTTCCAATTTCCGCAAAAAGAGAAAAAGACGCATTACTCTGGCAGCTGGCGATTAACGCACATCGCTTAATGAAACGTGATCGGTCATAACATCGCACGTTATTATCGCGTTATTATCGCGCCTAGCATATCGTGAAGGAGACAACGAGCTCGTGCCGAGCAATTTTTGATAGAAAGTTGCACATCGCTGCAGATCACGCGCACTATTAAGGTCGCATACGTACGCGATCACCCACTTTCGAGCATGTTTGCTGATGCTCCGCGGTGAAAGAGAAATCGATACACACCGCAAGGTGTGCGGTGTACAATCCGCGTGAAGTAAACTCTAAAGAGTAGCCGGCTACGTGGAATGGCCAATGTGTAAAGTTCCCCTTAGGTATACCTATCGAAAGTTAGATTACTTTCGTGTAACTTACGGGCAATGCGGACCACGGTTACTTCTTCTCTGGCCGATATCAAGCTCGGGCTCTGCGACAGAGTGCTTAAGGGCGAACGAATAGAACACGAGAAAACGAAATCAGCGATCAAACACAGATGCGAATTATGATAGACGTGATGGTCATGCAGCAATAGATATAATCCTTGTAATAATTTACGACATAAAACAAATTGTGCCATAGCCATCAGCTTAAAATGTTAAAATTAAAAATTAAATTCAGAAACAGTTTTTATCCAAAATTAGATTTGATATCATTTTTTCCTGTAATTTATGATTTTCAAGAATTCTTTAATTTATTATCTTGTCCTCAAAAATTCAATTAAAAAAGATCTTTGGATATTTAAAATTTAATGTAGTAATAAAGTTTCTTAGTTAATTATAATCCAAAAGTTGTTCAAATATTTGAATAATATATTTAAACATTGTCAAAAATAAAGTCAAATATTATTCAATGTCTTTTATAACTAAACATGTTTTCATATTACAATAAAACATTAGGGGTATTCAAATAAGTTAAAGTTTAACGGTTTGACAGGTTATGTCGGGTTAAAGTCGGGTAAAAAGTTAATTTTTACACTTTTAACCCAAAGATTAATGTGATAGGTTAATGAGTCACTTATGTATTTTGCATAACCTTAAAGAGTAGCGCGCCCAAAGTTAATTAATTAACTTTTTACTCGACTTTAACCCGACATAACCTGTCAAACCGTTAAACTTTAACTTATTTGAATACCCCTATTATTCAATGTTAAAGTAAATAGAATCTGCAGAAAGGAGACAGAAAAAATATACCAAGACCATGGCCGAATTTTAAATCATTTTTACGCAAATATAGACTTAATCTAGTGAACTTTCATTATCGCAAAAAATTACCAATTGTGCTCGCCCGCCCAGAATATTTACAGCCCAGCAATTTCGATGTAATTACAGAAATTAGAGCAAATTTTTCCCATCAGCCGCTTAGAGATCACGTTCCGATTCGAAAAATAATTGAAGAGTATAATATACAGGGGAAAAATGATCAAAGTCCACTTTTTGTCGAAATTGATCTAATTGATCTGATCATGCTATCTTATGGCATTTTCAAAGAATTTTTATAATTTCTGCTTTGATAAAAAAAAGTTACGTTTTATTGAAAATAATGCTGAAAGATGTACCGTGCTAACGGAAAAACGATCATAATCCACGCGCTTGTGAGGAAAAACCATCAGAATCCAACATACAATGTAAACATTAAGGTTACGTTCCGATATTCACTAAATTTTGTACTAATTTGTTCAATAGCTTTCTCAGATATCTGATGTCTTGAAATTTAAAATTGCATTTTTCTCGAAATTACTCCGGATATTGATCGTTTTTTTCCTGTACCCTTCAACTGACTCCGATTCTCCAATTATCCTTTTGTTTATAGTATAATTTTGCAATTTTTGCCAAGCCACGGACATTTTAAAAAGAATTTAGAAGAAATATGGATTTTTAGAGACATCACGTTCAGACCCCTTTTTCGTTCACGTGGAAACAATTTCCCGGCATTTGTCAGATGGAGGATTAAGAATAAACTCATCCTCAACCTTAAGACGGATAAAAGAAAACGGATATCGCTCACCGGAGGATAAGTATCTGAAATCGCGGAAATGGAATACCGATTAAGCGGAAACTATTCTTTGCCCCGATCTCTTGCGAATGGATGAGCCAATTAGAATCACTCAGTATTAGAGCAGTCAACTCAGCGACGTGTACTGTTTTGCACGTACTTTATCAAAAATCTTACATCTCTCTTCGAATAAAGCGAATATATAGATTGTCTAAACTTTTGCTTGCGATAGATTCTTCAATTTAATTTAAAGCATGTAGAACATAGGAGAAATCATTTATAACTTTGCGTATAATATTTAATGTATAACATTTAGGCTGGCAATGAATATCGAAACGCAGCCTTAAACATCGTGTTTCTTCAATTTGTATTTAAATAACCGGAATTATATAAATGCATTTTTTGACCCGTACGAAATTACTACGATTTGGATGATTACCGTTGGGCAATGCGCTACTTACTAATTTTCGCGTGCATAACATTTGCTTTCGTCCATAAGCGCCGCATTTGATGATACCGTTCACCGTAATTGCCTGTATATATCCATCCATCATACACGTACGTAATTTCGTGCTCGGAGCGTCATCAACAATACCCGTTATATGCAGTAGAATCGCTGAGTGGTGAAATCGCGCTGAGAAATCGAAAAATTGTAGAAAAATTGTTAGATATTGTTTTCGCTGTGTGTCGATTTTTTTCCTCGACCAAGCGAATTCCGCGTTTCTCAGTCGGCAGATCCTTCCGTAAAGAGAGCATCGCATGTGCTTTCCCATATCGATAAACTTGACGTTGGTCGGATCGAGCAAATGCCGTGAAGCGCGATGGCGAGCGTCCTAGAGCCGGACATCCGGGCGGCGAGTTCCGAGGATGACCGCCGTTTTTGCGGAGAAACCGGGAATATAGCGGCGGCGGTGTAAATGCCTTATGTACCGCGGGGAATCCCCCTCCCCCTCCCCCCCGGTTTTAACGGCATTGGCCGGAAGATTGCCAGGCGCCGTAATTGGACGAGAGCGCGACCATTTCCGGTCCAATAACTACCGCAGTTATGACGAGACGGCTGGGGCTGGGAACTCCTCGAAACCGGAGATAAGAAGAACCGGCAAGATACGTACTCCTGCAGTTGCCAGGCATCGTATCCTCTCCGCTATCGTTAGAGCGCAGTCGACGTAAGCCGGCGATGCGGATACACCTGCGCTGTTCGCGAAGTATCTCCGCGAATTGCATCACGGGATGTTATCTCATAATGAATGCATATTGTCGCAATAAACGCCTTGGGCAATGCGTTACGATAAGCTCTTTCCCTCGGTATAATATCCGAGATAATATCGGTTCTTTAAAAACTGAGATAATCTCTGCGGTCCGCGCGATCGAATTGCTTTTTCCGCTCGAACAAATTTCAAACTCGGAGAATAGACGTGCGCCGTTCCGGCCGTTCGGATTATAGATGAAATTCGGTAGGTATCCGGGCCGCGCGGTGAGATCACGACTTGCACTTGCTCCCGCGTATATTTTCAATCAGACCGGTTGGCAGCCATCCTCACCGCGGCGCGGTGGAGATACGAGCGTGGAGATACGAGGGAAACCCGGTTCCGATCGAGAAAGCGGCGCGTTGAATCTCGTTACCCCGACGTGATTTTCCTTGATCGCTCGCCAAAGATTCGCGGCACGAATGAATACGGTAGGTATTGTACCAATCAGGTTTCTTCAGGCAGCGTCTACGAGTATAAGACGAGCACAAGCAATAACAATCAGCATCGACGAAACGGCGGGCCGAACCTTTGTGATCGTGCGCGCGTTTATACGCGTGCACATTGCGCATCGAAACGACAACATTGCGCATTTTCGCGTGAGAATGCACGTGTGCAACAATCAGAGCTGTCTTTTGGTACGAAGAAAAAGTAAGCGCATTATCATTAGACTTTCTATTAGATCGCTCGTAATAATGATTATAATCATTTTATTAACGCTATTTATTTCTAACTTAAATATCACATCTCACGTTCATGCATGTATTATACGTGCATTATTAAGAGATAATTTATACCTTCATAACTTCATCTTACGTTCTTCTAAATTAATTGGGCATAGCAGGAGCTTGAAATAATTTTAATGAACGTAGCAATGTACCAAAGCCGTTAAGATCCCGCTGCGTATATAGCCTTACTGTTTTTCGCGTGAAAATTGCCTCCGTCAAAATGGAATTTTTATACGATAATTGCGCACCGCTTTTTTCGAACATGTGCAATTTTACCATTAACTTGTTTCATCGCCGTGTACAGAATTTTTTATTGCTTTTATAGAGCGCTCATATAAATTCCTCACACATCCATGAAAATCGTCGCGTGTTAAAACTATATAAAAATCATTTGTACAACTGCACGGAAATTAATAGATTGCCATATAGACAATTCACAATTGTTCCTAAATTAATAACAGATTATTAATTTTAGCAGGATTTTTGAAAAATATTTTATTACGTTTTTTTTTTTAGAAAGTTAATATCATTATATTATCTTTCAGCAGTTACGAAGAAAACAAGAATAAAATTTTCAAAAATTTATTCTCGAATTAAACATAAATTTCATTTTAGCATCATAAAATGTAATAATTTTTTTTTTATAAAAGTAAGATAAAATTGAAATAAAATGATATTGCTCACTTAATCCTTATAAAAAATAAACGATGGTATAAGATTACATATAATTTTGCTCGTCAAACACATCAATGAGCGTAATAGATATTATATGCAATCACTTGCGTAACGAGTTATTCGAAATAATCTCGATCAAATTTATCGTGAATATAACTGTCACGGGAAGATGACGTAAAATTATATATTTCATTTATAGTTTAGTGATTGCTTAAACGAAACATTCTTATTGCCGAAATGAAAGTGTTGACGTCATCGATTCCTCGATAAAGCTATTGTACGTTGTAACAATGAGACAATAAAAAATTATTGAGACATTTTATTCTTACGCGGCGATTATCTAGATTCGACGGGGAATCGAATGCGATAGACTCTATCGCGTACGAGATATTCTCGCAATGGCTAAAACGAGGGATAATGGTGAAACTTCTCCCATCAAATTTGGCTAACTCTCGAAGGAATTCGCTGGATAATGTTCTGGAACAATGTGACAGATTGCTATCGAAACACTCCCGAGCAGAGATAAATTGTTTATCTATTAGTTTCGTGAAATTTCTGTCTCGGCAGAAAACAATTATATTACAAGCAGAGTTTAAAATTTAAACAGTTTTAGAATTTTGATCAGATAAAATATAAATCGAAATTGCTATATGACGTTCGCAAAATTTCGTGAAATATTTATTAAAAATTCGATAGAAACTTATCGCGTTTTCCTTTATATTCAGTACCTATATATTTTTTACGAAATTTTTCAGTCATGTACTGATCGAATAAACGGTCAGTTTGAGAAATCGTAAAGACGCTGTTGGTTTGAAAACATTTTAACTTTTCAATTGTTCGAAGATGAGGGGGCTGTAAATTCTTGATCAGTCACAAAAGAACTATCTCTTTGCGCTGACGAAACACTGAGAAGGGTCGAGGACCTTCTCCCTTTCTCGGCCATCGACGAGAGATTCTGCGGAACTTCATGTACCGTCGACAAGATTCCAGACACTCGAACTTCACTCGTGTCGAGGATCTATTATTGGATTCTCATTCTGACTGTCCCGAACGCCTTGGTCCTGCAGGAACTTCGAAGCTACTCGAAGCAGTGATTGTAAATCGGATTCTCCTCGTGACACTCTGCACCTCCGAAGAAACGCTTTGACAGAATTCGACTGATTGACAGATTCTGTCGTGGCATGGCCAACGATCATTAATATAACGTAACAAGTCTGTCGTACTAAAATTTCTCGCACAATTTAGCCAAAGATAACTGATTGGGAACGATCTATCATTGTATAAGCAAGCTTCTATCGACAAAATAGAACATAATATCTTACACAATCTACAATGGAACATACCAAGTTTACCAAACAAATTTTTTTCTTATCATTTTGGTGACAGACAAGGTTGATTAAGATTTACGTTAGAAATGGTTTTTTTGAATATTTGAAATTTTTTTGTAAAAAAAGGTCTGACAAAAAATTTCAAATATTGTAAAAAAAGCCATTTTAACACATTAAATCTCATTAGCCGGCCATAAAATCTTGAAAACCTTCCATCAACTTAACTAGGATAGGCAGTAGATATTGACGTGCTATCGGTGAGTGTATTAAAATCGTCACGTTAGAAGATAAAATTTCCTCGAGACTATTAAGGCCGCGCGTTGCCGATAAGGGGTAACCATCTTCGATGGACCGCCGAACGACGATAGGACGTCGTTTCTTGACGTCCCTCTTTTCCCGGGGTTACCGACGTCATCGTCGAGAAAAGCGAGATTCCCGCTGAGGTATTCTACGCGTCGTTCTCGTTCTTTGACGAGGAACACGTCGTTATCGTTAACTCGCACCGTTCTCGTGGCAATAGCGCCGCGATAAATGCTAACTGCGGTTCTACGAACGAGAATGCCTTAGGAGGATCGTTTTCGTGCGGGCGCACGGTTTTATCGGGATGCTGATTACGAGAAAAAGTCGATATGCGACGAATCAATGCATTGCGAAAACTTTGCTCCGATACTTCAACAAACTATTTTGAATAAAATATCAGCTACTTCAAGAGAGCATATATTTAACAACGAGAACTTGATGTTTGGTGCACTTTTTACATTTTGTTAACTATATAGATTTAACAGTTACATATCGAAATCATATATTGCATTTAGCGATAAATCTCTGTCTAAAATAATTCCTCATATTAAATTTCTTAAATTAGGTAATAAAATCAAGAAAAATTGAAAATTCTTCCCCATAGGTATCTAACAAAAGTTTCTCAGAAATCCTCGAAAATGTCACTATATCGTAATTGCTATATGATCAAAAGCGACGGGAAAACGATCGAAATGGCGCATCATTCGATACAAAGAGTCGCATCGATCCATTTGCTCGTCTCCAAACGAATGGCCGGATTCAACGTTTGGAAACTTTTATGCTCTGGTAGAGCTGCCATCATCGCACGGTGACTTCGGCAACCGCAGAATGACATTACCTGAAAGGATTTCACGCTTTTATGAGTGCGATGATCGGGTACGTCCGTAGCCATCCGTTCTATAGCACCGAAGTCACAAGATCGATGAAACGTTAACACTGACCGGACACGAAACTGTGATTTAGTTACGGAAAGTTTCGTGTTATCACTGTACAAACTCGCCATGCATCAATTATTCGATTAACTGTTGGCAGTCGTCACTGGTCATACAGTTTTTTTTTTAACTTTCAATATCTCCTATTTTCCGTTCTTTTGTTGACCGTCAATTTTTATTTTTTAATATGTCTCTCTTTTTTTTTAATTAAAAACTAAAATTTTCTCTGGACCAAATAATATTTAAAAAAAAAACAAGAGATTTATGGAACACAGTCCTCCGCATTTTTTTCGCATGTTATTTGTAGAAATATTTAGAGATAATTGAATTCTATAATTAAAACCAATTAAATATATGAATATAGAACTACGAGAACGTCTAATATCTAGAAAATTTATCAGAGAAAAAAAATACAAAGACATTCAGCTGGAGCTCTAACAAAGATACACAACGTGGAAATTAATTTATCTCCATCTAAAGTACTCGTCTAAAGTCTGTCTTCCGGAGCACGCTTAATCTCCCGGGATCCTCCCACGCTTTCTTCTCGCGCACTATCGTCCCTGACATTCGACAACGAGCGCACACGTCACGGCACTCGTACAATGTCCCGACAATACTGCAAGTTTTAATATCTCACTTCACGCACGAGACACAAGTGGAGAGGAAAGAAAGAACAAGAACGGAGAAACTATGCGGTCCCGTTTTGTGGCGCTATTTTGAAATTATTAATGCCAATTCCAGTTTCACGACGGGCACTCACGAGCAGATCACAAATTTTTTAAAGCAACCGCTGGCGTTTTCTGCGAGCTTCTGTCTTTCGCCTATACGTAAAATATTCCTGATCGTTTGTAGGGAAATCCTCAACGAATGTGCACTCGTTTCTTTTTGTCGGGAAAAACGTACAAATTCTACGACTAGACTTCTTAAGACGAAATCCCGTTTCCGACGTGGCCGGGGCATTCGCGGAAATTATATTCCTCGGTTAGAATCGTCGCAATCGCGAAAACATCGTCTATAAATTTCGGCAAATCGACCGTGACAGCGCGCTCCTTTTCTGTATTCCAATCGGCTTATCGCTCGAAATCTTATCTGAAATACGTTTACATCGGAGTCACGATCGAAAAGACATCATGGGACTAAAAGTTTAGACGTTTTCGGCGTCGGCGGACCGATACCGAGGGTCACGTTTCCGACGACACGTCGTCGTCGTGTTTGCGATCCCGGATTCCCGGAACGGAATTTTCGCAGATCGATCCGAGGGCGAATCGGCGAGACGCGATGATAAATCACGGCCAAGCTTCGGTAACGATCGTACGAAACACGAACCACGCGCGTAACCGTCTCGCGCGACGCGTATGTCGAATGTACAATTCAACACGTACTAAGCACGTACGCGACATGCCGTATCTAAGCAGCTCCGCAGCGAGATGCATCGCGATCATGAAATCGAGTTTGTTTTTTTTAACGAACCGATTAATTTGGGGAAATAATTCCGTGGATTTTTCCGTCTGATAATGTCATAAATGATCCATTAAGAAAACAGTGACACATAAGTAAGACATTTCACTTTGCAGTTAATATTTTGTTCCTATTCTGAAATCAGCTACGATCGAGTATTTTTAGATTAATTCTTGAATAACATATCCATCTGTAATTTCGACAATTTCGACATTTGTATCATGTTGCAATAAAATGTAGCGCATTCCCGGCGATCCAGCATGTCATCGCAATACACATTTTACAAACGGTCTGCGTAAACGTGATAATTTATCGTTTGCGGAAAATGGCGTTTGCATTTTTGCAAAACAAAATCTACGCGCCTCAAATACCTGAAATTGCGTAACTTTTAATATTTCAATAACAAATTGATGCGCATGCTTTCGTTATCGATCGCATTAATAATAAAGCAGAATTACGGTATAACGATATTTAGACGCATTAGCACGTACGCACATGCGCATTTCGCGACGCCAGCTGTTATCGCGTGAAATCCAGTTCCTCCGCACGCTCTCTCGTGTCACGATTCTGGGTTCTTGGAAAGTTTCGGGGCATGTCGAGAGCGTCCCCGAGATTATTCTGGATTCCACCGTCAGATGTGTAGTTTTACGCGACATCTTGCGCAAACTCTGATATCGAATTCATAGGGAATTCCAATTTCTTTTCAAAGGCGCGATGCCCCGTGCAGGAAAGATGCGGAAACGAGAATGACACGGCGAACTAAAAAGGAAATGCGGAACTGCGAGACGCGACTCAACGCGGAGTTGATCGAAATGGCGTACAGATGCCACACGCGAGATCATCTTCCGAGGCAAGGGACTGTGTGTGCGCGTGCATACGTAACATACGAACAGGATACGCGGATTCAATCTGAATTTTCAGTGAACGGCAAATACGATCTTTCAGCGATTTATACTTTCTGTACATTTATCGAATAAATATTAGTTGCAAGCCTAGGCTTGCGTTGCAAACGAAAAATCTGCAACACAATATTATCCTTTAATGATATCTTCGTGGAAAATTATTTACCTCCAAATTCATCAAAATTGCAAGATCTCTGTACCTACAGACCTAATTTATCATATATAGTCAATGTATATCAGCTGTATACAGTTAACCGCACTTAGCTTGGAAATAATTTATCATAACTAGGCGACCGAACGGATTTTAAAATCCTTTTACCATCGTATATGAGCGCGTCATTTCCTTAATTAGTTCATTACGATGCTAGATACTTTACACGCGCTACATGCTGCACTTTCCATGCTTCCGGTTTTCCCACGTGCCGTATAACGATCACATAAAGGAATCGTATTGCGTGAGACGTGTCCGCAAACGAATGTGGATGAGAGAAAGTCGAGGCAACTGGCCAGAAGACACGTAGTAAGTGATTTATCAATCTAAAGTCTCGTGCAGTATTTAGCAATTCGCGTTTAATTATTCATCAACTGCCGTGTACTTAGAAGATAATGTGTAAATCTTAAAATGTGATGTTTTTTCCTATTTTTCCTATCAGTTAATTGTTCTTTTAAACTATCCAGCTTAGCTTGTTCTTCATTTCTTCACCGCAAAATATGTTTTATTTTAATTTATTTTATATAAGTATATATATATGTGTGTGTGTGTGTGTGTGTGTGTGTGTAATTTATTTTTTAAATATTAATATTAAATTATGAAAAAGAGAAAGATCAATATAATCTTACACAATTAATTCGCTCTCTAATCAAGCAATATATTATCTCAAATTATGGCAAATGTTCGTTAAATCAGAAGATTCATCGCGTGATATGAATATTTACATAAAACGAAGATATCACCTTTAAGCCGCCGAAGAATGTTTTTCGAAAGTTGAAATTTACAAAGCGATTTATGACAAGTAAAGATGTCGTTATAAATATGTTCTAGAATATAACAAAAGTTACATCATCATGAATGTTAGTAATAAAAATTCTTCCTTGGGAAAAGTAATAAAAACGATTTTTTACAGAGTCACTAATTACTAGATACAGAGCGTATAATTTAAAGAGAAATAACAAGGCGGGAAAAAGTATAATAGCTATACGTATAATACGTATTATTTAAAAATCATCCTTGACACATTTAACAACTGTGTCATAAAGATAGTAAAAGTAAATTAAAGAAATTAAGATTTTATCATTAAAACTGTTATTAATATTTAAAAGTATAATAATTGCATAAAAGAAGAAAACTTTTCTCATTTATCATTTATTTTATCATTAACCAATAAATAAAATCCTATCTTTTTTATTTTTATTATATCACCTTATATTAGACAGATTGGCGAATTTGAGTGAAAGATTGCTATATCGTGGTTGGCGAGCGCGGTTATAGCGGTCCAAATTTACCACTGATTAATTTCGACTCGTTCGAGACACACGCTCGAAATTCCCATTGAATTCATGCTGTCGCGGCATGCTGTAACCGAGCGTGTCCGAAAAATGAATTACTCTCGACATCGATGCGTCATATTGTCGTTTATTCGACGCCGCGGACGTGAAAAAAATAAAGTGCAGCTCGACGTGATAGGGAAGGGCGATAACTATCGCGCTGGCTGTCGGCAGCTCGTAAAACTGATTATTAATATTTTATTTCCGATCCGCGCATCTCTCGTCACGCTTGCAGACGCGTATTGAAAAACGTATCAAGCGAATCGCAGATACACTTTTATTGCACGTATATATATCTAACGTTCGTATCTAACAGCAATAATCCATATTTATTTGTAGACTTTTGGGTTATGTCTCTTCGCTTGTAATCTATGTAGATCAAATATAATTTATATAATAATGCATATTATTTTATAAATGCTAGTACAAAATTATATCGTAACTTGGCTTAAGTAATTAAGTAATTAAGCTTTTTTATCTAATACGTAAGGAAAGGCTCACGCAAATATCTTGCGTAAGCAATATAGTACAACTATCAATATACTTTTATGGTTTTACAGCAGAAGTTTGCATATGTAATTGAGCGTGTATAACACAAAAGTAACTACAGAGTGGCGCACATAAAATCGACCCTAAACGCAAAATACAGTTAAAAAATACCTACAGTTAGAAAAAACTGTTTGGAATCGGTTTTACGTGCGTTACACTGTACATTTCAAATGATAAAAATAAATCATCAGCACGCGACAACGCGTAAAATTGAAAAGCGATATACGCATGTGTTTATTGCTTCTATCGATCACATTCATCATTCGAATCCAATAAAATGTATATTCGTCAAAAGAAATTGAATATTAACTGAGAATCTGAATTTTAAAAATCGCGCTCACGAAAATAAAGGAATCAAATTGAATAAACATCTTCTGAGCTCAAAAGAATATGATATTGAACCGTAAAGCTGAACTAACTTCTACTCCATATCATGTAAAAGAGGCTTATGAAAAAAACATTAGATTTCTATATTACGCTATGTCTTTGTGTAACAAATTCTTTTAGAATAAACTTAAGACTAGTACTCAAATTTTTGATTGCAATTTTTCTTTTTAAAATGTTGCTATCTTTAATAAAGTGTTCTTGATATTTTTGACAAAAATGTCTTTATATAATAACAAAAGTTATAAATTAAATCATAAAAGTATTGCATTACTCAAGTGGATAAACAAATTTTGTTGCATAATAATAATATATATTTTATTTCTTATAAAATAATATCATATAGCAATATTAAATTGGAAATTATTGATAGCATATACATTTTTTATTTTTGTAATTATATTCACTTTAAATTTACCTAACTGAATATTAAACATATATTATTATATTCTCTCATATATTCAGTGCTATATAATTACTAAAATATTTGGTTACAAAATAAAATTGAGATTAATTTGTAAATCAATTAACCTTGCAGAATACAATCCAGAATTGATTTACAATTGAAGCGCATTATATATTATATATAACAATATTATATTTATTTAAATAGCACCGTTTGCTGTTAAAATAGCACTGATAAACGATACAATTCTTTTAATTAAAATGCGGAAGGCGAAATGTATGCTATATTACTCAAAGTTACTCGATAGAAAGTTGATAACGAAGACATGATTAAAATGTCAGATTAGCTCATTAATTCACTGAACAAAATTCAAGGTGTTTCAAGATGACAGAAATGCTTTTAAGAACTGGTACGATGCGCACAGTCAAAGAAACAGAAACTGTATATGCGAATCGCATGAATGTTCCTTTATGGCTGCTATGAATTGACTCCGCATATCCTGAATCCTCTCTCCGGCATTCAACTCGTATATTGCCAAATTATGCAAATAGTGACTTATTTATAACAGAAACGCTTCTCTATTTCACGTTATTCCTTAAAAATAAAGTTTCTTTTTACCGCTTGCGTGTTGAAACCATGGCGAAATATGCGTCAGACCGATGGCACGCGTCTATCGAGGGTAATAATTTTTATGCGAAATCGGCATCCCTTCCTTCGGTTCTTTGCCAAAATGAAGTCTGTGAATTTCCTGTTTCGGCGCGTATACGTATGGGGAAAGAGGCACTGTTATTCGCGCAAACGGCAGAGAGGCTCTATTGAATTACAAATTTCGAAGACGGCGTGAAAGAATAGTAGCGCGATTTACTGAGAACACTTTGCTGCCCTCCATCACAATCCGAAGCTCCTTCTTTTATTCGTGGTTCCAGTTTCTTTGGGGAGGTCGACGACGTCGCTACTGACGTCGACAATAAAACACATCTCAACGATCGTCGTTACTCGCTGCTCCATTGCTGCCGACAGCGATAATAAATTTTCTCGTTGCAATGCTCCCGAGCGAAGCTGTATTGGCGTCACTCTGCGTAGCGAAGCAAAGTGCGTTGTCGGTTACAACGATAAAACCATTGTAAAATGCGCGATATATCTGGCAAAATGTCTTTCGCCGTTGCACAACTCGTTGCAGATCGAACGGAACGAGAGAACAGTTTCAATCGTAAAACAGATTCATACTATACAAATAGTAATAAATTACTGTACGAAATTTTATTATTAAATAATATACTACTAATTAATCTCGTAATATTAAAGAAAATGGAACACATATAATTATCATATAAAATGCCTATTAGATAATATCCATTAATTTTCCGAATCAATACATTTTTTTAAATACCAGGTTTCAGAAAATTGACAGAAGGCGAATTAAGTAAAAATATTATGATAATTATTTCTATATTATTAAATTATATTATAAAGTTTATAAATAGGCAAAAGATACAAGTTACTTTATTAACAAAGTTTTAAAAAATTAATTAAGTCTTGTTACCAAGATTTTTTCTTTATAATAAATTCAATAGGGAAACACTTTCATAATATTTAATCCATAAATAGCTCTAAAACGCTCAAAGCACTTCTGGATAAACTTCCTCTAGCGTGTACCTTCTACAAAGTTTTTTCTTCATCAGGTTCTCGTAAAAGAAAATAGACCTTCATGCGCCGAGAGGATCGACCTTTCGCGATATTTTGAGTTCTTTTAAGTTTCGAGCGTGATGGAGAACGTAGATGAGTTTAAAGATTTCCGCAGAATCCTCCCAAAAGGAAACAGAAACCGCTCGTTAGGATGACCCATTCAGCGAGCTTTAAACATCATTATCGGCTCCTCGTTCGACAGGCTCGGTACGGCGAAACGAACGACGCGGGGACGAAGAAGCGAGGAAACTTTTCGTGTTGGAGCTCCTTTTACGACGGAAACTTTCCGTGGACTCTCGCGGTTGGCGATTGCAAGTCATTCATTCTGGTCTGTTCTCAGGTTCGTGCGAGGTCTAACAAATTTTAACTTCTATAACGAGAAATAATGGTCCTCTATCGGTACAAGTGGAACCGGTTGAACCCAATTTACATAGTGATGTATAACTTCGGGCCCCGCCACGGTGAATCCACTTTTAACATTTCGCCGACTGCAGCACTGCGTGTATTTCCGGTAGCTCTCTTCATAAAGATATTATAAATCGTTATGACTTTATTATTTTTGCATTCTCCATTTGCATATTTGGTACATAGCTTTTAATTGTCCACGTTTAATGTGATGCTTTAAAAATTCGACTATGCCTAAAATCATATTGTTGCGCGACACAAACTACATCAACGTGCCTCTTGCACTAGAACTTACGTAATGTATTAGATATGAATATTAATTCTTACGCGAAACTTTCCGCGCGCTTCACATGAGTATTAAATCGACCCTGGCGTATCTTATGCATAAAGATGATAACCTCCGACATGCCGCTATCTCTCTAAGTATGCAAAGTAATTCGGGGAAATTTTAACCTCTCCTTTACCTCGAGGAATTGGGCGGGCAGAATTTTAGAGAAATCAAATACTCAGAGAGAATAAAGAAGTGAAAGTGTCTTATATGAGCATTCCGAAAAATATGGAATTCCAGCCGACTAGATAAAACGTGTTCTTTTTCCGCAAAATGCGAGGAAAGATTATTTATGCTATTTGGGCAAAGATCTAGCTTTTGAGTGGTTCTAAAATACAGTTTCTGCATAACGCTACTTTTTGTTTAAAAAATGTAACAAACAAAGCAAACTTAACAGGGGGATGTTTATGTGCTAATTCTTACATTAAATCAGTACACAGCGTACGAGATGTGCTGTAACATCCGCGTTCGCTGTAACATCGCTCGTGAAAATACTGCGATAAATGGCGGGCCAAGATGCAAACAGGCGTGAATGTTTGCAATTAGCAAACATCACCCGTCGAGGCAGAAAGTTCGTTGACGATTCGCGTAACATCCGGTGATTGCTGCCGGAAGTCGAAACTTGCGTCTGCAAAGCCTTCCGGGGGAATAGAGACCTGGCACCGACAGTCTCCGCTTGTTCTAGCCGCAGCCAGTGTTGTACTTCCGAAACAATTGCGGATCTTCCGCAGAGTCACGATAAACCGGAGAGGCACGATACTAACCCGCCGCAGAAACTGCAACTGCAGGCTACGTGATCTCCTATCGAAATCTCCAGACGAGAGCTAAATCTCAACGATTAAACCGGGCAACGTAGCGTCAAGTTACACCTGCGAACGTTGCGACGATTAGCTTTCGATTATACAGTATTGCAAGATATAAAGGAAAACGGCGACCGATGCAATTCCTAGCAAAAAAATCGAATTAGTCGAATAATCCGCAGACGAAAAAGTAGTAATTTTCTCTCGAGATATTTGAAATTTCACATTAATATTAATGTATTATATATTATAATAATATCGAGTTGATGAAATTTGATCGGCGCCGGATGAGCATAACGCAGAATTAATAAATGACAATATTAATGATAATTACACTGCAAAAAAAAATTGTTGATCCCAAAAAATATTTAGTCCAGTACGTTCAACTAAAGCATTTTATATAGTTAGTTAACTAAACATTAGTTGTTTCAACAATTTATTTAGTTTCTTTAATTAAGAATTAATTAATTCAACTAATGTTTAGTTAACTAACTGAAATGTTTAGTTAAACGTGTCGGACTAAATATTTTTTTAGATTAACAAATTTTTTTCTCAGTGTAGTAATCCGCGTAAAAGGATAATTTCGATGACAGATTTAATAGAGAAATTTCGCATATCTGTAGAGAATATTTCTATAGATATGCGAAAATATCAGCTGTAGCCAAAGAGATGTGGTACTTTGGCATGCAAGGCTTCTGTAATAATTAAAGTGCGTTCCACGCTGCCAAAGCGACCCGTAGTAATTACGACAAACTCGAGGGTCATTTTGCTACGGGAGCTCACAGCGCTTCGTTAACGTTATGATCAAAAGCATTGCGTTGCTCAATTAATAATTCACAACGCAACGCTCAGGTAGCATATGATATAATAATACGCTTGTCCCATTGCGTTATGCAAAATATTAGCTTCGACGATAATGAAAAACGGGCCACGGTGGACAATTGCGATCTCGCGGATCGATTAAATGACAACAGTTTGAAATTATATTTCGTCATGTCAAAGCGGTGACCATTAATGGCAATATATGCTCAACGACCGTTTCGCGGGAAATCTTGTTAGTGTTTCGCTAGGTTCGTGGCTGAAAGGGTTTTGTTCGTTAGTTTGTGACGCATATGTAATATCGGGCACGCACGCCAGCTAAACACTTCGCATGAAATTCTAACGTTAATTACCGCATGCGTGTAGCGCGCTTCACGCCATTCGAAGCATGTTGCCAATGCCTAAATAGCTCGATTAGACAATTAGATGATCGAACAGTCATTTTGCCATGATCTCAAGCATGCATATGTCTTCCACAAAACAGTTTAATTACGTTATAATTTAATTACATGATACGTTTTGCGACAGTCCGTAGAATGAAGCAAACAGCAAATTGCGAAGGAACGGGATACCGAAGTAATCAAATTTTTTAATTTTCAATTCGACACAACGACGAGCGGAACATTTCAAAGGCTGTACTTGTAAACGAGTCGAGACTGGCATACAAAGTAGAGATCGAAATTCGTCATGCGCCGTCTGCGCGCAGTTTTGCCAAGCAAATGCACTTGTCCCCCAGCAATGAAATCTGACTCATTGTCAGATGAACAAATAACATATATATAGTGATTGATAGGCAATAGCAACTAAAATAAGTTACTTTGTGAATGAGTGGATATCAAAATCGCTTTGACGAGCGATTGATTTTTAATACTTTGGACCGTAATTGAAAATATTTAAAGCATCGCATTCGCAATAGCTTTTATATACCAATTCTGTGGAAATTTTACATAAAAATTTTAATATAAAAAACAATATTGACAAGTAAATACAAAAATATTCTGTGATCAAAATATTTGACTTAAAAGACCATTTTAATATAAAATAATATAAAAAATATGCTAATAATTTATTATTTTATTATAAGAAAAATATAATTGAAATTATTCACGGCAAATATAAATTTGGAGAAAGAATTCTCGCACAGGAAAGATAAATCGTTTTATGGAATGCAGTATAAGACCTTATTAATTATGTTCCAGCTCTAATATTATACAAGTGTATGTCAAGTACAGAAGACTGAAATCTCTCAGCAACTTCGACTGCAAACTGACATCGGAACTTATCCCGGTCTGGTAACCAGGAACTTGTATGTAACACGTGTTCTTACCTACAGGCATCTAGTTAACGGATGCATTCATGCTTGCGAATGTCGAGTGCCTTTTGAATGCGTCTCGCTGCTTATTAACCGTAGTTAATTCCAGGATGTAATTCATGATAATCCCGTACAGCTAATTCTCATACAGTTAACTCAATATAATTACTATCGGATGGGAAATAACGTTTTGTTAGCGGACAATGAATTGAGCGCCACATAAGTGATATGTAATAAAAATAATAATAAATAATATAAATCAACGATATTGTAAAAAAAGAAAGAATAATCGGCGGTAGAGCGAAAAAAATCAATAATTGTATTATCATAGTACTTTTCACATTATCGTCTTGAAACATGCAAAAGCCAATTTTATCAAGCAGCAATTTAGTTTCCACGTTTTCTCTTATTCTAACATTTTTCCCCTCGGATCGAAAAGATTAAATGACAGCGTCGGAAGTACATGTGTCAACTACAAGAGCCATGGAAATATCGAAGTTACTTCAGCTCCGTGTAGCTACATACAGATATCCATATGCGAAACTCGCGTTGGTAACCGAGAAGTACATACATAGTACATGTACAATTCGGACAACCTGTCCACACTCGAGTGGCTCGGAAATGAGTTCCGCGGCGTTAACCGCGATCTTGACCGCGGCACGAAAGCGCGGTATTACTGTAATACTGTGGCAGACAGACGAGAATGACCAAACAACATGCCAAATTAACAACTCTAATCTACACATCCTGCAGAATTCTACCAGAAGCAAAAGAATATCAGTAACGTTCTTGATTAAGAAAAAACGTAATTTGTAATTAATCTTATTGTACATAATGTAATATAGTTTTATATGATATAAGAATTAGAAAATTCAACGTTTGAGAATTTTTCACACTGATAATAATTTTTTTACGAATTTAACATGCGGTTGTGATGATCTCATGCACAAATCTATCATAGAGATATTATTTCATGAAATAATTTACCGCGTGTGCAATTCCCTTCGAAATCGTTATTCACATAACGATTTGCAAATTTACGCAAATCATTCAACCGAGTTTATCGCGATTTATCAATAAACCGCCTCTCGCTATGCTATTTAAAGAGAATAGAAGCATATACAGTTTCGATTCCTAGAACTTCTATTTAATAACGGGATATTTCACTGCGTACGCGTGAAACAACGAAATTATCTTATTATGCATATAAGCTATAACGTTAAGCGTAAGTGCTTTGTTATCTGTAAGTAAACCTGAAATATGTTGAAAGCAGAGTACACGACTTGACGAAGAAAAGAGAGAAGATAACGCCGTATACTATGGCTATCGTAATTTACATCGCGCATTTAACGTTAAATATACCAAAGTTGTCGGGATAAACGAACGTTTATCGTTGTGATCCCGGAAGAATATCCCACGGGATTTGTTAATGTTATGAATGGCACAATAAATTCTCTGCCGCGATAACGGTTCGATGAATGCGATACCGTATTTTAAAATGTTACAAATTCGTCTGGGATATTTATGTTCTGTAATTTGTTTATTCTATCGATCGAGAACATTATACTGAATCTTTCGCAAGCTGCAACCCTAAAATAACATGAGAATACAATCAATTATTATAAGCTGTTTTAACAGCATTTAATTAATCATGTATTCTCTGTAATATAGTTTTAAATTTATTTTTTTCCAAAATACAGAGAATCAAATGCTTAATATATTAAATAAGAAATATAAAATCTTTTTTTAATTTTTTTCACAATCACTGTTTATCAGAGCCGGACGAATTAATTGTCATTTTAATATCACGACTGTCCTTTGATCGTATCATTCTTAATTGTATTGACGTCGTCGGCTTAATTATTGTATACTTTTCAATATTTTTTACCACGGCTTCAATGTTTATTCTCATGTTCTCTAAACTAGTTGGGTGAGTAACTTCTCTTTCGGTCGACCAAGTTCTAACTGCCATATCTGTTTTGATTATATTACAAACTATGATCATTAGTTAAACTTGGATTTTCCCATGGAAAATTACACTGCATTTAGACCACTCAATCTGGAAGATATATACCTATTGATCTGGAAACATGAGATTTTGACTTTAACTATTATCGCATTGCTGAAGATAGCTTAAAGCAGAACCGAAACGTCTGATGTATAATTATGTATCTTATTATTAATAATTAAAGATTGATATAACGGCTTGATGTAATTTACGCAATGTTAATTGCGTTACACTTTTAAAGCTCATCATTTTACTTGTTATTTGATTTCCTTCTACTTTTCTCATCTCTTTTCACTAAACGAAGCAATTAAATAAATAGTCTATATTTATATTGTATACATCGTGGGACAATAACGATGGTCATATAGCGTGAGCCAAAATAATAGTTATGATTATTGTACCGCACGGAACAACTGTATTTGATATCTGACATTCAAGTTTCTTATAGAGGAATACTGGCCGGACTTAGGTCCAGTTTCACAAGTGTCGGTTAACTTTTAATCTTAGATTAACTCACTCTTCGTCTCTTTCTAACGTCCCCCTTAGAAAAAGATGAAGAGTAAGTTAATCTAAGATTAAAAGTTAACCAACACTTGTGAAACTGGCCCTTAATGGTTACCTCAGTAATAACGGTGCGGAAACAAGGACAGATCTCACACAATAACTGTAATACAAACATCACGTAAAGTCTATCTTTTCGCAAAAAACTAGATCGTTAGATATGACAAAACGTTTTTTAATAAGTTATTTGTAAGTCTGATCTGATAATTTTGCAGTATATTATCGGCATTATATAGATAATTTGTGCAATATTTGTTTGCATTTTTCCTTGCGCATAATGTATTTGTGAGTATTTGGATGTTATTAAATATATAAATATAAATATGTGATTATTTGAACGTTATTAAATATATTATGATAAATTATCGCTGAAAGCATTTTTAAATATTCAATAAAATGTGCGATATTTTATCTACTAGAACATTATTCATTGATACCGTGTTGCATGATCACGTGTAAACAATTTTTCTAATTATAAACAAATTTAATATTCCGCTTTATCATACTAAAAATATTGCCATAAAATATAAATTATTATTTCATTAATTTTCTCTGTTTTATTAATTCACGAATTTGCATATCAATACAATGTAATCAACCCAAATTCTAATTTAAAATTAAATAATAATAATTGTCTGAAAATAGATAATACTAATACATTTCATAATTTTGAAAATCTATAAACTTGTATCACGTTTACCTTCATTTGTAAAAATAAGTTATCTTCCATCGCGGATCACAATCTAACGCTGTAACGATACAATACGGTATCAGTGATATATCCCGTCCATTTGCAGTTCGATCTAATCGTATTTCAATTCCTTCCATCGGTTCGGTCAGAACACCCAACGTAAGCTAGTGCGAAATGCACCTCGTAGCTACCATAAACTACGGGAAGAACAGAAAATCGAACGGCTACTCAGCCCCGATCGGATGTTGCTCGTCGAATACCATACAGACATTCTGCACGTAACCGCAATATAACGATGCACTTCTCTTTACAAAGCTTCATTACGACACACCATCATGCATAATTAATCAACGCTTATAATGCCTGGATGCGTAAGATAATCCATTTAAAATGTAGATCGATTATCGGCATTATTGGTAAAGTGAAAGGAAAGTCTCTCAGACATTTTAATTATAATAACAGCAAGAATTATTTTAACACATATACATATATCTATAATATATAATATCTATCTTCTTCACTCTCTAAATCTGAATCAGTGAATACCAGTGAGTACCTGATATCAGTGTAAAGTATGCTACTTTTCATGAATCAGTGGCATACTTTACACTGATATTAGTGACTATTCACTGATTCAGATTTAGAGAGCATATATACATATATAATATATGTATTTATATTTTAATGTATCTAATATAGTACTGTTACATAAATGTACCTTTAATGTTAAATCGGATTACACATGCCAGTTATATTTAATAAAGCTTCGTTAAAAGTTCTGCTTTTTCGTATTATAGAATTTTTTGCGATGTTTGCCCCAATGTTCCTAATAAAATATCCGTAATCTATACTACTTCTTGAAATTGTAACTATGATCCTAGGATTTCTCTCCTAACAGAATTGCCTCCTATAGTACATGTCAGTTCTCCAGCTAGTACCGGAGCCAGGATAATAAAGACCCATTACCGGGTATAACTCACTCAATATTGCAGGTTACCGTGAGCCTCCGGTGGATCGGTTACGTGGTGCGCAGAGCCTGTGTGATACAACAGCACATTCGTTTCTAATAACGCGCGTCTAAATTACCATCGGCTTTCAAAATTTGATATCGGCGCGCTAGCACTTTGCGCCGATACGAGTCCAGTATTGCTGCGATAGGATCAATGCGGCGTTTGGGAGTTGTGTCGGGGATGAACGGGGTTCTTAACATAAGCCGAGAGAAATCATGGTATTACACGTTCCGAGCGCCGGCTTGTCCGAAGCTTAAGCTAGTCGCCAGGATGAGCGAGAAACTTTTAGCTATGAGCGAAACTAATGGTTGATCAATTACAGCACTTAAACACGATATCTTCTAAAGAAATAAATATAAAGTTTCATTTGCATTTTTAACTTTTAAACAAAAAGAAATATATTTCTTACGTTACTTTCTTATTATAGTTGTAAAACCATTTTTTCATTTTTAATTTGTAAAATATTATTATTATATTTATATATATTAATAATTTTTTATTAATTTACATTTAAATAAATATTGTGTTTAAACAGTCTACTTCAGTGATATTGTCACTAATGCAATATTTTCTGACAGAATTACTGCGAGATTGTGTAATTGCAATTATGTTTTTCTACGTTACAGCATAACAATCGTTAACGATCTTGCGGCAATTAGGTTTTTTCGTAACTTCATGAATAATTCATGAGTGCCCTGTTGTACTGAACAGTTGTTTTATAGCATTACACTCGATGTATGTATAGTACGCGCTTAAATTAGTCACGATAATGCAAATCGCGGTTACCGTAAATTTTTGAAAAATCTGCGACACAGCAAAGCGTTTTAATTAATCACAATTAAAAAGTCACAAAATCAAATATCTGTCAAAACTGTTCAATTATTGTAACAATAATACAATAAGTAAATCAATCACGATCATGTAACCAATTAATTCGGAATGCTTTGCTTCTCGTTTGTCTATAGTTATACACAAAACTGCTGTTCGAAACTTTGCTTCTCCATTTTACTGTGGTATGATATTTTTCGCTAGAAGTTTCTGCGCGATGTTTTCTACTCGACTACTCCTTGAATGAACGCGGGAATTATCCTACCGCGAGAATTCAGAATACGCAACCGGCACCGAGCGGAAGGACGAGATCCCTGGATTTCAGAGGCGCCAATATGTAGATGTGTATATAACGGTAGGTAGTACTTCGTAACTCGATCTGTTTAAGCAACATACATCTGCGAATGGAATTTAGATCGAATCTGATTCTACTCGCGAAAAAGTTCACGATCCTGAAATCCACCCCGAGAGAATATAATCTCCTTGATAAAATCCTATCGTACCTTTGTGATCAAGGTAGCATTTTCGAAAACAAATTTTTGTATTTTATATCTCTCGCTTAAACATCGGCGTTTTGCCTCTTATTTGACTTATATTTTTAATTTGATACAATGCTGTTGCATAATAATGACAGCAAGCTTTCAAATGTTTCAAAAGAATTCGTTATAAAAATACTTTTCAATAAAGATCTCTTTGTAATCCGCACACGCACAGTATTATAACTTTTTATAATGTAATTAAGTGAGAGCGTAAATTTTTTTCGCCAATATTAAAGAAATGATTCTTTAATATTACTCGCGGTATTATGATTCTAAAAGAATAAGTACTTCATGCATTGCTTTGTGCAGCCGTGCTTGCTCTGCAAAACCTACTAAATTCTACAGAGGAAGACTAAAAACTCCGCAGAGAAAACACGATATTAAAATACTCGGCACGGAGGATCGAGGAGAAAAAGGAAACTATGCACAAAGGATTAAATCCAGCACAGGCGCGTTCAACGTGCGATTTTTATTCCTCATCGAGGGCGCCGCAATTTTATTCTGAAGCGCGCAGCGCACACACTCGCTTCGTAACTGAAAATGTCTTGTACATCTCAGGAGCGGGTGGCTGCGGCCAGTGGTAGTTTATCACGAATCAATCGCTCGTATCCGGAGCGTAAAATGAATTTCCACTCGCGATCGTTAAATCCCTTCAGGATTACTGCGTTTGGAGTTTGCTGTTTCTTGCGCGGAATTCGGACATCTACGAACAACCGACGTACACGTGCGCACGTGTGCACTAATTCGTGGCGAATCTTCCGGGACTCCGTACGTACAGAAGGATTTAGGAATATCCCTTCGTCTCTTTACTCATGTTTAATTATGTTGGGGATGATAGGTGCAATTAGCTGCAACCCCGATTGTTCGAATCGGCAGATACATAAGCCTTAATGCGATTTAGATGCACGCGTGTATGTGACGAATATGTACACTGTGTTATGTAGGTTACAAACATAGGCAGCGTGCACGTACACGCAAGTGGCCAGCAAACAAACAGATTCGTTATAGCTATACGGTTAAGTGCTCCCGCTCAACCGTGCAACTTCGGCGGGGAATTAAACACCGATCGCAATTGCATCCCCGGCAAGTAAAAACCCGGATATAATTAGAGATTGGATAAAAGCACAAAAAAAAACAAACGTCAAAACATTATTGGGAAAAAATTGATTTAGAATCCCTTCGCAAATTGCATATAAATTATAATTAATATCAGTTTTCTACACGTGTATTGTAATCACACTAATTTGTAATAAATAAATTTTACACTATGCTGTGCTTAAATAGATAAGAATATTAGTATTTATATAGCACTACTTGTAAAAACACTATTGTATCAATTGAATCGAATTCATCTATGTGGATTGGTATAATTAGAAGAGGAGCAACTATAACGAGAATCGGACGAAATCATCAGAGCCATGTCATCGGGCAATCAATTTAGGTTTCTTTATTTCGCGCAGGTGATTACCGAAGAGATTTAATCCTCGCTCGCAAGATTTAATTATCGCGATCGTGGATAATTTGCACTCTGGAATAATAAGGTTCGAGGTTTTCTCATTACCAGAAGGCGCGAGGGGGCTCGCTTCGAGTCTCTCGTTAAGGCCTTTAAAAGAACGGGGCGGCGGAAAACTTCGAAGATCTCTTCGGGGGGTGAGTTCGCTGTCTGCCGCCCACCCGGTCGGTCGTCCCGCACCACCTCGTTATGGTATTATGAGGAGAACGCAGCTGAGCATGAAGCGGGCGACGAGGAAAAAAAGGAACGGGGAGAAAAAAAGAAACAGGAGGGGAGTAAAGCCCTTAACCGGGGTGTCCTACGATTTAAGTGCTGCGGCAGTACAAAACGCGCGAAATAAAGATTTTTATCGCGCCCGCCTCCGCAGACGTCGAACTTTAAAAAGGATCTGTAATTTCCGCGAGATTCCGTTAACGCGTCTCCGGTGCATTCGACTGTTCGTACGGTCTTTATTAATCCCTTCTTTCCAACACTCCTTCCCCCCTCTCTCTCTCTCTCTCTCTCTCACTCTCTGAAACATCCATTAGCGATTCAGTGAGATGACGCGATTTACTCTTTATGCTACTGATGAGCCTTTGAGGCTCTTTTCCGGCTCGTCGTTCCTATCCCATTAAAGTGATCAGATGATATGTATTTTAGAATTAATCATGTAGATTGTCTTGAATAATGTGATATAGATTTTTTCCTTAATAGATATTGCATTTGATAGACTAATTTATTTAACTGATAACCTATATCTCGTTAAAAAAAAGTCGTTTAAGAGAAAAGATAATGTCGGTCTATAAGAAAGTGTCTTGCTTCAGACAGTGGTTCTGTCATAGACGATGAAAAATTGTGTTTATCGAGGCGCTGTTTGCTTTTTGCTGTACACCTTGCACGTAGATAGTTCAAACATTCGAAGTGTCACGGAATATTTGAATTTGAAATGAGTTCTTCCCCGGACAACTTCGGAAGCTCTCGGTATATATTTGGTAGTATACTCAGATATACTGGAAAAATCTCATACACCGTAGAGTGTGCTTTAAAAATAAAAAAGATAAGTTTCGATGCAGAAACGATGCGCATTAAATAAAGTTACGAGACATTTCCTAAGATGATTTTCAAGAAATAAATCAGAAATTTCTTGCACGACAGTATGTAAAACTCTAAATATATTTCTGCAAATCTTTAATTAAAAGTTTACACGCAGTTGCTTTTTCGCATTCGAGGAGTGAACTCCATTAGAAACATGTTGTCGAAAGTCCACGAGTCTGAAACCTATTGATTTCAACCAAGTTATCGGTTTTCCAAGAGAGAAAATCCACTACCCCGAGATCTCGACAATTTCGAACTACAACGATCTCATTTAATCACCCTCTTTAGAATCGCATTAAGCGCGATTAAATGTACAATCCTGCAAACACGCGTCGAGTAAAGGTCGAAGCAAATAGGTCAACTAAAAAACGTAAAGAGGGAGACTGTTACAAACCGATATGTAAGTTTTTTAAATGTGATTAACAACAGGTTATTTCCCAAGTATATTTGCGTTCAAAAATTAACTTAAATAAACTTGATGGGTATTTTAGATTAACATCCAACAATTGAGTATACAGTCAAATAGATTCGAGCGATAGCTAAATTTAATTGACGCGTGAAATATGAATGCGTGTAAATCTCTGCGAGCAAGCAAACGTTAACAGCCTAACGTTGAAAGAAGTTAACGAGATCGCGGAACCTATTTCATAAGCCAAGAAACGCGCGCGTGATCGGAATCTCGATGCAGTCAATGCCGTGGTTGCGAGCACAGTTCCCGATTGCATTCTGATCCTAATAAGGGAACGTAAATTAAACCACGTTCGGAAGACTTTATGTGCCTTGCGAGAATTCACATTCGTGCAGTTTCGGTTAAAATAAAGGGAATGCTCTAGTGCTCGCTGCAGCAGGAGACGAACGCGGCAATTGTCCTACGCTTCTCGAGACTGGGGGACTTCCGTTTACAAAATAAACGCCCACGGCGAAGGATACACTCTAATAATTTGCATGCGCAGTTTCGCCAAGTGCCCGAATAACACGAAGATGCCTCCAAAGGTCTTCACGTTACGTCAAAGGTACGTGCAAGTTTGGAGATCACCTGAGCGCGGGCGCGTGCCCGACTTGAGCCCGCGAGGCAAAGCAAATAATTACACGGACTGGTGAAACGTCAGGCATGACGGATCGGTTAAGAAACCACGTCGGACCTGTGCCAGCGTGGTTACCGGTAGTGTGATAAGCAGTGGTGAACCCGATAATTAGTTCACGGAAGTTTGACCATTGTTATGCGAGTCTGCGTCACGCGACCTGCTCTATAGCAGTCGTTAGTTATCAATGCAATCTTGATCTGGTATTTGAAATTGGGTTGAAATCGATAAACTTTCAAGTGGCGATGTTAGAAATACGAAGGAAAAAGGTTTACAGGTAAATGCAACCGCCTTTCCGATCTGTGCAGCAAACAAACCCAGATCCACCAAATACCAGTCTTAAATTATAAGTAAGTTCTCGGTTTTACTGCTGTTATTGAAAGTTCCCTCAGAAAACTTTCCTTTGTTCAGCTTACGCCAACTAACCGAATAACACTTCAAGCGTAAGAGACGGGAACTTACAAGTACTACTAATTACATTTAATAATGTTTATTTGCTTGCTTTTCAATTCTCGACGAGTTTTACTGGTCATTAAATCTGTAAATCTGTGGTTTTAGCTCTTTAGATTCCGCGCGTAGTTCAAGCACGTTAAATGATATACAAATAGACCCGTTTACAGATATAATTTTATACTTATAGAAACGATAAATTATCGTTCGTTTGTCATAAATATAAAAAGAAATCAATATATAAACCAAATTTCTAATATTTTAACTATATATATTTTCTTAATATCTTATCAACTATTCATATAAACTTAATAAAATCTTTTCTAACTGTATTAACTTGTTACTCCAATTTATGCAGTACCAATAGAACCAAAGAAAATCACGATACTTCTATAGTTAATACCTTCATATTTCTCGCGCGAGATATGTCAAGTCTCAGAAGCATTCAAGCGCACTAGTAAATGACGCGTCTCTATCGTATGCGTTCCAGCAGCCCATTTCTCGCTCTCCCGAAGCTATATAACGAGAGTGACAAACGAGGCTATTGGAAGCACTCGTCGCGTTTCGTATGACTGCATCGTGTCTAAATATATTCAGCAGTTCGCGCGTTCTTCCCCGATGGCGAAGAGATGGAACAGACGCGCAGATGCATGCAAATATATCGCTCGACGTATCAAGCGCGTAGCGCATGGACAGTAGATAACGGCAAAATTACGATCGTGATATAAGAAACAAGATCAAATTTAAAAAGTCTATAGAGATTCATTAATGTTCATATCTATTCAGCCAAAGATAAATTCGTTGTCGAATTAAAAAAGTATTTTTCTGCATTTGTCAGCGTGAGTGAATATACTCAAGAACTCCGAAACCTACTATCAAATACTTTAAAAATAAATTCTTGATAAATGTGACGACGGTCGCAAACGCAAGTAAAAATACCGTTTGCCTGTTGATGACAGATTGTTTAAATTTTGAATAAATTTTGTAAAAAGAACTTTGAAAGCTTTCGTTTATTCACGAGATTTACGGTTTGACAATAAAGTTCAAATATAATTACAAAAATTTAAATTAAATTTTAGATCTTACCGCAACTACATATTGTAACTTTATAATGTGAAATTTATTTTAAAATTGTCATATACTCTATTATACATTTGTACATTTCTTAAACTTTTTAAACTAATTATTTCAATTATTCTTTGAAATATATTTAATTGCTGCACAGTTTGTATTTTGCTGCATTTTAGTGAGAATTTGCCAATTGACATGTTTCAAATGAAACTTTTATATGTTGTTAATGAGTATTCTCATTCAATACTATTTACTCGTCTGTTTCATGCGCGATTCAGCTCGTGCGCAAGTAAACACGTTTCACAGACCTCTAACGAAGAACACGAGCCAGGTTGTGTACTTAACTGATTAACAGAGTCGAGCTTGTAAAGTGCGCTTAAAGCCGAACACACGTCTTTCATCCTACAGAGTGTAAAGCTGCCCTCGTTCCTTACCACTACTAACCTTGCCACTGCTATAGTTTGCTCCTTTTGCCCATTACAATTGCTAGTAACTTAATTGATGATGTTGCGTTAATGTTAATTTTATAATTATGATTTCTCTTAGAAACTCACTAAAAGAGTTTTTCTATTATTGCCAAATATATAATACTTGTCTTTATAATATTAAGAAATAGAGTAACAGACTCGTTATTAATAGCAAAGACATTAGAGAGTAATTTTAATGCAACTGTATTTGTTAATTGTTCTTACGGTCACACTTATTACTGGTCAACATCTTCGCTCGTTATTAGTAGCAAAGACATTATATAGGGGATAATTTAAAAACCGCATATTTAATAGTATAATCTTCAACAATTGCGTTATCTACATCCATTTGTAATGCAAGTGTATTTGTTAATTGTTCTAACGATCACGCGCTGTCAACATCTTCGCTCGGCACGCTATCATGTTACTACTTTATGGACAGATATTTCACGTGCAGTTAAGAGAGAAGAATTAAGAGAGAAAGAAGGAAACAGAACGTAGCAGTCACGCGACATCATAATCTTATCAAAAAGTAATATAGAAAATTATTACCTTGCAATAATATTCAGCTTAAAAACAATTTTGGAAGTAAAAATATTGAACTTGAATTTAATAAAATACTTTTACAATTTCGTTAAAATAATATATCTTACAAATTTTACCATTGAATTAAGTATGTAAGCAATAAACTTCTGATTTATTACTCTACAAACTTTTGCTTTATTTTACGATAAAATGTTGCTTTAAAAGAGATTTGATTAATGTGTGAACAACAATTCGCGCTGGTTTAGCATGCAATAATGATCATGTTGTATACCCGCGAGTTAGGTACTCGTAACTGACGTTATATTCGAAAGCATCATTAATATGTCAGTAGTATGTACACACATACACAAAGCTCTAACGCAAGAGAAACTATTACGCCTGTCACAATCAACGTTCAACGAGAAGGTAACGGCCGCGACGACAAATTAGTCAGTTGCATCTTTTATAACTAGCCTGGCATTATGCTGATGCTGTAATGATCATTAATTCGTTTACAATCGGAAACACCTGCTAATATTTGCAGCTTCGAAGACTCAAACTCGTGCGCGGGAAATGGGAAACCGCGAGTTGGCAACTCAGTTAAGGTGAGCAGTTGAATGCGTCAAATTAGTTTACACAGCGAATTGTCCCCCTCCAGTTCGAAATACTGATATTACATGCTCGGTTTCGGCATTGGGTAATAACAACATCGCGAATGCAACATAATAAAAAGTTAACGTAATAAAACGTAAAATTATGCCTCTACGTTTTATTTATCAAATTGATAATTTCAAAAATACAAATCAAATATAAAATTTTATTATTTTTATTTTATACAAATTTTTACTTTCTTTCTTATTTTTTTATTTAAAAGAAAAAAGGCATAACATTAAGATTTTAATACATGTATTTATAATAAAAAAAAGTCACATTATAAGTCCAATAAAAAATGCTGTAATTTTAAATGCTGGTAAACTATTGCCAGATAAAGTCCGATAATAAATTATGTGTATAAAGTAAAAAAAGATGAAATTGTGCAAGTTGAAACTTGCACATTGCTTCCTCATAGTTATTAAGTGTGCAAGTTGATGAAGCATTATTTTTTTCAATGTATAATTTTCAGTATTTATTTGTGTTGGCTTCCTCATAGAGGAAGCTTTGTGTGCGAAGGTTTCTACTTAAACACTTAAAAACTCTAATCAAGCAATGTGCAGGTTTCTACTCGCACACCTAACTCTTTAAAAACTTAACCTCTTTAAAAATTTCAACCAGGTATCTAAAAAATTGTAGAAGTAGATGCGTGTACAAAAAATCCGTACACACACACACACACACACACACACATACATACATACTTCCGGACATTTTTTACTAATACGATTTTTCGAGATAAAACCGAAGCTATCAAATATGAACATTTTAACTCGATTTCAATTATTATATAAATTAGAAACTGTATGTATAATTCTCCGAAATTTCAAATGTGTGTAACACGAGATCTAATCAATCAAATTTTAATGAATTATATATGAAATAGGGGTAGAAAAAACTCAAAAATATAATAGAGTTAAAAATAGATCGCTATCTCAAATATTGAGAAAGATGCAGCGTAAAACACATTTTTCAAAAAAATGAAAATCTGCATAAAATCTATACCGTTTTATGGATTTTAATAAAATTTGAGGAGGACATACTTTCTATGATACTCTATTTGTGTGCCAAATTTCAACCCGGTATCTAAAAAATTGTAGAAGTAGATGCGTGTACAAAAAATCCGTACACACACACACACACACACACATACATACATACTTCCGGACATTTTTTACTAATACGATTTTTCGACATTTTAGAACATTCTAAACCTATTTCCATCAAAATCTCGAAAAAAAATTTTTTCACCATCACAAAGCTTCCTCTATGAGGAAGCAATAATACGTGTGCTTTTGCCGAGTTGCTTATACTTGTCGCGCTTGCTTCATTTTCATTCTCCTGATTCATTGATTGCAAAATAAAAAGAAAAAGAGATCGTACAAGAGAATGCTTAATTCTGCTCGATATATTCCCTTCCTGTTGTCTGATCCGATCGCCGTCACGCGGCGTTTACCACTGATCTCGTTAAAACTTGAAGTCAGCCCCGAACGTCCCGCCCAAGCGAATACCGGTATCGGTTTTTCTCTGCCAACGGCCTGACGAACGAGTACGATAAATTTTTCACGTCCGCGGGAACATGGAAATGAGTCGTCCTCGCGCGGTAGTGTAATAATAAAGACAGAAGGTTATATCTTCGAAACTTTAACAAGCGCTGAAATCAGAGGTGGTTTGCGTGTCCTGAATTTCCATCAGTTAGAGTTCTCCGTGTCGCGCGACGAACCGCTTGTACAATGAAGCGTAATAAAAATATGTCTCTCATATAAAAAGGACATAAAAAGTTTTACAAGACGTGGATAACGAAATGACTGTCATAACGTGCAGCGCTTTATGTGCAGCGATACTAAATAGTTCGGCCTTGATCGAACCGACACCTCGTAATATCGATCCATTGTTATAACGTATGATATCGAAACGCTGTAAAAAAAAAAAAATCGCACGCATAGAAAAATTGGGAAAACACAAGCAGCGAGCTGTAAATCCTCTATACCATACATATTGCTGTTTATTTCTATACACTTTTATCCAGTTCCATCTCTCTGATAAAAATTTGCATAAATTTGTACAGTACGCTGAATTTACATGAAAAATATTACTATTGGATTTTGAGCGATGGTAAAAAGTTACATACACATCATATTTCGGAGTTGCCATCGTCCCTCCCTCTATTTTCGAGATTGCAGTTACAAACGGTCGCGTCGTTGACAGGGCCGACACCAAACTTCTCGTTGATGTAAAGCGCAAAGATAGCGAGACAGACAGATAAGGAGAGCGAAGAAAGATGAGGCGCTCACGTAATACCGATCCGGCGTCAATGCTCGACATGATCAATCGCCCCCACGTACCGAGTGGAAAACGTGATCCAGGAACAATATTGCGGCGGTGTTCCTACTTCGACCTCGCAATTTCCACCCCTTGACGGTGCTCATCGCTCGCCCGTACCCCGTCGATTCGTCCCTCCCAGAAGAATTCCGCGCCGCGCTGCTCCGTTCCGTTGAGATGAAATCCTTATGAAAAATCACCGAGAAAACTTATGCCTCCCACCATCTCCTTAGCGAACCAAGGAAACCCGAGAGATAACTTCAAGTCGTTGGATTTCGCGGTTTCTGATGGCGCAACGAACTTGCCGTCTACGTTGGATAGAAAAGGAAGAGAGAAAAAATTATTCATGATAATTATCATCATGTCATGCAATAATACAATTAATATTGTTTAATGCATAATGAATATATAATACCTACATTATCATAAATTTCAGATTGTAAGGTAAACGTACCAGTGTCCGACCACATTGGAGAAAAATATTCACACAAGCCTACAAGTAAAATTGCATTTCACAAATTTCATCGCGATTCAGTTGGTCCCTGCACTTGGCATTGATTTTTAATTGATATGGTTGAATACTCCGTTAGCGAACAGATATTTTTCGTGTTTTTTCTTTGCCTTCACACAGTAGAACGAGCTTCACTCTCGCGCGCACGTTGCATGACTTTACGCTTCTCATCACTCTTTCATTCTTACCGTCGTTCGCTTTTGTCGATTCCTCGTCTGGCTCGGTAATCTACCGATGCTGTCGCTCAATTGTGCGTTCGAGCTCTCGTCATCGGCAATCAGCTGAACAATGTTCCATGTCTATCACGTGTACGACGATATATAGATATCAGACGTATAATCATATATAAATTAACGTAATATGGTAAGTCACTTACACATAAATCCTGCGTGGTAATTCAAACAAGTCATTGCATTAATATGATTTGCTTGTTTGACAGAGATTGAATTAAATATGATAGAAGCTAATTTAAGATTTACATATGCCGCAATCGATTATTTTTCTCGTATTACAAAAATATCAACAATGTAAACAGATCAAAAGAGAATTGTTTTCTGCAGGATCTTCATTTAAATCGGCATTCCAAAGTAGAGGCGAACCAAGCGAAAAGGTCCTTCTACTCTAGGTCCATTCGGAATAAAAGGGGGAGCGAGTGTAAGGTAGTCGGGGCATGACGAGTTTTAAATTTCCCTCGTCGTTCCGCGGTCGGGTATCAGCTGGAGGGTCGTAATGCCAGCAAAAATCCAATATCGCATTCAATAAGCCACGCCACGCGAAAGAGATTCAACCGCCTCCGACCCTCAGACCCCGCTACCGCATAACGAAACCACGAAGAGCATCTTCGACGCCTTCCGATCCCTGATGACTCTTCCTAGAGTCCAGGAAGATTTTTCACTGTCTTCCGTGAATTGACTGGGTTATTTTGTCGGCGAAATGGCTCATCGAACATCGAAAGCCACGGGACTTCGATGTCGCACGATGGACGATTTTATTTCATCGGAAACGAACGACGATGACGACTACGTAGTCATACGCGTAACGGAAATAACGCGGAAACCACAAACAATAGTGGAGGGAAATTGAGAAGAGAATTGAAGAGGCCATCGCCGTTCCCTAGCTCGATATTTCTGGAAACGATTTTATCGGAAATGTTTTTTCTGCGACAAAACTCGAGTTTCCATGTATGTGACCACTATACTATACAATTTGTCATAAATACTCGATCAATGCGGGAATCTCTTTATCAGAAATTATATATGATAAAAATTGCCAATCTTTCTATGTCATCGTTGCGGTAAATTATCAAAAAAAATTTTATTTTATTATTAATTTATAATAATTAATATCTTTTAACCATACTTCTGTGCTTCTGTTTTATTCTACTTTTCTCTAAAATATTTTTTCATTACGTTAATTATACAGTTTTATTTTTTAAATAAATATAGAATGCTAGGAAAAATTCAAGTTATTTTAAAACGCGGCGCAAACATAAAAAATACGTATCTGTCAATGCATTGCGGCAAATCGCGCGAATCAAATAAATGTACGGATTGGAAAATCAACCGGTTGTAAACCGACTGCATACGCACGTCGTTTGCACGTTAGCTCATATCCATTTACAAAGTTTAAAAGCCCCCCCTTTCCCGACACAACGGTAATAGGGGAGCAAAATCAGAGTCGAGAATACTGCGCGATGTTTGGTGGTTAACCATTGGCAAATTACTGATAGTCGTATGTAACTACGTAGTTATTTTATAATTGATATGATAAACCAAAATAATTAAATGTCTATATTGTTATTCATACACAACGAACGCATATAATATCATGTATACACGAATATTGCGAAGACATTTGCGTCTAATTGTAAGTAAATTGATACAGTCGAATGAAATGTATATTCAGAAATTTCGTGCCTTTTTATTATTAATTTATTTCCAATTTTATTGCTTCAGCCATTTCATTAAAAAGGAGACATTTTAAAAGTATTTGTTAATCGACTTTGAAAAGATTGATAATAAGAGAGCCGATATTTGTGAATCAATATCACTTTACTGCAATTTCAACGTGTAACAATAATTGTGGAATACAAGTAAACTATAATAGATATCATATACAACGTACGTGTCTAAGTTAAAAAGTCGTTACTTCCATCCAATAACGCGCAGAGATGCCGGATAGTTTTCAACGAGGTCGTCTTAGCGTCATGTTATAGCACAAAGTCACTTAAGAGTTGGAATTACGTTCAGATCTCTGTACTTGAGACGCGGGGCTCCCGGCTGTTATCTTACAAGAGAAGTACGTCTTATTCTTGGTTATCGATCGAGAAACCATTACTCATCTACGTTGTCGAAGGCAAGAGAAAAAAGGACTGAGAAAAACGAGCGTGAGGATATAATCCGCGGCTCCATCCGTGGAGATAAGAAGAAAACGTTCCTATCCCGTGTTCATATCGTGTAGGTACTACTACGCGAAGTATTGTGTCTCGTCAATGAAATCGATTCGATTTGATTTTCCCGTACAACGGCGGCACGACTCCTCTTGCTTCGTCGGCCATGAATGAAGGAGCAGCTCGCGCTCGCTCGCGCTTTGTCATATTTTACGCGCCCATGCTCCCGTGACTTCGCTTCACCGAGCCCCGATGCCAAGAATACAGAAGCAAAAAAGTCAAAATGAAATTTCAGCACGCCCAAGCGAGCCGTACAAAGGGTTCATTGTGCGTCATACGCGTGCCCCGCTGCACTGCATGCGCATCGGAGCGAAAACTGTGTTAAGGGAGAAAAAGTTATCTTCGGTTCTTGAGAAAGCGGCAGCAGGAGATTTGAAATATCGACTATGCGCCACCCACCAAGTGTTTGTTTGAGATATCGACTGCGTTTGGCGCGCACAAATATCCGTACGGTTTTATATTTTCAATTTCGTTTCCTACTATTAGATACACATTACGTTACTTTTACGTGGAATTTGAAAATAAGAAAAGTAATGCAAGCATTTATTTTCTGAAATGGGAATAAGTGCAGTTGGTTTGTTCTGATACGTACTTTTTATTCAAAGAAAATACGTATCTTTTGCGAGAAACAATCTATATTAATTAGATTTTCTTTCTCTTTAATATTATATGTATGGAAAACCTACCATGGACATTAATTTCACGAAACATTTATGCCCGAGAGTTGATGCAATAAACAGATCTCAAATACCAAAGCTCAAATATCAAATATGTAACATGTGTATTTAATGGAAGCTACTGCTTTGGTGTACTAAAATGTTTAAGACACGCCTCTCCATTAATAAGAGCATCAATATCAAACGTAACATGTTACTTGAAGTGTCAGTGTCCAATGATATAGAATGATGGTACACAGTAAAGACATGTCTTACCAGTCTTACATACGTAAATACTGGTAGTCGGTTTCCACCGAAGCGCTTGAAGCGAATGTATTTTCATAAAATCGCGTATTAGAACGCAAACGTTTCCTTCGCCATATGGCGTCGCTCGATGCCCGTGCGCTTCTACCGTACAGTTTCAGAAATTCTGATAGCTGCTCTCCTTTTATTTTTGCTTTTGCGCGAGTTGTGGGGTTACGAGAGGTAATGAACGGCGAAAAATGGGATAGCCATGGCGAAATAAGGCTATCACTATGCATTCAACGCCCGGTAGCAGCGGCTGTGTCCTAAACGAGGGACATTGAAGAAGGGGATGCTCTCGGGAATGTAAGGCGGTGTATCTCGAAACTACTTGATTTCATCAGTCGTAATGTCCTTCTTTTAAGCAAGAAATTTCACGTCTCTCGCGTTAAATTGACAGTATTCAAGAATTCAAACTGTTAATTGACGCTTTTAAAGAATATATACAAGTACGATAAAAATAATATTTCTATGCAACAAAAATTTTTGTTATAAAATTAATATTAATATTAGTAGCTCGTTAACTAGATACACCTACCCTACACTTCTCAAATTAAATGCAATCTTTTTTTATTACATGTGTAACGCGTAATAAAAAATCGGTCGGTTGTGGAGCGGCATACTGATGCAAGAGCATATATATAGGAGAGATACAACACCGTAGGTAACAATAAATGGTCGCCGGATGCTTCCGGCATTTCTCTTTATTTCAGCATCAGCGATCAGCCAATGGCGAGCACCATGAGGAATTGTGTCAGCTTGCCCGGAGTTAAAACGGCGCTTCCAGATGCGGAAACTCGTTTGGAGAACAAGCGGTATTTGTCTAGCCACGAACGTAAGAAACAAATGACGGTTTTCTTTACAATATATAATTTCAAAAAAATTCAGGCCAAAATGTTTAAATTGTACATGTATATAAAAGCAATAATTGCTTGTTGGAAAACTTTTATTGCCGATAAAATTTTTTAAATATAAGATTTCTATCATCGCAAACAAAAGCTCAGTCGATTACCTATAACGCGATTAGTGCGAGAACATTTCTAATATTTAAAAGGTAAAAAGATATAATGTATCTGAGAAGCTTCGAGTGATAACGTGCTAATCCATAGGGAGCAAATTTGACAACCGTAATTAAAACAGGTCATAAATCTTCACAGTCTTTCAAATTGTTTAATATAAAAAATAAATGTAGATAAAATCAAAAATATAAGATGTACATATGCTATATAAATTCTAGATATTATTAAGTAAATTGATATATTGATAATATACGTAATTATTATACAGTGAAGAATCACAATATAGTTAAAAATGTTTTTATACAATTAAATGTGATATGTTCGCTTCGTCCTGTGTCTTCAATGTTATAGCGATAGAACAAACTTTTCTATGTTTTTCTTTGACATAGAATAACGAACAGCGAGATAAATGGAAGCGATCCGCGTATCTCATACGAAGAAACGTGATCGTACTATGTAATTGAAGCGACAGTCAAAATACAGAAATATACGCAGCAAGTTGAATACTGGCGGAGAGGAAAATGAAAGGGAATGTACGAAGTTGCAATGGTTACTGTATTAATTTTATTTAGTAGACTGTAAGAATCAGCTGATTGTGAAAGAACGTTAAATCCGACTTGTAAATCTACTTTTTAAACGTTGTTCGTCGTTACGATATGACAAATTGTAAAATTTTTTTTACTAAAACTGTGTGTATTGAAAAATGCTGGAATGTAGTCAGACAATTCATAATGGGAGCATTATTTTGTTACCTATATTCAAACGCCGTACAATACTTACATCAAAGCTAGTCTTTCACTCTGCAATTAACAGATGTATTAAAATCAACAAATAAAAGTTTTCTGTGGAGTTAATATTACTTACTACACTGAGAAAAAAATACTTGAAAATTTATTTGTAGGATATAAGGTTTATTTTACAGAAATAAATCTCTTATTTAAATACGGCGAAATAAAGTTTTATTTCTAGTAAATAAACCATATATTTAATTTTTGAAATAAGTATTATTTATTACAAATAATTGTTTATTTCTTCGGCATGAGTTGTTTAACTGTAAACATTAAACTTTCTTTAATTTTTATAAATCAATATATTTCTGACAAGTAAATTAAATTTCACTAGATAACTATATATAGTATATATTATTTCCTCTCACAATTTAATTGTGAAGAAATCTTAGACACATTATACTTATGTGACGACCTACGCCACTCACAAAACGCATCCGCGCATTTTTAACTTGGCGGAATCATATGCATCTAGTTAGCGACGATGTTGCTATTCTTGCCTCGCAAGGGGTCTGTTTATATATTATGGCTGAATGTATTTTAAATACGAGCAACGCTTTCTATCATGCGCCGCCTAACGATGTCGTCGCGAATTAGTTGCTGGTATATATAATTCCGCCGTGTTAAAAATGCACGGATGTGTTCTGTAAGTGGCATAGATCGCCACAATTTACAACAATGGAGCAAGATTCTAATAAGTAAATTTGCAATATAAGATATTACTCATTAGAGCAAAGTGACGCCTTTCAATGTTAACACGTTAAAAACATTGATCCTCAGCCAACAAAGCAGAAAAGCAAAAGTTTATCTGTATATTGACAGCCGTCTTACTTTGCTTTAATGAGTAAGATATTATGTTGCAAACTTATTTATTAGATTCCGGCTTTATCGTTGTAAAGAACTTGTTCACACGAAGCGTTTTCTGCCGCGCGATTGCTGCCACGCGTTAAACGTTTGCACGAGACGTGCACTGTCGCGAGGCGAGGTGCGACAACGCACGCGTGTACGCGAGTCGACGACGAGCGTCTATACGATACGCGCTTTGCGGCATTTTAGATCTATATACGAAATTCGCCGTCGCGCGTACGCCGTTCCGCGGGTATGCACGCGTTCTTGCACTTTGTCTCGCGATAACGTGCGACTCATGCGAACGTTGACACACGGCGGCAATCGCACGGCATCCGCGAGACAGAAACGCCTCGTGTGAACAGGCTCTAAATGTAATGTGTTTTCGAACTAACAATTCAACTTAAAACACTGTACACTCAACATAAATCACAGACAGTCACCACAGAACGACAACGCACCGCGCCACGACCACCACTAGTCCGCCATATTGCACGATGTGAATCAGTAAGCTAGAAATCTAAGTTTGATCCAAACAAGTGAGCATTTGTTTCCAAGACGTAAATTTAGTTTCCGGAAATAAATGTCAATTTCTATAAATCCTATTCTATTATAACCAAGTATTTTGTTGCTATAAAAAAATGTAAGTTTGCCGCAAGTAGATTTATTTTTCCAGCTATAAATAAATAAAAATTTTTTTACAATTAATAAGAAAAATTAGGCATATTTCACAGAAATGTATATTCTGTCATCATAATCAAATTTTTTTATAGCCAACAAATATCGAAGAAAATATCACAAATAACATTTGTTTCTGAATATTTCGACTTTTTTCTCTCAGTGTAATAAAATGAAAGCTGTACATATTAACAGGATTAGTACTCCATGACTATCAACATCGATAGCAACACCCTGGCTGCCCTACGGCGTTACGATCGAAATTTATCACGCAGTAAAACGCGACGGGGCAAAAATCGTTCTGGCCTTTTTTCCATCATGGTTCTCACGGTCGTGACACCGCAACTCGAGCGCACGATAATTATCGCGGCGACCACTCGCGTTCGCGCTCGCGCGACACGTCGAGCGAAATCAATTAACGGAGATGGGTGGTGACCGGGACCATCGATCGATGAAACAAGCCGCGAGATCGATTGTATCGCATGTCGCGATCGAGTAATTAATGACTCACGGCACCGCGATTAAAGCTCCCGCGTCCACAGTCACCATGAATTACGGATGTTCGGCGCGACTTTGTGGGGACAGAAAAAGCGGAGATATCCCGGATAAAACTCTTATTAGAACGATACAGATCACATTGCTGCAAATAAAATCTGCGAACTGGATTACGGCTCTAATCATCACGAAATGTTTGGAAACGCGATAAAATATTGTAAATATAAAAAAGGATGAACGTATTAAATTAATAAATATTAATTCTGCTATCCAAACAATATATTTACTCAGGTTGTTTAATAATAATCTTTAATTACTCATTATTTAGCATGTATATAATACATTTTAATAAAGTATATGTGTTCTAATATAGGAATTAATATATTGTTACTTATTTATTATTTCGTAAACAATTATTCTTTCATTGAATAAAAAAGATATTATCTAATTGCACAGTGAAAAAAAATTAATATTCAGTTGTGTGTCATCGCAAACGTCGTAATTCACAAATGAGATTTTGAAGCTGCGTAATCTCAACTATATATCTTGAGCGAAAGAAATGCATCCCGGCGACGCTTAAAAGAGAGTGAGATATCGTCCCTTCATGATGTCCATCAGAAACGAACACGGTCGGCTTACCGTCCTTCGTATTACAGCTCTTACACGTAAAAGCGGTTAACTTCCATCGCTCTTTTCTTCTCCGCTTTATCTGCAAGGCAATTCTCACAAAAATACGGACGGTTTCGCGCGATTTCGTGAAATGTCTCACGTTGAAATCCCGTCATCTTCATTAAAACGATCTTTCCCTTTTAATGCGCGGCTGCCGTTCGCTTTCAATTTAAATTCTATTACTTGGCGACTTATTCGTGAAGGTGGGATTGCCAAGCTTGCGAGAGAATTCCTTTTACTTTCCATATTTAATGTAACGTGACGGCAAGTGCTTGAGAATAAAAATTTATTCCGAAAAATTAAATTATTCTAAGAAATTCTGCGCCCTTCTCCTCTTTATTTCTCTTATCTATTCTTTAGCGAGCGTCACATCTGCAATAACATTATGAATGTACATATAAATTTAAATCCACTTCATAACTTTGTAATATAATAATTTTATTATAACAAAAATTAATTTGTTAATAAAATAAATCATATCTAAACTGATCTCGCCGCATTCTTAAAACAACCATACACATCATGATGTCTTCATTTTCCATTTTCCCCAACAACATTAAAGTCGCACGACAAACTATGGATTGATAATATTATAACGAGAGACACCGCGATAAAACTAACTTCAGTTTGTTCGCTATATACTCATCGGAGAAAGAAGTACATGTATGCAAAACTCATTAACGAGATTGACCTCGAGGTGATTATAATTCACTATTCACATATTTCTACCAGTTTGATTATAAGATATTCTCGGGGATATTCTATTGTTGCTTTATTATTACACGTTTGTTAGCTTTAATTATATTTTTTTATAAAGCGCGCAGTGATTCAGTAAAGTTATCGTACAATTTATCAATGCAATTCTTTTTATATGTTTAATATATCTTCATCTGATTTTCATTGTAACAGTTTGTCACATCTGTGCGTGACATAATAAATGCATAACAAATAAATCGTGATTACATTCATCGGCATGTCAACATAATGAAATAAAACAATAAAAAATATAGAATAACGCCGAATTTATCCAGATTACGTCGCAATTTAGCACGATTGTGTCACGGTTTACATCCCGTTTTGAAAATAATGCTTTCGAAATATTTTTTATGCATATTCATCAAAACGTATATTTGATTAGCATGATTACAAATAAGACTGTTTTTTTTTCAAAAATTTTGGTACATGCACTGATGTATTGATTCCCTATAATTGAACAGCGATATCGTACAATTATTCACACAATCGTTAGCACAATCTTACTAATAGCGTACTTTTTATGTAAAAAACTATTCAATCAGAAAAGCCATCGAAACTCGATGCGCCTTACGCTTTTGTATGTGCGCATTCAAAAGATTTCCTCGGACGTTCTTTTTATTCCGCGCAATCTTACAGGTTCACTAGGCAAGTGGAACGAGCTGTCTTCAATTTCTTGAATTTCAAGAATCTGTCGCAACAAACGCGAGCACACGTAGCAACTGTAGAAAATTCTAAATAAAGGTAGCACAGATGTTGCATCAGACCATCGTATCGCGTTAGAGATCGAAATAGTGTCAGCTCTTTCCTCTTAGAAAAAGATTCAAGCAAAAGGTACGCTCGTATCTATCGCAGATCAAAAAGAAACATCAAGGATGGATTTAAGCTCCACGTCTTGAATAAGCAAGTGCATGAAAAGGTCCAATCTTGTAAGCTTTGTATAACTTTTTTTATCGTACATACATATACAACTTCAAAAGATTTACCTCGACGTACTAAAAAATTTTATTTTATACTTATCTCTCTTTAGAAATCTCTCATTATAATAAATAAAATCCGAGATAAAATCCGGTTTGTCGTGATGTAAATATATGATTTGTACATACTTCACTTCCGACATTACATTATAAGAAAAGAGAAAGAAGGTCGAAGACTTTCCTGCGCATTCATCTCTCTTAATATTATAGCGGCGTTAATGGAATTCCATGGTGAATATCATTTGATCGCTTGGTATTTTTTCGCGAAGAAGTTAATACCTTCAACCGAATAATCTTTACTTTCTATCAATCCTTATTTAGAACACCCCAGATAGAGCATCGATAAGTTTAATGGTACCGTTCGTTCCCATTCCGTCTCGATTGCTCCCAATCGAATATTTCAAGTGACTGCTATATCATCGTTTCTGACCAGATCTCTCATTTCACGTACGCGACCATATATGCTTGTGCGCGCATATGTGTGCAACACGCGCGTGCGGAACCCGGGGGCTTCTCGGGGCGCACTGTCGTGACCCTGAAGTGGGTCGTCCGCGACCCTGAACCGGAACCGAGAACGAAAGTGATGCCCCGTCGCGTCGCGTCGACTTGAGTCTTAAGCCTGTTTCACGCCTCCGCATCGCTATCGCGCCGCAATGTCGCAGTTGCGCAATCACGATCGCGAAACCACGCGAATAGAATATTTATAGAGCTATCAAGCCATACAGGAAAGACAGAGAGAGAGAAAAAGAGAGAGAGAGAGAGAGAGAGAGAGAGAGAGAGAAAGCGGACCAAAACGCGTACAGAAAACCTCGTGTGCTGAAATAGATTGATTAAAACGGTATTCTTTCTTTTACATTTTTATTTGCTGTACGGCCTCTACGGTTATATCCACAAAACGATCTTGATCAAACAAAAAACACGAGAGAACGTTCATAGTTTTGGCTGCCTGATGTTCATAATTATGAAGTGTACGTCAAAGTTTGAAAATCAATAGAATCAAATTTTTTCTAAAGACTCCACTCATGACGTTAGAGAGAAATTCCAATAGAAGTTTACAGTTATAATAAATGAATAAGGTCGCTGTTGCGGAAGTTGTATCTCTAATGACGAAACTGTGTAATCGGCATATTGAAATTTGAAATAAATCAATAAATTTACGAGAAGAGTTAACATTATGCATAATTTGCGTTCTATTTAGCATCATAAAACATATCTGCCTTAGCATCCAATGACTAAATCAAGTTTGCAATTTTTAATTTACAGAACCAAGACATCTATAGAAACTCGCTAGGTTGGTTGTCATTTCGATCAGTAATCGAGCAATAACAGTGAGATGACTGAAACTTTAAAGTTGAGTAATTTTGCATCAATCAATCCATATGCGTACCAAATTGAAGAAAGTACCGTAAATGCATTAGGGAAAGAGTAGAAACCGCAAATAACATGATCCGCGTCGTTATCCGCAGCGTACTCTCGTGGAATCATTCTCGCACGAAGCGCTACGAAGGAAAGTAAATCGTTGTCGCGTGAAATGCGAGGCTTCTTCTTTAGATCATGGCAAAATCCACGCGATTTATAAAGGCGCACAAAACTCATATAAAATTAGAAATCGTGAGAGACATGCCCTTCCTGAATAATCTGCGGCCAATAAAGCGGAATAATTAACGCATTTTGTCTAGTTGCGTATAATTAATCTTGGCTTTCCCCAGAAGGATTTATTTATAAAGAATTTCAATGGCTGACTTTCGCGAAATCAAGTGACGACTATATATAAACATTTTTTAATATTATATACATATTTTTGTTCCTTCTATTTTAAAAGAAGATTACGTGGAATTAGTTTCAACTATTCTACTTTTGCTATCGTAAGACGATTACGTGCAAGTTTTACAGCACGGAATCGTAAAAAATTTATAGAAAGAATGGACAAATAGACAAATAAAAAATGCAATTCTGCCAGCATCCAAAAATAAATATATAAGGTACAAACTAACGTCCTAAAATATCTACCCAGACATGAAAGTTTATTTTTACAATCTCAACATCTTTTTATGAAAGTACACTTAAACAAAATGCGATATAATTATTAATATATATTTTTATCTAAATTTATAAATATCATAATATATATGTTTCACGTTATAATATTTTCTTCTTTAAACAGCTAAAATAATATTACGGTTAAAATAAAAGTTAGGGAAGATAAATTGCAACCTCCTCTTTATACCTTAGGAAGAGAGAAGGATCTTGGGACGCCACAAAAATGACAGTAAGAAAGCAAATCGTCGTCGCGTAAAATGTAAAACTATGCGACTCTCTTATGCTTCGTTGTGACGAATTTCACGGTAAATAAAGTGCCGCTGAACACCGGCAAGTAGTGTAGAATAAAGAATAAGAAAAGAGATCTTGCAATGGGAGTAATGTAAGATATAGACCAACTGAAACAGCGCAAAGGAAAATTTGTAAACAGATTGTCCTCTAATTAGCAAAATTGTCATCCCGATTAGCAAAAATGGAAAGGTTTATTAAAGGCTTTATATCTTATATCCAATTACAAATGTACGTTGTTATTAATTTTTTTCATTGATAAACACAACATACTAAAATTATATTAAAATAATGAGTTAAAATAATGAATTGCTATTTTATTCTAATTGTTATCAACTTGTATAAATCAGCAGTTATTAATTAAATAATTATACTAAATCACATCTTTATGAAAACGATTCCAGAAGTTAACATACCTATTTTTCTCGAATGATGGACAAGTATTGTTTATTAAATGTAATTAATAAATAATATTTATTACGAGCAAGAATTCAATGTGGGAGAAAAGACGGATGGGTAAAATGTCTGTTACGATTACGATAAAAGCCAAAACGCAGTGATGCGTATAATTAAAAGAGCAACCACGACCTCTACGAAAATGTACGTCTCGGCGTACTTTCTGACACACCAGTTTTCGGAGAAATCGCTTGAAAAAAACGTGATGGTAGGTAAAGAGAAAGAGCAAGATCTGACAGAGATTGGCTGCTTGCACTCGGAGCTCATACATCTTGCTCGTAGCGAGATTCCGCCTCCCTTTCCGGCGCCGCTAACGTTAACTCGGGAAGAAGAAATGGGAAGTTGTACATATATCTCCCTCTCCTCGCAGATATCCCACCGAAAATTAATTGCATGTTGCGCGGAACGTAATTAGTAATTTTGTTCTAATTAGGGGAAATTACTCCCGAGAGTGCACACAGGAAGGAGCCCTCGTCGTTATTTATACACAACGAGCCGCGAACCGTACGAATGCGAGATAGAAGATTCATTGTAATTAGTTTTCAATGCAAGAGTTAAACCTCACAAATAGAGAACTGCATTAAAATGATAATAATAATTGGGACCATGATAAATATCTGTAGACTATCATAATTGGATAATAATTATCAATGAAAACCAAATCCTTGTAATATAATCGAACATATAATAGATCGAGTAATAGATGAAACTTATTGTTACATTACGATTGAAAGATTTCATTACAAAGACAAATCGATTCACAAAATTAAGTAGAAATTAAATCAGAAATAGAGAATTATCATAGATACACTAAATTTGTTTCATGTAAAGAATAAATAAATTGTACTAATTACATATTCAACTTGATTACTTGATTTATAACGAGCGTTTGATTTTCTAAATTTTAACAAAGAAAGTGTCAGATTTGATACAATTTTTCTGCATATTTACAAGAGAACAGTGACCTAATGTTTCTAGCACGACTTTGGATAAAAAGATGTCCCGCCGCTCGCTATGATTTATAGGACGTGGATGACGCTTGTAAAGCGGCCATTGTTCGGTCTTTTTTACAACGACAGCTCCCCGCGCAATTGTTCCAGCACGAAGGGTGCATACTATTTTGAGCGTAGCCTGTCAACGACCGAAAATCGGCGAGGAGAGTGTTGGTAGGGGTGTTGATAAATGACCGGTATAAATGCGTGCGGCCCGCGTTCGCGGCTATATAAAGACGCGTTACTTCTCGATCTATGCTGCTAATTAAAGATAATTGCCCACGGCTGAGTAGCGATATGAAAAATAGGTGAGCGATAATTATAATATTTTTTTAAATCTATGTTATGCGTAAAGATAGCCTATATTCATCTTTATAAATATTGAATAGACAAGAACGATTGAAGACAAAATAAGATTATGCGTTAAAAAGATAGTTTAATTGCTTATTATAAAGATATTGATGCAATAAATAAAATACTACGTTTATTATTGCATAATTCTTTTTCATTAACTCTATCTCCCTTTCCATGCATGTATAACGATTAAACGATTTATGGATTTAATATTCGCAGATTCAATTCTCTCGTAAGCGAGGTAATCGTATTTATTCAAGTATGATATGTCATCTAATACATTAATATAATATTTCTGCAATATCCGAGTAGTCTGTTGATATTCAATAAACGTATATTTAAAGATATCGTAATCAGATTCCATTAACTCGTGAAACGGAGCAAATTGCAAAGCAAATAAAATTAATCCGACAAGAGAGAAGAAAAAGTCCCGCACTTTCGGCTTTGGGGCATTGTTGCGCTTTAATTAAGCAAACTACGGGAGAGTATCAGTGATATATACTTTCGGCTTTATTTTTTAATCCTCCTCTATGAATCTTGAATGTCTCCAGCTTCTTCTGATAAATGGACCCAAACCGCGTCAATATGTACCCTCTAAAGGAAAATACGATCCGTAGCTAAAGTAGAACGAGAAAATGCATTTGCAGAAGCACTAGCAACGATCACGTTGAATTTTAATCAGACCGCTAACAGGCATTCGGTGGCTAATTCAAACTTTTCTATTTTGTTTGGGACTGTCGTCCGAAATACCTCAAGAGGAACACCGCCGCCGCGCCGTGTCGCCGATACGGAAAAAATAGACGATCGAGAGGGGAAATTGAGCCACGACAATATAGCGGAGAGAGATATTATTCTACGATGGCAAAAACATCGATCAACCAATTTTCGAGGATATCGTTGCGCATAAGCCCTGGTCCGGGCTAAAGCTTTTTTTTTCTCTCTTTTTACAAAAGCGCGCGCGCACGCGTTGCACTGATGCACATTCGCGAATGCATATATAAAGCGTGGCTGCGCACAGAGTGACACACACGTATATACATATATATATGTATATAGAGCGCTGGCTTAACAAAGGCTGGTGCGATAAATCTCTTGGTTACGAGGGGGAGTTAAAAATTAACCCGCTTGATGCTACCCGGTACCGCCCACCGCGTCTCGGCTATTTGTCATGATCTACGGTTTATTGTCCGAAAGGAATTTCCCGGCAAGGAAACTACGCGGCGCACGGGGCGTGCATCGTGCATAAATTCGCGCGGAACACGCGCGAAGGTTTCGTCGCGAAATTTTCAAAATTCTTCTAGTGGATGGCAATAATAATCGGGTTCTGATTCGAAAAATTCAGATGTGCGTTTCAAATAATATACTCATCTTATAATACCGTAATTGTCTTTCTATATACATATCTCTAATAATACATTTTTCATATATTTCTTATTACATCGCTATAACTGCAATCTGCAATCTTGCAGAAACATGCACATTTCAAATTTTTCATAGACGTTTGTAACTTATCGCCTTTTCTGTCTTTCGTAAGGCAGAAAAAAGTCAGTTTGTTTAAAAAAAATTTCCAAGATTCTCAAATGTACTTTAAAATATCTTATACTTCCATTTAGCCGAAAAATATTGTGCCTCTTTTGAACTTGCACTTCACCACTTTTCAGACACAAGCGAGCTACATATCAAAACTATGCCATCCTCAACATCACTAGCTTTTTGACGTTTTTTTTTTTTTTATTTCACCGTGTAAGCACCGTGAAAAGCTGTGCGTTAAAAATAATAAACGAGAATCTACCGCACAGAGCGAGGCACAGAGTGGTGCTCGTCGCGCCGTCTACGGAGTATTCTATCTCGAGACCCCTCTTTAGATCGGAAACACTCCAAGCTCCTGCTCGATTTTCTTTAACGAGGGGAAGTCCCTCGATTCACGATTACTCGGAAACGGCTCATAAAATTTGGAATTCTTTTTTTCCGACCATCTCCAGAGACAGAGAGAATGAGAGAAGGAGAGGGGATTTAATCGTGATTAACGCACGCGAGAGAGAAATGAAATAAAATTAAAACGAATAAATACTGCGCACTGCAGTAATACGGTACGTTTCCAGAGCGTAGCTGCACATGCACAAACGTATACTAATATACAGAACACACTGCGCGGAATCTCCTTTCTCAACTCTTTTCGAGTTTTATCTGGCGCTATCTTTCTCATTTTACCGTACAACATTTTCTGTCTTGATCTCGCTACTATCTCTTCTGCTTTGTACTCTGAAACCATACATATATCCGCAACGATAGAAAACTCACGGCAAACATGCGCAAGAGAAGTATAGTTGCGGTTGCGTAGATGTCGGCCAAATATTTTACCAAGCGAGATATTTTTTTCGTGGAATATCGCGTTAATTCGCACGAGTGCCGAATGGTAGAGTTGGGATAACAGCGAAAGCTATTACGCATTCGTGTGGTTAAAAAAGAAAAAACACGCACATTGTACATGTCATACAGTGGTTTCAGAATGCACTCGTTAGAATGCGGTATGCAAGTGATTTTAAATAGAGGAAAAATACCGTAGGTATATGTAGAAACATTTAATAAATTAGCGTTATTATTATATAAACATAACAATATATCCATCTTTTCTATTTCTTAATATGTCACTGCTTTCTTTATCAAAACTATAACTCGATAACTTCCTCTTTTTTATCGTGAATCAATTTCATGAACATTAATCTATTAAAAAATATGTAAGTACTTGCAAATATTCAATTTACAAATGTCAAATTTTTTTAGGACATTCTATATGACGGAATTGTCATATTCTTTTAATATGCAATCACGATAAAAGCATTAAATAAATGAAAAATTCAAATGGACAACATAGTGAAATTTCTTTTACATATCCGGGTTCCACGTTACGGCTATATCTGATGGCAAAAGTATACTAGATATTCGTATGACAAGAGTGAAACATATTTTTCGCGATGGAAAATTGACGAGTTGAAAACAGGGGAGGTTTCTTCCTTTCAAAAAGCATATATACGTGCAAGCCATAAAAACCCGAGCATGTAATACCCTTAAAAATAACAAATCCGTGAAACATCGCGCGAATAATTCCATAAAAACTGAGACTGCGTATATAAAATAAAAGTTAATAAAATATTTCCATTTTATGATCTCTATTAAATATAATTGCAAAGTTAATTCCTTCAACCAACGTAATCACCAAAACTTTTATTTACTTTCATCGATCTATAATAATACTTAATTAGTAATTAATTAAGAATAAATTATAATAAAAGAAATATCTTTTTATAAGTCTTATCTTTACATTCATTCTATTGTCGTGCATCAAATATACTGTATTTACCGTTTGTATATTTTCTTTCCATTTTTCGTGGTATATTTGGGACAATAAAATATAAATTGTGACCAACTGCAATTTGGTGCGTAAATCACGCGACAAACTCGCTTTCGCGATATGAATCGTACGGAAAAAGAGGAAAAGCAGATGATGCGGGTAGCCATGCTGTTCGTGTCTGCGAATGCAACCGGCTCATTACGCGGCATGTTTACGCGTATGTGCACTGACGCTTTAACACTATAATATAATCGCCGAGCGGTGAATCCCACGGGAAAGCGAGAAAACACCGTGGGGCAAATCTCATCCGTGTGGCCGGACCAATTACGCTAAAACGTTGCCACAATGCTACGCTACGAAATGTACACCCACGAATATCATGCCCAGAATTATGGCAGGTATTAAGAGCATTAGGAAGCTATTGTCGCGTGGGCGCGCAACGTGCTATACCAAATGCCCGTGTAATTGTTCACCGTCGAATGATCAGGGATCGTTCGAAGCTAGCCCGGAACTTAACCACGTTTGAGTATAGGTATACATTTTAAGCTGCGATATACGCATCAAATTCTGCTTGCACGAAAATAATATTTACACATTTATAATTATAAAATATATACACGTTAGAATAAGATGATAACACAAGAGAAGATACGTCGGAGTTATGTAATAAAAATCATAGTAATTTTTCTGTCCATAATTAGGGGAGATTAGCATAAATTTCGCATTATTATATATTAAACTTTGTAAATGTTGAAAGTGTATATTTTATGGTCGCGCATATTAATTAGAATAAATTCTATGCAAGTTATATAAAGACGGCCGATTATATTTTGTATTATTCGTTTTATTAAAGCCGCGCGGATGAATGAGAAGAAGATATTAAACTCTTAACTTTATTCTCCTTCAAGAAAATATTATGACTGTACTTTCAACTTGGCTTATAATTTCATTCGCACCGGTGCTCATTGCTCCGCTGTGCCGAACTTTTTCTTACGTTTCCCATTTAATTACGGGTCTTTACATCGCCAGGACGATGTGGCCAGTGTTAAGCCGATCATCGTAATAATGTGGGAAAAGATACTTTGACGATAAAAGGATGTATGGCAAAAGCCGATGAAAGTTTAGAACAGTATTTTCTCCTCCTCGTATCAGTTATAATCCCTTGAAAATTTCATTTTGGTAGCAATCACAACAAATCGGCTTTACGTTTATGCTTGAAAGAATATTAATATATATCCTAAAACCATCGGTATTTGCAATGCGCGAATGAAAAAGTCTCGTTCTTTGCAAATAACATTTTTTTTTCACAACAGATAATAAGCCGCTTAACTGAACAGCGGCTATATAATAATATCTGCAAAAACGTTGTACAAAATTATTTTACGTACCGAAACAGAAAAATGAAGCAAACGAAATGCGGATAAAAAATAGAAGATAGAAAAATTTCATTAACATATGGAAAATAGTTCTAATTTTAACCACCCACGTCTTGAAGTAAATATTAATAAGATTATCCTCTTGTCATTTTTATAATTTCTTTTTGCAACGGACTGATTTTTAACCATAGCATATTACTCAATCGCGAGATAAAAATCTCTTTTAAGAACACGTGCTATGTTATAAATGGAAAGACGCCGGAAGGAAGGGCGTTTGCACCGAGTAAAATAGTTTAGTTATGCGAAGGAGAGCTGAGTGAGTACCGTGCAGCGAAAGAATTGAGAAAAAATATATTTGCCTGAGCGAGAACTCGATGCGAGAATTCTGAGGAGTAGCAACGAAACAGTTCGCAAAGCAAATGAGTTACTTAACGAAGGCTCAAAACTTCTTGAGAGTCACAAAAATATTTAAAAAGAAAGAATTAATTCAGAGACTACTTTTGCGCTGCAGTAGCATTTTCTTTCTAGAAACTTAAATTTCAAAACACAATCCGTACTCGTGCAATCATAAGTGAACATCATTATGTAAGCAAAACTTAATTAACTTGTTTGCAATTCAAATTAAAACAATATGGCGTGATTCTACTTGTATAAAAACAAGTAATGTTTTACTATATTATACCGAGTTTAATTTCTTTATTTAAAATTATAAGAAATGCTCAAATTAATTCACTTTATATTGCATAATAAAACATAATTATTTTATGCTGCGACAAATTCTTTCGCCAATTACACGACAAATCAAAACTTGTTTTTATTGAATGGAAAGTAAGTTCAAGCGACTTTCAGAGAAAATACCAGATTAGCTGTAATTCATCAAATAGAGAAAGATAAATGACGCTTTTTGTGAAACTTCACGACACAGCATTTGTCAGCACATCTCGTGTTAAAAAGCAAAATTATCGAAGTACTGTCGACTCATATATGTATTCCTCAAAGAATCTGTGCTAATATGGGACCGACTTCGCGTTGGCAGGCAGTTATGCGGCAGCTGGCAGAAAGAAGAAAAGTACAATTAAACCGTTCGTCGGCGCGCACGTTTTGCTTTAATTAGTCCAGATTTCTCTTAGCCCCGTGAAGAATACTAAAGCGGCTTCAACCCCTTTGTCGAGCGACCTAATAAAGTCCTCGGCACGTTTATCCCCGAAAATGTCTCCTGCCAGAAAATCAACCGTTCACGCTTTCGCACTTAATACAGACTTATCCAAAATAAATTTATAACATATATAATTTCCCGCTAAATATTAAAAAAAACAAATCAGCCGAACGCTAGCAAACATCGCTGAAAAATAATTCTTCTTTTACTGATAATTTTACTGATGCCAAATTCATTCATTTTTTAAAAACATCTTTAAATATAGTACAAAACTTAGTATAATATAACATTTTTTAAACAATTTTAATTTCAATTTCTTATTATTTTATAATAATGATTTTTACCATTCGAATACCATGATAACCATTTTTAATCTGTTACATACTTGCAAACATTTTATATGCAATTATACGAATATTAGACTATTCTCTCTGACTTTTTAGATATTTTTGGACGCCTAAATGTTTTCTAAAAATGCAATAAAAGGAGATTAAATCTTTTATATAGGAGGATAAATCTTTTCAATCCCATATTCTCTTGCATCAATGACATTTATAACAAATAATAAAACATATAAAAATAATAATTGGCACGAATTCTGCAAAGCATAAAATATTATTTACATATTATTTATTAAGGTTGTCTGATCTCGAGGGATTAAACTTTTTAGATATCCTAACATAAACATCAAAAAATAAAAGTAAATTAATTTTCTAGAAATACAGAACTGGCAGTTATATAACCAAATTTATCGAAAAATTATTCAAGCATAAAATGAATGCTAAGTGAAAAGTGTTGTATAAAATTGTTTGCGTTTCCGAGAGGAAAATTTCTGTCATAAAGTTCGCCAACATTCGTTAGCTACTCGATGAGAAAAGCAAATAAACTCCGCAACGCTTTCTTTTGCTTTGCTCGTCTTTTATAACGCCCTTACTTGTTAGAGAAAAAGAAGAGTTGAAGGGTGTATAGAGGCCTCTTTCCTTCCTCATTTCAGTAATATTATTTACAGACATGCTGAATGATGGACCAAAGATAACTCTCGAATAATTGCGACTTTAATTTTTAAAATAATTTCGGAAAATTAAAAAACAAAACAATCATTATCAATCAGTCTAATTAGTCATAAAAAAAACGTGCAACACTGAACAAACAATTCTTCGAAAAAAAATTATACTTTAAGTATATACTCAGAAAATATTTATAGCGTAAGTATATAATAATGCTTCTTTTTTACAAAAAGAAATAACTTGTCCACGAACTAATACTCCGAAAGAGTATTATATGTCCCCCCATTATTATTATAATAATAAAGATGTCGGAAGATAATTTAGTACGGCACTTAATATGAGAATTTCGTTCTGGCGGTTTATCGCGATATATAGCCTATTTTATAGTCTAACGCGATAGGGAAGGATGATGGCGTTGAAACGGATGAAGTGCAGAGTGACATTTCGGAAATTAACGATTTCTAGTTGCTGACAAAGCCGGATTTATGGACCGAGCCTGTGCTGCGCGTAGGGTATCGAATCGGTCGCTTTAATGAACCCCCGGGCAATCCTCCGCCTAACCCCCGTGTCGCGTACATTATACGTACGTTCCAGGATCCCAGAACTCAGTTCTGCAACGATACCGATTCCTGACAAGCAGGCATATGCATGCAATTTCAACTCGAATGCATCTCAGTGAGCATACAGATTATGGCAGCCAAGAATTTTCATATTTCATTGCACATGAAGATGTATTTTTTGGAAACTAAATCTGCCACGGTTCTTATTATTATCCTCCTCAATAAGCACGAACATAACGTAGTAAAGCGCTACTATATTTCGTAATTTAGAATAATAAATAGAAAAAAGGTAAAAGTGCGCGATAATATGATCGAGTAGTATTATTAAGCGTTTGCATTATGTTTCGCCATTCCAAAATTTCAATATGTACAATTATAATAATATACATTGATATTAATATGTGAAATTGAATCATTTTTCTGTAAAAATAACACTTCTGCTCCTAGCAAGTGATATAGCTCCGCGTTGAAAACCGTTGATCCGAAATTGTAATCCAATATTTAAAAATAGTAATAGTTTTGTATAAAAAAAACCTCTATTTCGTTATTTATTTTAATAGTTACAATCCCGCCCATTATTTATAACTGGACACAGTATACTGTGGTGTTTTCAAAAAAATTAATATAAAATATATATACAGATTGGAAAAATAATGTATAATTATTTGCAAAAAAATAATAACTAAGTTATGTTAATTGATGTTATGCAATTAAATATTAAATATTTCCACATATACATATAATTATATATATCATTTATAGAATATTAAAATATTTCATAAATTAATATAATTATATTTTGTAAGTTCTTATAGACGAGGTTTTCTTCTGCCACTGAAGCTCGATCTGTATGTGAATATCTCGACTCTCCAACCTTTACGATTTTGCATAAAATCGTACAATTTCCGGTTACTTACCCAGGTCGTGTGTTTTCGCGATGGAGCGCTGCCGCCGTGGAAAAAGGATCACGCGGGCGGATGGACGAATTCACGTATATACGCATTCTGCATCGCTTTATAGAACGGCGTGGAAACCTGCTGAAACTAGCAGCTTGATGCGAGAGAGGGAACGATGCGCTCGTACGGACTGGTGCATGCATATGCAGATTTGCGGCGCTTCGAAGACCACCTTGTTACCGCCGACCGACCGACAGACCGGACCGGTGCAAAGGCCGTAGGAGAATCCCGCATGCCGGTTATAGACATTAACTAAATATTTGCGCGGGTCACAGGCAGAGAACCGGTGCGCGAGAACGTCTGGGATTAACCTCAGGCGATGGTACGTTAACGCGATGAGAGAGGAAGGAGATTGCCTGTGCGCGCGAGATGTACAGAGAACGAGATGGACGGCAAGAGAACCTAGGAACCTACTGAGAGGATGGCAAGCCGACCGGAAAAGCAGAGACTCGATTCGAAATTCAAGGATGAAATGCTAATCGCGTGCGATTGCGCGACTGCGGCAATCTAGGCTGCAATTACTGTAAAAGGGAAAACAGAGATATACGACAGCTATTTTATAATTCTCTTTTAAAAGATTATTCGACCTTTTAATGGCGGCAATGGCGGCATGTATACTCTATATTTCATTAATATATTCTGTAAAGATAGAATTAAAAACCCTAATTATACATATAGAATAATTTTCAGAAGTGTCACACAATTAATTTCATATATATTTTAAAATTTATTTATTATAATCTATTCTAGCTAATCCATTTTAAGATATTGGATCTATAAGATATTTTAACTATTCATAGCATTTTTATATTTTCTTCTTTTATAATTTTTTAAATATATTATAAAGTCATAAAAATATAAAGAATAAAGCTCAAACAATTTGATATTTTGTGTACTTCCGACATTAATTGCAATGCACTCTTTATTACGTCGCAAAGAATAACATTAAAAAAGTACAATCACGCGGACGCAACTACAATCTGTATGATACGACACCTCGCAAATTAACGAACGTATCTCGAACGGCGGAGAAAATTCGAAAATCGAGTGGTCAATTTCACGCGCCACTTCCGACGATTCACGTATCATCCCACTTTCCATCTGAAAATGTTGGGCAAATTATATTCTCTCAAACCGGCGCGGAAGTCAAAGTACGATGCGAAATATTCCGATTCAAGCATCATTAAAATTATTTTCCATGAATATCATGAGACGTTAATGTACAATTTCCATCCATTATATCGCTCAATGGGAATTCCTACTTTAACTGATTAAATCGGGCGAAATAACTTCCGATAAATAACCATCGTCCGACACGTTTATGGAACGTCAGTCGTAGAAGTCAATTAATTATGCGAGTTAATAAATTAATTGTTCATTGGAAATAGTCGCAATCACGTCTCGAATGATAATGCGAAAATACATGGAAAGATACGCGCCACTTCTTGTCTGCTCACGCTCACTGTGCGTAATAATACGCGACGACCTTTGTGTTCACAGAACGCTACGCGATAATTTGCAGAAAAGAAAACATTGTATACAGCCTAGTCCGTAAGTCCGCGAAATATTTAACGTATCATAAGATAATTTTATACCGAATAATCTGTATCTTATTTTTCAAAAACCAATAAATTTTAATAAACAGTCGCTTCTCCTGTATAATATCGCATAATCTTTCACCACTTGTATCCGGCGATTCGCGTATTCCTCTATGCTCTTAATTTGAAAAAATGATAGACGTTTCAGTCGAAAAATCAAAACGCAAGAAAGCTTGAAGTGCATCTGCATTGCGAACCTAAATATCATTAAGCAAATTATCGCTCGTAGATGTCCGAGTAAATCAATAGTTTTTAATTCGTGCCGATTGCTATCGTTCTTATTCTTATCTCAAATGTATAAAACCGCGTGGAACATTAACAAATAATAATAATAATTTAATTTTCTATTTTCTGAACAAAGCAAAGATAAACTTTGTTCTTTCAATTTAGTTATGATATATCAGATTTAATAATTCTTTCGGGTTAAAGCGATTAATAAATCACTCAAATTTTCATTAAAAGAGGAATTAATTTACATGTATAACAGTTAAACTTTGTCATTAGCAATTAACTCAATATCAGCTAATTGCAATAATATATATGTAATACTTACTCATGTGAAATTAATCGAGTAATGAGTCCTTTAGGCTGTAAAAATCAATAGCAAATGACAGATCGATACACATTACAGCGCAATTATTAAACGATATTCGAGGATAAACTTTACGCGATATCATTGATCAATTTCGATCATTTATTTTCAAATTAAATGATAAAATATATACGCATCATTACTAAAATATTGTGATGCGCAGTATTCCATATAATTCATGTTTATATCATTTAAATATGTGCAAAAATCAATAATCGTAATCTTTTTTTATCTCTACTTTCTAATTCTATAGGTAATTTTATCTACAATAATTTATGCACGATATATACACACAAATGACTGAAGTAATGATCAAATCAATAGATCAACCTCTATAATAATACGTCATATTGATAACTCGACTATCAAATAACTCGGTCATTAAAGTATCATCGAATACTGGTTATATTAACGGCGATCTTGTTATCTATCGTTGACGCGGGCGTGACAGTTCAATCGAACAGCTACTAAACATGGAAGCAAATTTAAACCGACCAGGTGCTATCGTTTGGCCATTGGCTAAATATAATAATATAAATGACAGTAGATTTTATATTAGAATCGAAGTGATGTTTGAGTATAATATACGAGCGATTAATCATATGACGCTGTACTTGTTCACTATAATAAATGTGACAAAAATGTGATTGTGTATGATAATTGCAAATATCGTTATAATCTCTAATTTCTAAATTAAGAAATTAGATAAATAATAATGAAAGATACATTTTCCGCTTTTCATTAAAACAATATGAAATCTGTCGTCCGCATTTTTAACGGAGTAATTCCGGAAAAGCCTCTCTTTTCCTCTTTTGGATTGGAACAGAACGTTATATACGGATAAGGTTTAAAAATTCCCAGAAAATCCCGGGATTTCACGATTTCATCCGCCACGGCTCGTTTTATTATTATTATTATTTTTTTCACTTTTGACAACCAACCATAGATATCATTCCACCGGAATATCTGGCATGCCCGATATCGTGACGGTATGCGAATGGCGCGGATGCACGTGCGTGTCGTAAGATACACGTGCACACATACCACAGTGACGGTGTCGACCACCGCTCGCGCGAGAATCGGGTCACCGGAATGGCACTCACTTCAAACCGGTCCTCAAGAGCAAATCACCCCTATTTTACGGACAACCGCACGCACGCACGCGACCGAGGCGACCGTTGTGCCCCACGGAGCGAGGATTTACAATTATTATCGACCGTACGATTTTACGCAGCCGGTCGAACGAGTTCATGGCCTAAATGTTCATTACCGAATATCACACGAGCAGCTGCGTTCTCCTTTCTTACTCTTTTAAAAGTTTTAATTTATTACAAAGAATCATGCATAATCTGTATACACTCGCAGGAAATTCAGAAACTATATTCAAATATTTCTGATCAAAAGATTAAAATCAGATTTTTTAGTAAAAATATATTCATCTTAAACTTTACCTCGAAATATTGTCCCCTGGATAACGTTTATAATGTGTCGAGTATTGAAAATCACCGAGTGATGTCAATACCCGTATATATTATATTCAATCGCGTCTGTATAATATAAGACTATCATTACATTTCGCCAATGTGTTTTGCTCATTGCAAACTCCAATATCTGTATGTATATGATGGTATACGTGAAAATGACGTACAGTTCGCTGCGTGTGCTCACATGTTACGCATATGCATTTCTATCTCATAAATAAGATACATTCTCGCTGAAAACCCAATTGATAATCGCTCTGCTTACATGTTTAACAGAATGCGGCACGCATTGCTATTTATTATGATAAATAGTACGATGCGTAACACAATTTTCTTCATCAATATTTCTCATGTAATTCTTCTCCTAATTTTTGCTGTTTCTACGATTAATGATTGAAAATGTCAAATTTTTATTACAAATTACTATTACTATTAAATCAATTTAATATTTTTTCTGCGAGAATATTTAAAAATCTTATTTGGATTTAAATGCACCTCGATATAAATTAATCAATTTCTAAATGGCTAAAAATTAATTTAACAATTTAAAGAATTTAATTATAAATGTGCTGACTAAAAACGTTGCGTAATAATTTTCAACATTTTTATAAAATTATTTACTAATAATATGAAAATATATTATCGATTAAATTATATGAACCTATTAATAAAAAGATAAAACAATCTACTTGTTCTCGATATTAAATAAGTGGAGCAAAACACAAGTATAATCTGCTCATTTCCAATATTGACTATATTGGAAGCCAATTATTGAATATCAATTTGTTGCATAATAAATAATATAGCTAAAAAACCAGACTATTACTCGATGTCACGAATAAATAGCATGAATAAATACCAATTAACTGAAATCTATACAAAACGCCGATAAAACCGATAAATGAGCTCGCCTGATTAGCTGTGGTAAAATTTGTCAATTACTGTTTAATCTGACATGCAACATGCTTCCATATATATTTCATAGCTGGATAATATGAATCTATCATGCAACATAATACAATAAAGAAGCTTAACTTACTATATTTAAAGAAACAATTATAGAATTCAAACAATCGTGTAGTAAAATTTCGAATCTAAAAATTCTATAACAATATTCTTTTCATTTCAGCAAACATTTTAACGGAGATAAGAATATAATGTAATTGTAAACTGATGAGACTAATTTTAATTTAACCTTTTCATCCTTTTGCACATTTCAGGTCAGATATTAGATAGATCAAATATAATTCGCCAAAACGTAACGTTGATGCATGATTATATATGAATCAAATTACTCGTATGCTCTACATTTACTCGTGATAATTAATGTCTCTTGTCGAGACGGTAATGTAATATTATGGCGGATGTAGCATGCAACGTGAACAAAGCGTGAGAACGTGTGCGAGTATGTCTTCTCGACTTACAAGCTACGAAGAAAAGCGACAGTAATGTCATTAGTTATGCAATTTGTTTGTCAGCGTGAGTATCTCTCATTTATGTACCATGTTTTCTTAATAAAAGCAAATGTAACGGTCTTTTTATAATATAGTGTCTTCTTTTCGATAGAAATTTTCAGAGACGTGCGACCAATAATATTGAAATTATATAGCTGAAGAAACAATGAATGTTTCATTATATACTTTTCGCGAAATAAAATAAAAAGAACTATTTACATGTGTGTGCAACATAATCGAGGAGAGAAGAAAAGACCACGTTATGACCTTCGTGATGAACTTGTTCGAAAATGCACCATTTCGTTCAAGTACCGCAATAATGCGTGTCATCGAAGCGTCGATGATTCGATCGCTCCTTTATGCCACGTCTTAGACATAAAGCGATATCCAACTATAGAACCAACCTGCAACCTGCTAGAAGCTTTTTCTTTAGTGCGTCAATTTCATTTCGAGCGAGAACAAAATGGAAACTTGAAATATGCGTTAAATTGAAATAGATGTATTTTTCTTAAATAATTTAACTATATTTTTTTAAATATATTGCGATATATAAAATGTATAGTATAACTAAAATTTATAAACAATTTATTCATAAACTTAGAATAAAATAAAAAAGTTGATAGAAAATCGATATGCCTGAAGAGCTATATGCATCGGAAAAGTACGCAGGATGCACGACCGGTCCAACTCGTTCTGTATCAGACAATCAACAAGCATCGAGTCGTAATTTGGCTCGAAACACAGCTGCGTTCGCGGAATAGAGCACAGTTTCGCGACAATGTGTAAAACGGACGTTTCGGAATGACACTCTCACTTGAGTGCAACGTTCGCCATACGAGCAGCTACGCGTGACACTAGAAACAACGATGATTTAATCAACTCCGCTACGAAAGCAGCACTCGGCTTCGATTGCGGCTGCCGTGCTTAACGACCGAATCGTTTCCTGCAGGGTTAACGCGATTAGTCCGCCCCATTAGCGCGTTCGCGTTTAAGCGCCACGTCGCGTCGGCGTGGATTACGAGACAAGTCAGGTCAGTCACCGAAAACAGTCTTGAATACGTCCTTCCTAAAAAACATTCGATTTTAAAATTTCGGCTGAAAAATCGGTCCCCAGCCAAGAGGAGGTGACAGCCGTGAAGCGATTTCGCCTAACAAATTTCCCTACCCTGTGCGATAAGCGCGCGGAGACACAGATTCCCCCGATTTTCGTGGTAAATGGCGGTGGCAAAATTTATAGCGTTCTAGAATAGTCTCTTTAAGCGATATTTCGACGATTCCGCGGTATCGCGCTGGTATTCGGCAAATGAGAAGTCTTGTTATTTACGCGATAGTATATTTAGCTGTTTTAATTTGATTTCAGCAATATCACTTATTTTAAAAAAAGATCGGCAAACCTGTAAATGAAAGCTGATGATATGTCAGTTACGTCCTGTAAAATAACGGTACTCGGAAAGATCGCTTTCGCTACGCATTGAATGCCCGATTCGTTTCATTGCAGGGTGATTAGCAGCGGTTAACGGATATCAGAGTCGAAAGCATCACGAAAGCATCACGTTTTGCGGACAAGCAAGCGGTCTCCGTTATTCAGGAAATGTAAATGCTCGCGGTGACGTAAAGCTATGTTGTAAAGTGAAACTGATAGTAACATCGGCCGCTCGTTGGCGAATGTCTCCCAAACTTCTTAACATGCTGTACGCGATCGTGTAATGCCATGCGAAGTAAATCACGATTTCACTGATGCCGCACCGGTGCGGCATCACGTACGATGCACTTGCCTAAACGCGTCCGTTAGATTGCAGACTACGGTCAATGCGTAAATGTATGCCACGTAATATCGTATTGATACACGACTCCAATGATAACGCTTAGCGGAAAGGTCAACAAGTTCACCAAACATCGAGGTTTGCCGCTTGAATACATGATCGAATTTGCTTTTCGACTTAATTTAAACGTTAATTGCTGCTATAATTATTTAATTGTATGTTAGAAGAGATAAACAATCTCATTTTCTTATTTTCTATCTAAATTGACATTATTAATTAATAAAAATGCAGATATAAAATTTCTGGTTTTAGAAAAGGTATCTCCAATAATCTTGTTCTTTACATATATATATTATAAAGATCATCCTTCTGAATAACGTCCAGTTACCAAAATGCAATATATAGTTTCATTCTTTTACTTGAGATAGCCAAGAAATACGATAATATAAAAAATTTCCCAACATTGCGCGATAAAATTTGTAAATAAAGAGTATAGTATAATTTTCAATCTAGAATGTTTGTAACATTATGATATTTATGTGTGTAGGTGTGTACATATACAATATACACTTTTTATCGTAAATTTGCAATTAAATAAATTATTCTAAAAAAAAACAGCAATTAAATATAAATAAAATTGCAAAAATTAGAACAAATTCAATTCATATTAGCAAATAGGAATTCTAACAATTTAGCGAATTATAAATTTTTTCCTATCTAAAAGTTATCATGTAAGAAATGCGTTTTTCTTACAGTCGCAATTGTGTGCTGAAGTCGCGGAGAAGAACAGTAGAGAAAAATCAGTTCATCAAAAAAGAACAATTAAACTAACTGGCAATTCTGGAATAGTATTATTCAGTGAACAATAATATTGTTTAATGAGTGATAGTATTGTTCAACAAAACGCTGCGAGATAGAAGGAAACAGAACAATTCTCAGGAAAAACAGAAAATCCGAATGAAACTTACAATGCCTCGATCGATCTTCCGCGTGGCCTTTTAACAACAAACAGCCCTAGGAAAACAGCTCTGCACCATTCGTTCATATTATCTGCGTTATTCGCATTTTATCCTTCTTACTGCTTTCCGCATCTAAGATAAATGGATATAGCTATGCTAAAATCTGTGTGACCAACCAGAAACCCGAATAACCTTACATTGTTTGTTTGACGAAAAGTAAACACGTAATATTATTTCTTTTTAAATTCGATTCAATTTTATTACATATTAAAACCCCGAGTAAAACCCCTACAAATGAATAAAAAGGTGAATAATTGTACGTAGCCCGATCTCGGATTTATTCACCTATCACACATTCATTTCATATAAACTGAAAATACCTATGTTGCAAGTCGCAACATTCACGAAACAGAATGGCTTGATGTTTACGATTAAATGCATTTACCTCGACGCGTATCACATCACAAGTAGCTTGGACATTATGCCAGCTGCCGCACTGCGTGCATGCTTGTATGCGGTATGGCTGTCTTCACGTGTCATGAATGAAACAACCGCGCGCGCTCTTGTAATTACTTCATTTTTCGCGTAGTCGATTAAATTCTATGGTCAAGTAATTTTATATTTTAAAAACATAAAAAGATAAATTTATTGTCGCATTTGCCTTTTGCGTTTCTAAATAAACTTTATAATTTCAGAAATACGCCGAAGGGAGATTGTCAAGTTAACTTTTCTTAGGTATCCGAAAGATAGGTATCCGAAAGTTCGCTATCTATTAGGAAAGCTGACTACTAGACCGCACGTGACGCCCGAGATAATGACGATAAGTAAGCGCTCGTGAGATTTTATGGTTTATTTAGTGCTTGCGGGAGTCGAGCACAGCGGGACATATCGAAAGCCGCACATGTAGGCGTTCAAGTCCATTCAGTCAATGACGAACGTGTACGTCAATCGCTGAACCGTGTCCCAGTCACAGGATAAATGGTTGTGCATGTTAATATGATTTTGTCACGAACAGGCATCGCGACTGCGAAAGGGATCTCGATTCTCGGGGTGATCGACCGCGGTCTTGGCCGATGTACAAGTAGAATACCGCATGCACAGTCCAGAAGTAGCCGAACCTCTGATAACGCTTGCCAAATTTAACTCAGCGTATTTTGGCACCCAAAATAATCCTCTTAATAAAATTAATAAATAGAGATTCTCAACTATTCGTGTAACAGATGTTTGCATACGTCTTATTATCATTCTGACAGTTATTTACGACAAGACTTTTTAGTCTTTTCTCGATTTTACGGGCGATATTATGCGAGATGTACGAAGCGATTACATTGGCTTTATAAGCTCTTTCTAGAATTCTAGAAGAGCTTATAAAGCCAATAATGTAATCGCTTCGTACACGTTCGTGAAATTTAGAAGGACGCAAGTCTGGAGAGACGACGTGTTCTCTTATGGATTAAGTAATTTAGAGCAACTTCTCATAATTACGTAACTCGCTGGTGCAAATTGAGGCATAACTTCGCATACTTAATTGTAGCTCTAATCTATTCTAATCTAATCTAAGTCGCTCTCGCACAATTTCGAGTTGTGGACGGGAGAACGGCTTGTAAATTAGCGCGTATAAATTTCATTATATGAGCGACACAATATTAATTATTCGCGCGATGGTTCCAGTTGACAAATTGCGACTCGAATTTTGTATCTGTGCAACAACGATTTATTCTCTAATCGAAATACATATCTAACATATATATCTGATATCGCGTAAAGCAGAGACATATTTATGTGTATGCGTGTTAACGTTGCGATACGAAAAGTATAATATATTTCGCGCTGTTATAATAAATGGTATATACCATTTATTAACCCACATTATAATAACGATTTAATGAAAATTACCTCGTTACGAACGATAATACATATATAGAATTAGCGTAGAATTTTAATCAAATATTTAATCAGCCTATAATTCATATAAAATACATATTGCTCTTTCTGCTGAAATTTAACGAGCGATAGATCGCGGTTGAAAATTTACGATAGTTCGAGTTTGTCCGATGAAGTGTCCACGTTTTTACCAGTAGCACAACGTGTAGTACAACTGCTCACACGCGATCACGCGAGAGTTAGCCAAACGAAACGGATACCGTGACAGAGGCCGCCGCACTCCATCATTATTCACATTACATTAAACATTTATTATGTTTAACATTACAATTACCTCGAAGTTCGTTCGCTTCTGGGATTCGATGTAACATGTAAATGCATCACTTGATCACATCGGATACCAGAATCGCGGCCGCGCATTATATTAAATAAAATGATAGGTAGGTAAAATCTAGATAGGTAGTTATTAAATCTTCCGCTTTGATACAATCTTTTTGCTCAAGTTTGCTTATTCCTTATTCAGTTTGCATATTATAACTATATATATCCAGTTCAGTTTATGAAAAAATCAAGAAGAAAGCATATAAATTATACTTAACTTATTATTGTAACTTTTTCATTAATAATATAGCTAGATAATTAATAAGTGTTTGTATAAAGGTATTAATTTACTTCTAATAAATTGTCATTTATAACAATTTTAAATAATTTCAGTTTTCTGTATAATGCATTATCTAAAATATTATTTTATTTATAAATATAATAATGTCACACAATCTCTAAGATCCGTAATTACGATCGTGTCAATTTTGCCGAACAATTCAGTTAAAATCCGTTTTGAAACTTAATATAGCTTATTAAATAGATTTTGCGATCTGGCTTATATCTTATACGTACTTATCTCTTGTTATATCTCATTTGCAATCGCGATTGAGACTCAGATACAGTGTCTCGTAATAACTCCATTCTTATTTATTGGTAATTCAACTTTATATCATTCGAAAGAAAGTATTTAATAATGTAAAATCTATAAAAAACTATCTCATCGCGCATTATAATCTCAAAGTATTCCAAAACAGTCATATGTATAGTACTTTAATCGGCGTCAGATATCACGGGAGTATATTATCATATTGCATTTCACAATCAACTGAACAAATTCTCGGTTAATCTTTCATCAAGATGTGACTATCGGACTACTGTCTGTAGGTAAGTATCTCAAGATAAAGCTTCATTCTAAATACCTTATCCAATATACTTTATAATGCAAGATTAAAAAAAGTATGAATAATATAATGACTACAAAACTGGAGCTAAAAGTCAAAGAGGATAGAAAATTCAAATTGATTCATGGGTCGCGATGTAATGTATCGACAAATAAAAGCATTCGAAGGGATGAACATCGAGGGATGAAAACAATCGATTTTTTTCTCCCTACGCTACAGACTCCGTGATATTATTCCACGCGTTCCGCGTGGAAGCTGATACCGTAATGCGAGCATGCGGCCGACATATGTCGCTTGGGATTTAAAGTACAACGAAGCTTATTTTCATGTAAATAAGAACACATGTAGGAGCGTGTTAGAAGAATATTCTTTTAAAAAAAGAAACTCATTCAGTTAATAGTACGCGAAAGCGCAATGTAATAATGCATATAATTAATGTTGAGCGCAGTCTGTTATTTTGAATGAGATATCGCAATAATAAATTATTCATTTTTCTTTTCAAATCTACACTGTTTCATGTTAAAAGTAAAACGATAAAGCTGAATAAGCGTTGCAAAAATCATTTCTGTTTACGAAGGTACGATGCAAAAACTGTAACAAGTTTATGTAACTGTGTTCGCTCAGTGCATGATACGTTTAAACACATGTTAAAAAATCTGGGGGATGAAAATCCCAGAAGCGTAAATACAGAATGCTTTTAGAAATTACATGCAAGCCGCAAGAGAAATTTAGCGAAAATATACAACATACGTATGTTTTAACATCACGATGTGTGCATAATTAACGTTTTATCTCGTAAATAAGCTTATATTTTTTCGTCTCTTTACCAGATTCGATTAGAATATTACACAGATTTCAGATATGCCGAAAAGAGTTTATAAAATATACATGTATATTTGAAAAATTGTATAAGGAAAATTTTAAATGGAACACATATTCGAAGGACAGATAACGGGAGCTTTCCAGCAAGCGACCCAAGTCGACACAAGTGTCGTTTCGTCTTCGTTCGTCATTGCCAACAAAGAAAGATAGAACGACGTTTGTGTCGACTGCGTCGCTTGCTGGAAAGCTCCGATCTCTCTCCGCGTCGTTAAAAAATTCGAATTCGAATATTACGTCACGTGACTCGTGACGTAGGTAATTGGGAAGCAGCGTTTTAGTATATCGCGCTATATCAAAATTTCGCGTTTTCATTGCGACGTTCTTACAGAAAACTGCTGTTCTCTGTTATACGTGCGTTTTAGGAGATAAAAATGTAAAGCAGCAGACACTTGGACGCGCAAAACGCAAGCGATCTGATCGCATTCTGGAGCAGCAAGCGGCGCGGCGTTCGTGCACTTCGTGCACCACTTCAGAGACGGACGGTTACTCCGACGACTGACGACATATATCGTTCGATCGTCATCGCCGAGCCGAAATTTCACATAGCCGCGATCAGCTGACAGCGAGCGATATCTTACCTTGGTGTCCCTGGACGTGTGGTAATAGTAAACAAAGGCGAACATCCACGCGCATGACAGGAGCAACGCGATCTTGACATTCCGCCGCATGACTGCTCCCCCGGCTCGCACTTATTTCGCGTCTCACGCTTCCCCGCCGCCCGGCCGATGCCCGATGGCGCGTCTTCTGGCCGCAGACCGCGAGACTCGTCCTCCTCTCTTTCACGAAACGGAGCACGCACACCCGCGAACGAGAACGCGGTGCGAGGCCACGGGAACACCACTAATGCACGCGTACCGGCAGCCGAAGCCATACTGCCGCGGCCGACCAAACGCCGCGAATATAACACTCGACGCCCTCAACGGCGGGTTCCACGCTCGGCCGTCGCCATCTGTTAGTGGCGCGCCGAACTCGATTACGCCCACGTACTAAAAGGGCGCCAGATTTCGGAGTACTTGATGGTCGAGTCAGTCGAGTGAATTGGAAGAAACAATAGAAATTAATTTCCGATCTTGTTCCAAGACCCGAATGTGTTTTTTTCTGGGTGTATTTCGAACCGAGTTAGCTCGGCTTATTTTTGTTTCTGGATATTGGCATAGTTATTTAACTAAAAACTAAACCAAGAAGTGTTCCGTACTCGTCATAAATGTAAATACTGTGTTATATCATTATATAGCGTTTGTAAAAATGAAATAGAAGAAACGTCGAACATTTTACACTTAGAAATCAAAGACCGCAATAATTAAGTTACACATTTCTTAACAAAAGACAATTTTGCTTGTCAGCTGCAAGCATGCAAGCTGCCGATGTTCGCAGGTTATGACAAGTTAGGAACACGTGGCTGTCAACAATGTCAACATCTAAAGACAAAAATAAGCCGAGTTAACTCGGCTCGGAATACACCCTTCTGATATCTTTTCAGACGAAAAAAGAACATGCTTTTAAACAAAAGAATAATTGTTAACATAACGTTAAAACGTACGTAATTGGATAATTAAAAAAGTTTGAAGTCAATATACAAATTTCAAAGAAGAAGAGATAAAAATTAACTGTAGAAGTTTTTATTCAAGACATATATGTATATTAGTTGATAAATTTATGCGTATTTGTTATTTGTTAAGCAAGTATGCTTAGAATAGTTTTCTGATATAGTAGAAAAACAAGAATAAAAGAAAGAGAAAAAAATAAAAATTTTAATTTTATTCTATAACGTCTAAATAAACGGCGCACCATTAATAATCTCTTAAATATTATTGAATCTCTTGAAAGATAAATTAATTATAAATATCTTGAGATAAAAAATTATTTTATTAATATATTATTCAGATAATAATATTTAATATGGAAACATGCATATTATTGAATTAATGATGTTAATTGTATTAATTACAATAGGCAAATAAATGTATTTAAGCAATAAGTTTCTATTTCAGCTGTAATATAAAACCAAATGGGAACTTTAATACATCAGGATTATTTAGTAAAATTGTCTAATCAACATCTTTTAAGATATTACATTCTTTGAAATAATATATATGAATGATTATGAACAACTTGAGTGATTAATACGCATGCTGAAAATTTAATAAAAAAGAATAATTTCCAATAAAGACTGGGAGCCAAAACCCCCCATGACCGTTGCGGGGTCCTTTAGACAAATACATACTCTGTTACATGGTAAACAATAAATAATTTTATATATCATAAATGTTCATTGAATGCCACAAAACTTTTTATATTGTATCTCTCTTTTCAGTATGTGTAATTTATAACGGCTGTAAACCGATACTGGGTGGATTTCGATAAATCTCTCAAATACGCCCATCCAGAGATGCAGACGCCCGCAATGCCGATCTCACGGATCAGTCTGTCACGACCTGTCTTTTCGATGAAAGTTCCGCGCGAATCCGACAAGGTATAACAGAATAATATTTGGTTTACTGAATTTCAAACTGCTGTTGGCATGGCTTTTGCATCGAAGTGGTTCCTGTTATTATACCTCGGTTTATGCGCGGCATGGATGGACGAGAGGTATGTTCCTTAATAAAAATATGATGAACATTGTCCGCGTCCAATATCATATTTACATTTATATAATGTTATAATATCAAGCAAAATTGAAAAAAACTGTCATACATTTGCATGATATCTCGATGATCGATGACGATAGTGTCTTAAGATTAAGTGATTAGTTAACAGAAACGCATGATTCATAAAAATTATGACTCAAAATAATATAATTGAATAATAGTATTTAACATTAAATTTTCTTAACGTTCCATAAATTTTCCACAATTGTAGATAGACTCATATATAAATAATTTGTATAAAATTTAGACCTGTTTTGGAGTCTCGAGATGGACATCTCATAATCTCTAGTGCGAAGGACAGAAACATTACGCTGAAGCTAATGGGGGGCGGTTACATAAACGTTAATGACATCAATCTGCTTCACGTAGCGTCGGCGGTAATGAATAAATATTTATACGTCCAGCATAATTTAGACACAATTAGTCAAACGCTTAGATCTCGATATTTTTTAGGCGCAAAATGCGACGCGGGTCATCGACAGGTGGCGGATGGGATATTTAGCCGAGATGGAGAACTCTCTTTACCAACTAACGACTATAGTGACAGGCGCTACAGGCTTACAGAGAAGAGTCTCTCTGCTTGAGAGAAGTATCGACATGAACAGTACGATTCGCGCAGGAAACAGATCACGTATACCGGTAAGAATGCGCAATATTGAATCAACACAGCTTGCGATGACATATTTTTCTATATCCCCGTATCAAATTATACCAGTACGCCAATAAAAAAAAAGCGTAAGAATTATTTCATATAGAAGAAAATAAGAAAGAGATTGTATAATAGTAATGCAAAAATATATTTTAATAATTTTTACAATATTAAATCATTCAATATTAATTTATTTCTTACCGCAGTTTATAATTTAGCATTTTAACCAGCGATGAAAGTTATATGAATCGTGTTGCGTCAGAATGAAAAAAAAAAAAATTAAATATGAAGTTAAATGTATGAAGCTTTATTCATTAAATAATATATTTTCAGACTTTTAATCCAATAGCGGGTATAACCAGAAGCACTATTCGTCGTATCAACGCCCGAGTATGTATAATACGCGAATCTATATAATGAATGGCATATACGAATAATGGCCTGTATGGTGAAATTAAAAATATGTAAATGTATTTTTAAGCTTAAGGCATTAGAGGACTCAGTGAGAGCTATGCAAGCACTACTTCGAGAGAACGAATGTCAGAGTCACCCTTGTCAAAATGGAGGTACTTGTGAGGACCTCTATGATGCCTATCAATGTCATTGTCCATCAAATTGGGAGGTATGCGGATGTAATTTGAAAGGAGTGGTATTTCGTGGAAATAATTACGATAATTTTAGGGCCCGAATTGTATGACGGACGTTAACGAGTGCGCTAGATTTCTTGGTACGGATCTTGGATGTCAAAACGGAGCAACTTGTCGTAATTCTCCTGGATCTTACCGGTATATTAACACAATTCTTATTATATCAAATAACAAAACCAGGCATTTTGTTTGATTACGGATCCTTTAACGAATTTGCAGTCGACTCAGAAATCACAAGTCTTCTTTTTAAGAAAAATGAAAAAAAACCACAATTTTAAATTCAATTTAGGAAGCTATAAAAGATTTTTCAAAGAAATAATTTGAATAACTTTAAATTATATTCTAAAATTCTATTATTTTCAATAATTTTACTGAGTTTCGCAATAAGTGGCTTTTATGTAATTTCTCGGATATACTGTGCGGAATATGTCTGTACACAATAATATTGGTTCGGATATTAGATGCGACTGCTTGCCGGGATGGTTTGGTCTTCATTGTACGCAGAAAACATCGATTTGCAATACAGAGAATTCCGAAGCGCTTTGCGGCGAGCACGGTGTATGCGTCGCCAAAAGCGGTTCTGCACTTGGATATACGTGCATTTGTGATCAAGTACGCTCTTTGGTTTATTTAATTTTTTTATCTTAAACTCTTCTTCAAACTATATCAAGCTAATTGTAAATCAACTAAAACTATATCAAGGCTAAACTATATCAAGCTATACCAAGCTAAATCAACTTATATACAAACTGCTGCTTGCAAAAACGCTGATTTTTCTTTTATCGTTCTTAGGGATGGGAAAGCGATGGCACAACCCCAGCTTGCACCAAGGATGTAGATGAATGTGCAGCGGCCCATCCACCCTGCTCCGTAAATCCACCGGTACCATGTCTCAATACTCGCGGCTCATTTACTTGCGGTGCTTGTCCGCACGGCTATAGCGGAAATGGTTATTATTGCACCGACATTGACGAGTGTCTTATTAACAACGGCGGCTGCAGTACTTCCCCTTATGTACAATGCATGAACACAATGGTAAATATACTACATAATGTTATGAAGTAAAATTACGACTGTGTCTGAAAAAACATCAAAACGGTCTTAAAAAGATGTCTGTTATGTTTACGTCATAAAAAGTACGCCTATTTTTAAGATAAATATAGAATAGATGAAATATAACCGAATAGATCAACAATTGTTACAATTCACTGCAACCGTAACTTATCTCATTCCAATGACTTCTTTAAGGGTTCTAGAACGTGTGGAGCTTGTCCCTCAGGGTACCGCGGCGATGGCGTGAGTTGCATTTTTGTTGGTGGTTGCGCCATCAACAACGGCGGATGCCATCCATTAGCTACCTGTACCGAGAATCCATCGCTTACAAGTTCTTACGTTCTGTGCCGTTGCCCACCGGATTACGTCGGTAATGGAATGGGACCAAACGGCTGCCAATTATCTGATGTATCACTTAATACAGCGTGTTCTAGCAACCTCTGCGTTCATGGCACATGCGTGCCATACGGTGCAAATGACTACACTTGCACATGTAACCCGGGATACTCAGGTATGTGTTGGGGATGAAAATGAGAGGTAGGGGGAAATAGATTCTCATGAATCAACTCGTGTAAATCATAACGCTCTGCTTCTCACGCGTGACGAATAACAACATGTGGTATTAATTCGTGCTTGACGAATGCACAATAATATAAATTATAAAGTTTAAATTTATGCAAAAAATGATTGTGTGACTCTCATGGAATTCTTCACTTATTTATTAAGAATTAAAGGTAGTAAGAATTACGCGTCTAATATATTTATATAACTGCGTCTACATGCTTTTTATTAATTTTTAGGAGCTACGTGCAACATACCGACTGATCCGTGCTCGCCAAATCCTTGCCGAAATAACGGTATTTGCATTGTCTTAAGCGGACGGGCAACATGTCAGTGTACGACTAGCTTCACAGGAAACAGGTGCGAAACGCCACGGCAAGCGTGCGGCGGTATGTTACGGAATCCCACGGGAACAGTTCAGTTTCCCATAGGCGGTAGTACTTACCAGCATGGATTGAGTTGCGCCTGGGTGTTAAAAACGGACTCCTCTAAAGTTCTGAACGTCACCTTTACGGCTTTTAATATCGAGCAGTCTACAGATTGCAAGTTTGATTTTCTACAGGTGCGATTAATATTGCATATTAAAACAGGAAATTAAAAAAAATATTTACCGTTGTTTTTTTTTTTTTTAATTAAAGTTACTATATGTTTGCAGTAGAACTGTAAGTTATTTTAAAATTTGTCTGCGTTGAATGCTTGGACTCTTAATCTCTTGCTTCAAAAACTTGTATGCTTTTTTATTTATGTTAAAGACTTTGTAGAAGTTTTTAATGCTATTTAAATTTCTATATTCTTAAATCTTAGAATATAAAGAATTTTAATATAAACAATGATAGAGATGAGAAAAAATTATACTTCATAACGCACATATGTACTTTTAGATCCATGATGGTGAAAACACTGGCACTCAATTGATTAACCGATTCTGTGGTCATGAATTGCCTAACGGAAACGGGACAATCATCTCATCCCATAATACTCTCTACTTGTGGTTCCATTCGGACAACAGCATATCTCATGATGGATTTACCTTTCATTGGAATAGCATCGATCCTGTTTGTGGAGGTGTTTTAGAAAATAATTTCGGTACCATCATGTCTCCAGGTTCGCCTGGAAAATATCCTCCGAACAGAGATTGTTTCTGGAGAATCACTGTCGCTGCCTCGAAAAGGATTCAATTCCATTTTGGTCAGCTGATGCTCGAGCAAAATTGCCAAAACGACTATGTGGAGGTAAGTACTTCATGGGTCAATTATAATGCTATATAAAGAATTTATATATTATACATATTTTTTTGTTACAAAATTTAAAGATACATTGTTATAGAAAATATATTAAATTTATTAAATTTATTAAAGTTATTAAATTTTCTAAATCATGAAATAATTACCTATGTTTAGTACTTGTTATCAATTTTGACTCGACATTATATTGTAGATTACTGGTATAGAAGAAAAACGTTTAGGACTTTTTTGCAATCACACTCGTCCACCACCTTTGATTACACCGAGTTCTGAAGCAACTGTTCATTTTCATTCTGATAGTTCTAAGCAAGATGCTGGCTTCCAAATCCATTACTCGACGATTGAAGGTATTATTAAGAGACAGCTAATCTATACAAAATTTAAGTGTAGTTACATTATTTATATATTTATTTAGAAGAAATAATTTTATAATTTTATAATTTTGGATATCCGGTTTAAATAATTCACAATATTTAGGTTCACCTGGTTGTGGTGGAATTTATACCAGTGCCACTGGACTAATCAGTTCACCAGGTCATTCGGCGGCTTATCTGCCAAATATGGAATGTGAATGGAAGATACAATTGCCAGTAGGCGAACGAATTCGAGCGTCATGGCTGAAATTTAATATCGAAACTTCCTCCAGTTGTCAGTTTGACTTTGTCGAGGTGATCTTTTTGTTTTTATTTTTCTAACGTTTCATAGAAAGAAAGGAAATTTTAATCTTTATACTTCTTCAGATTTATGATGGACCTGACACGAATTCTCAATTACTCGGTAGATACTGCGGTTCGGATATGCCGCCAGCAATCAAGTCAAATTCGAACAAATTAGTTGTACTTTTTAAATCCGATTGGTCTTACGAATCGGAAGGTTTCACATTGTCGTATGAAACTTTATGCGGCGGCGAATTCCATGAGGATACCGGAATTATCAAGTCGCCCTTTTATCCGAACCCTTATCATCATTCGACAACGTGTATTTATGAGATTATACAACCGTCCGGCAAAGGAATCATATTAACTATGGAAGATATGGACATTGAAGGCAGAGACCAGAACTGTTACTACGATTACGTCGAGATTTTCGACGGTGATAATGAAAATGCGACGAATCTCGCCAAATTATGCGGCGACGAAGAAAACATGCCAGATACTCCTTACTATTCCACGCATAATTTTATGTACATAAAGTTTACCACCGATAACAGCATCGATGGTCGAGGTTTCAAAGCGAACTACACAACCATCGATCGTAGTAAGTAATTTGCTGCGCTTTATATTATATAAATCTAAGGTTTGATATTATAGTTTTGAATGCGACAGAGTTTATTCTGCGTACAAAGTAATTAAATTTTTGCGTAAAAATAGAGTTTTGAAAATAACAAAGCATTGATATTATTATTCTTATTAAGGATGTGGTGGATTGCTGAAGCAACCAAGCGGGGTAATTCAGCCTCCTCTTGAAAACGGATTTTATGTGGATAACGAGGAATGTATCTGGACTATTCAAGCACCGCCAGGATATGTAATACAACTCACTTGGATGTCATTTAATTTGGAATACCATGTTCATTGTGTCCACGATTACGTCAACATTTACGAAAACTATACCTTGTCCGACAAAAACATAATAGCCACGTATGATGACGTTACTAATCTCTTTTAATTTGAGCGGTTTAAATAAGAAGATAATACATTCAAGTTATCAAAAAGACATTAATTATATTATTGTTGTAATTCATACTGCAATTATTTCAACTTAACTTTTCTTTATTTACCAGCTTTTGTTTAAATATATTATGACTATACTTTTTAGGTATTGCGGTACAACTAAACCACCTGACTTAACGACACAGGATAGTACACTAACCATACTCTTCCACACTGATTCGAGTGTTACAAGCGATGGATTCGTTGCTACATATATTTTCATGGATATGTCGAAGGTCTGCGGCGGTCATTATTCGAAAGAAAATGGCATTATTAAATCGCCAAATTATCCCGATCATTATCCAAACAAGAAGGAATGCGTTTGGATTATCGAAGCACAAAACAGACATAGAATAATTCTTACGGTTAATCACTTTGAATTGGAAAGACATGCATCTTGCGTATTCGATTACTTAGAAATTAGGTAATGGACTTGAATTTTATCTTATTACTTTTTCAATTTGCTATTTTATATTTTTCATATTTCAGGAATGGTGGATACGAGTCCTCGCCGTTAATTGGCAAATTCTGTGGCAAAGACATACCCACTGAAATACCGAGTCAAGCCAATCAAATGTATATTAGATTTGTTTCGGATTTTTCGAGATCATGGCCAGGTTTCGAAATACAATGGAATAGCGCCACAGAAGGTAAAAACATACAGAAAATCCTGATTCTGTTTTATTACCTTTTCTTTCAACTCTTACCTATATTTATATGTATATTTAACTTTACAGGATGTGGTAGTACACTGACCACAGTTACTGGGGATATTATATCTCCAAATTATCCTGAACCTTATTCAGCGAACGCGGATTGCTATTGGAAGATCGCTGTGGCGGCGGGTAGTTTAGTGCAACTTGTAATAGTGGATCTCGATCTTGAACAACATGAGAAATGTCGATATGACTTTATCGAAATATATGACGGCATTAGTTATCGCACAAATGGAAGACGTTATTGCGGTACCTCGTATCCGAAGATTATTCAATCCGAATCCAATCAAATGACCGTTCGGTTCCGCAGCGACTTCAGTAATTCCGGCCGCGGTTTCCATTTGAAATACGAAACGCGTAAGTATATACGTGTTATTAACTCAAAATACTATTTAATTATAATTTATTAATATTATCTTAGAAAATTATAAATTAAAATTATTTTAAAAAATGCGTTATATGTGAGTCAGTAGAGATCTTTTTGGTTTTGAATATTTCCTTATTAATTAATAATATATGGAGGGGTAAAAACCACAGTGGTGTAAGTCAAATTTTTAAAAATATTTTTTTTGTGTGCATAAATGTAATTTATATATTGTATAGATTGCATCTATGCACGCGAGAAAATATTTAAAAAAATTTGACTTACACCACTATGACTTTTACCCTTCCATATATTCTTTCTTTTAAATTACAAATTTTTTCGGTCATTTTTTATGAGAATAAGTGTTTATTTTTTAATTTTTTATTTAATTACTTATTGTGGAATTATTTTACTATAAAATTTATATTTTTATGATGCAGAGTGTTATTTAACTGATGATTCAACTGAACGACACAAATTACATGGCTACTACGGCGTGATAGAATCACCGAATTTCCCTAACAAATATGAGCACTCAACAAACTGCAGTTGGATCATCGAAGCACCAATTGGTAACACGATTAATCTGACTTTCTCACACTTTGATCTCGAAGGAACAACAGAGCAGTGCACATATGACTATCTCCAAATCATGGAAGGCGACGATGATAAGGCCAACAACAACCTGACTCGACTCTGTGGGAGTATCGATCTCCCAAAGAAAATTAATTCAATGCAACATCAAGTGTTTATAACGTTTGTTACGGACTCCTTTATTGCCTTCAATGGTTTCCGGCTCGAATGGACGGTCCATGGTTGTGGCGGGCATTTGACTAAACCGTATGATACTTTCACGTCGCCTGGATATCCGTCAGCTTATCCGACGAATGTTGAGTGCGAATGGCTGATCGAAGTGGATTATACGCACAGTGTCGAGCTTACATTTTACGACGTGAGTATATCTAAAAAAAAGTATACGCAACAATTATACGGAAGTTAATACGAAAGCGATGCTAACAGAAACTTGCGCTATTGTGATGTAAAAATGGAAACTGTTGTCTTTCAGATAAACACTGAGAAGCGCAAAGGTTGTATCTTCGACAAAGTCCAAATTTATAAAGGCGACAAACCCGTGAATGAGTCAAAATTGACCGAGCTTTGCTACACGGAGAAGCCAGTGACATACACTAGTCCCGGACACAAAATGTTCGTCAAATTTCACTCGGACTCATCGTACTCTAATCGAGGATTTAATGCTAGCTATAGGAGCGTTCCTATTGGATGCGGTGGTAAATTTACAGCAATCTCGGGCATCATTCACTCGGCTAATTATCCACAGAATTATCCGCACGTTCAGAATTGCGAATGGCTGCTAGAAGTCGACAGCAATCATCTCGTGAATCTTACGTTCTTGGACTTTGATGTTGAGAACAGCTGGAATTGCAGTGATGATTTCGTTGAGGTATGCTATAATTTTTTAAACAAACCATTCATAAAAATATATAATTCTGGGTATTTTTTAAATTAATTCTAATAACAAATATTAACAATCTTGTTTTGTATTTTCGTAGATCTTTGATGGCCCAACGAAAAATAACTCGTTATTGGGAATACATTGCAGCAATCAATTACCACCGATCTATCTTTCGAGTAGTAATCAAATGCTAGTAGTTATGCAGAGCGATAGTATAATTTCAGCCAAAGGTTTCAAAGCTCAATATAGTAGAGCCTGCGGTGCTCGTATAATTGTTAAGGACCACGGTTTTCTTACACCTCCGGTTGGCAATTCCGACACACATGGGGACACTAATTGTACATGGATATTAATAGCTGAAGATCCAGGTAATCCAACTTTGTCTCACATTTTTAAATTTTTAACAATTGCTTTACTTTTCTATTCTTTATTCCAGCCGACCATATAACTATTACTTTTACGCATATGGAGATTGATCCAATTGATGTTACGAACCGATGGGAGTCTACTGAGTTAAGTCCTTGTTTTTGGCTCTCCCTTCAGGTATTCGAGGGTGAAAGCATAGATGGACCACTTTTAGGAAAATGGTGCAACAATGTTGCGCCACCGCCGATTACGAGTACCGGAAGTTCGCTCACGCTGCATTTAGCCATACACTACGAATTCATAGGTCACTTCGTTGCTACGTACTCCGTACTGAATACAGGTGCATTAAATTTAAATATATTTATATGAAAATAGCCTAATCGTAGAAGATAATTAAAGGAAGTTCTTAATTTTATCTCTATTCTTCAGCTTGCGGTGGAAATTATACATCCGAACAAGGAATAATCACCTCGCCTAGTTATCCGAATAGTTATCCCCTGAACGCAGAATGCGTTTGGATACTAAATACTTCTCCCGGTAACAAGATTACTCTCGTATTCTCTGAGTTCGATATCGAGTCGAGTGATAACTGCGATCTGGACTATCTTGAGATACGGGAGGATAACGGAATCGGAAAGCTTATTAGTGTTTCTTGCGGCAAAGATGCCGCGGAAATTACGTCCTCCAACAAACTGTGGATCAAGTTTAAGAGCGATGGTTCCGGTACTGCCAAGGGTTTTAAGGCTGAATATAATATCCTCGGAGGGAACGAACTCGATGGGTTTACAGGACGCATTACCTCGCCGTTGTATCCATTACCGTATAGGCGAAGTGCTTCGTTCTCATGGCGCATTACTGTTGAAATGAATTCGCTCATACGCATCACATTCACAGATTTGCAGATAGAAAACATCGGCGAACATTGTTTCTCTAATATCAAAGTAAGTATCTTTATTGGGGATGTAAATAGCAAGCACATTTTAAAAGAAATAAATATAATAATATACTCAATAACATAAATATATTTTACTTAACATATATGTAATTAATATTATTTAATATTTATGCCTAATATCTTTGCAATCAACGAAGTCAAAACGTTTGTGTATTATTTTAACTATTAAGCAATTTTATTCATTTTTAATTAGATATATGATGGATATGATAACGAAGCAGCAACTTTACTAGAAGTATGCGGCTATTCTTTGCCAGATCCAGTAGAGTCATCCAGCAATGTGGTTTACATCATGATGTCAACGGATTTTGTCAGGCAGGGAAATTGGTTTGATCTCACATGGCTTCAAATACCAAAAAACACTGAACAGGGAAATAAGGAAATCAAATGTAAATTTCTATTATATATACTTAATATTTCGTTGTTACTACAAATAAGTACATTTAAATAAAGCATTTTTTAATGATTAACTTTATGTCAATACAAGAGCTAATTTTGACGCCATGCCAATATATCTTATTTCGAATTAAACAATGTTTCTCTATAACATAAATGTGTGATAATATATATCAAATATAGTGAACACATAAGTAAGTCAAGTTAACATAAAATATATATATATATGTGCTTATAGTAATTTCAATTTATTTTATTTGTCTGTAGTGTCAGAGTGCAACAAAGAAATAGCTTTAATGGGTGACCGCAACAACACGTATTCCTTCAGTTCTCCTGGTTGGCCGACCGGCTATGCTGCCAATTTGCATTGCAATTGGGTTTTCACATCGCCACCTGGAACACATTTAGTATTGAGAATAATGACCATGGATTTGGAAGAAACTAATAATTGCGTAGCGGATTCAGTTTCCGTTTATTCGGGATACGCATTGACATCGACAACCGATGCTCATCTGGAAAGTAAATTATGCCTGGCAAACGCCAGTATGTCCTTAGTCAGCGGGACCAATGTGATGACGGTGAAATTCGACACGGATATGTCCGTTAATAAAACCGGATTCAACGCCTACGTATATCGAGGTTGCAGATGCCTTATTTTTATTTTTATTAATAAAATCAAATTTTGATAAAAATATCCGTAAACTCAATAATGGGAATTTATAACTTTGATTTATAGAGTGCGGAGGTCAATTAACTGATCCCAACGGCGTAATTGAATATGATAATTCTTCTTATGTGAAAGCGATTCGCACATGGCATTTCACATGTGAGTGGACTGTAACAGTGAGACCCGGCAAATTTATCAAAGTTGAGATTACCGATATGTCGATACAAGAAATGCCCGATCATACATGCGGCGACAATTACTTGATGGTTAGTATAATACATTATATTATTAGACTTTAGAATTAATATAATTATAAATAAGAAACATCTAAGAGAAAGAAAGAGAGAAAAAGAATTTAATATTTAAGAAAATAATTTACATACATATAACTTTAGTTAAAAAATGGAGACGGAATGCTCTCGCCTCTGTTAGGCAACGGAAAGTATTGTGGTGAAGTAATACCAGCGGAACTAGAAACCACCGGAAATCGTTTTTATGTTAAAGCTACTGGCAGCGGAAATCATTTTCGCTTTAAGCTTACTTACAGGTGATCTTTACATAATATTTTTCACGTTAATAAAACATTATTTTACTAAAATGTTTATTTCAATTTTTGATTAATCTCATATCTTTCCATATTTTAGAGAAACAAGTATGAATTGTGGTGGCGAATTTGTCTTGACAAGCAAGCAGAAGAAATGGGAGATAACATCGCCCAACTATCCAAACATCCCTCCAACTTATGCCGAATGTATTTGGAAAGCTAGTGCTCCAGCTGGTGAAAAGCTCACTATCCATTTCTTGGATAGATTTGATTTGAGTAATTCCGAGAAGTGAGATATGATTATTGCAGAAAAATGAAGCAAATTTTTAGAAAATATTTTAAATACTTTGATTTACTGAAGATAATGTTTCTAACGTAACAATACCTTTTTAGTTGCGACAGAGAATACGTTGAAGTAAGGGATGGTGGAACCGACAGCTCGCAACTTATGGGAAAATTCTGTAAAGACGTAGCACCCAGTAGTATGAGTACTATTGGCAACATGGTATATATCCATTTCTATACGGATGTACCAGAACCTAAGAATGGTTTCAAAGCTGTAATTGTTTCAGGAGGTAAGCATTAAATAAATGTATTTTATAAGTTTAATCGTATTTTATTATAATATTAAAACAGTTACAAATAATTCTCTTTTAAATTAAACAACATAAAGATGTTTACTATATGACATCTTTATATTAAAAATAGAAAAAGTGATAAAATTATATAACTGTATAATGTTTCTATAGAGGTTTGTGGCGGAATTTTGCGCACTACCACAGGCGTCATTGAATCTCCGAATTATCCGAATCCATATCCTCAAAACCAAAGCTGCTCGTGGTTAATAGTAGCGCCGACAGATCATACCTTGAAATTACAATTTCGTGACATAAATCTTCCTGGCTTTCGAGGATGCTCAACCGATCACGTTAACATTGGAGAAAAACTTATAGAAAATGACACTAGTAAGTAATCACTGTAACGGCTCATTATATAAATTCTGATTTAAGCTTTTTTATTATCATAACATAATTCATAATATAATGAATAAAAACATTTTTCAATAGTTTCAATAATTGGTACTTATTGCGGTCTTCAAAAACCGGATGTAATCGAGACATCGACAAACAAAGCGTATGTGAACTTCGAGAGTGATAACAGAGACTTTGTCACTTACCACGGCTTCAGTCTAAACTTTACCGCTAGTCAAGAAAGTTAGTAAAACAAACCGTGTTTAAATATATAGTATGTCTTATTGCACATTATAAATTTCATTTTATATGTTATTTGTACAATTTCAAATTTTATATAAATATTTATCATCATATATTATTTGCTTGTAGCGTGCGGTGGTTCATTAAACGCACTGAATGGAATAATTAAATCACCCGGATATCCTAATCCACGGACAAGAGCAAGGTACATTTTTGTTAGAAAACAAAACTCTTATCTTTTAAGCAATTAGTCGAATATTTTATTTGTTGAATGTTGTGTGTGTGTTAAATAAAAAAAAATAATAATATATTTAATATAACGTTATTAATTGTGATGAATAACTTTTTGATGAATAACAAAATTATACATATGACTAATTATTTAAATTAATGTGCATACATCTTTTATACATTTAAAATTGGAGCGATATTTGCGTAATCTTCATCTAAATATTAAAACATCATAGATATTGCGATTGGCGAATCGAGTTACCGGTGGGTTATCAAGTTGTGGTGAATATTTTGGATATAGACGTTGTTAGTGGGCCTGGACCTACTCATGTGGGGTATGCACTTTCGGTGAGTAATATAACTTCAATGAGATATAAAAAATATTATTTTGGCGAAAGGACACACGCTAAAATTTTTCTTCTTTGCAGTTCTATAACGATTTCCGCTTTAAATCGAAAATCAAAGTCTTAGGACAAGGCGCTACTAGTATGGAGGAGATAAGAAGTTCCAGTAATACTATGATTATTGGCTATTGGTCCTCTGCCGGACATCGGGGTTTCAAACTTCGATACACGGCTGAGGCTCCGGCTCGTAAGTTTCGAAAACTGCTATTGATAATAATGAATCTATCGTGTATTTTATAACAGTACATTAAAAATTTTTTTTTATATTATATTCAATGTATATAACTAAACATACGCAAAACGTAAAAGAAACTTTAACCATCTACTAATTTCTTTCGATTCATAGCTTGTGGTGAAACTCTGAGAGAAGTTCAAGGCAATATAACAGGTCCTACAATTCCGCCTTTTAATCAATCTTCATATGTTTGCCACTGGAAATTGCTACCACCCGAAAATATGATCTCTCCCGTCGGGGACAGCCGCTTGACAATGACAATGAAAGTCACTGGTCTTTTGGGCGGACCTGAGCGAACCAGTATTATTAGAAGAAATTGCATCTATCCTCAATATATTGAAGTTCAGGGTAAAATAATAAACACTAATGTAATTTTTTATTCTCGCTTATTAATAGCAACTATTAAAAGCAATGCATAAAAATTAAATAATATTGTATCATGAGTAAAGATATTAATGTAAAATATTGCGTAGATATTGGAATGTTATGTGGAAATATAACAGAACCGAGATATTTGAGAAGCCCGAAATTACTCAACGAATTAACGGTAATATATCTTTAATACTCATCTTGTCGTTTATACATATAACAGTTTCAAGAATTTTTACGTAAACGTAAATTAAAATTATTTGCATCTAGTATTAAGTGTGAAATAAAACAATTTTAATGTTTTAACTTTTAGATAATGAACGGAACTTATGGAAGACGTATGGATTTCACTTTACAATATCAATGGCAGGCTTGTGGTGGTATATTACGAGGTCCAAGACACACCATCAGATCACCTACAAACATTTCTTATCCGATAAACTGTGTTTGGCACGTAGATTATCCTGAAGAAGAAACGATCAAGCTCACTTTTACCAAACTTGAACTTGAAAGTAACTGTGACAGGAATTATCTCATTATCAGGTAAGCTATTTCATATTATCTATCAAATAATCTTTGATTTAATCTACATATATCATGTAATTGATTTAATCTACATATATTTACAATCAGGAATGGCGGACCAACGGCACCGCAGATCGCAAAGCACTGCATCCATACCACAACTGAACTTGAAAAATACAATATTAACAGTATATCGAATCAGCTATGGGTAGAATATTTTGCGTCTGAGGGTTCTGGCAGTTTCGAATTTGATGTAGTAATTGCCACCGCAGGCTGCGGTGGATCCTTACACGGTCGCAGCCGCGAAATCGCATCTCCGGCGTAATTGCTATTTTCTTAAGATAACAGAGATTGTGATAACAGAGATTCTAGCAGTTTTTAAGAAATAATATTTAATAATATTTCCGCAATTTCAGATTTCCTAAACAGTATCCAAATAACGGCGAGTGTACTTGGGAAATAATAGGTGACAATGGCTATCACATAGGTTTAATCTTCGTCGATCGGTTTAGCCTGGAAACCAGTTCTAATTGCGAGAAAGATTATGTGCAGGTCTGATTATTATTATACGACAAACATTTAACATTTATTAACATTACTCTAATTTTCTCAGCTGTTTTGCGATTTATTGTATTTGCTGTTACAATAAATAACATTCTCGAAACGACATGTTGCATAAAAAAACGCAAAGAACATTATAAATTACACAAATGGTATTAAAGAACGCATTGTACAGGTATTTGATTGGGTCAGAGAACAAGGAAATTATGACAATGGCGAATGGAAGAGTCTCGGAAAAGTTTGCGGCAGGAATACGCCTACGCCTTTTAATTCGACAACGAATCGCATGAAGGTGATTTTTCATTCGAACGAGGCAGTACAAGCGGACGGTTTCCATGCTGTCTGGAGCGAGAATTGCGGAGGTGTATTTCAGGCGACCGAGAAAGTTAACGTCATCCAATCGCCGTCGTATCCAAATCTCTATCCAAACAGCATTTTCTGTAACTATACTATCGTTGCGCCAAACGACGATATTGTCATCGAGTTCACTGACTTCCAGCTTGAGCGCGGTAAGTGTCAACGTCAATGTCAACAATCACTGCTACCTCTTTAGATCCCGTAAAAGCGAACATTTTCAGTACATTATATACAAGCGTAATGCCTAATGCCAGATTTTTTATGAAACTACGATAATGTTTGCAACACATAGATAAATCTTATTATCTCTAAACTCTAAACTAAAGTATATAAAGAAACAATAAAATTTACGAAGTTAAAAGAAATAATTTTAACAGGTCGCGGAGGAGATTGTCGTTTTGACAACGTCACTGTCATATCGGAAAGTATGTACTTTACAGAGGATGTGGAAAGTTATTGCGGCAACAACAAGCCACCACTTTTGAGATCCTTATCACGGATAGGAATTATCTTCGCGACAGATAAATATGTGCAGCGAAGTGGCTTCCAGTTTAAATATTTCCTCAATAGTAAGTCCCTTGCAAACTTCTTGCATATTGGTGACAATTACAGAAATTATTTTATAAACAATAATATATAATTGTTAGAGACATTATGTAAATAGTTTTGTTAAAAATATAACATTTGATACTTTGAGAAAAGCAGTAAGACAATTACAGAAAAAATGAAGAGAATATAATAAAACCATTGTAATAGGATGCGGTGGTATAATCACACGACCCACCGAACTTAAGCCTTTGATGCATGGAGAGGAATACTTTGGACGTATGAATTGCACTTGGATCATTAAAGCGCCGCAAGGAAAGAGTGTACTTGTGCGCTTCGAGAAATTCATTCTAGAGTATTCCACCAAGTGAGCTCTTGATGAATCCATATAGCGGATTTTTATTAGAAATATTATTAATCTTCTTTATTATCAATTTGTAGTTGTTATTTCGATAACGTCGCCGTTTACGAGGGTGAGTTCGTTCAAGAGGATAAACGACATGCTCTGATTTGCGGAAACTTGACTGGTAATTTACCAACATTTAAATCAGAGTCCAATTCTATGGTCGTTAACTTTAATGCCGACAGCTCGAGGCACTACGAAGGTTTTACAGCCAAGGTACAAAGTCTGTTGTACTAACAAATACTATTTTATGACATTAATTGATATGAAATTCACACCTGTCATTTAATAGTAATGGATACGCTACTTTTTCGTATAATAATTATCTATTGTCTCTTCTGTTTCTCACTTTGCTGATATATTTTTAATTAAATTAAAAAATCATATAAATAGTAAAAATAAATTATTTTAGGTGTTATTTACGACAAGTCCAGTTAGTGGTTGCGGAGGATTAATCAATTTAACTTCGAGTCAATCTAAATCATTCAGAACTCAACAAGCGGCAACTTATGAACCATTTGAAGAATGCCATTGGACTGTGGTTACATCGCCGGCCAAAACTATAATATTTACAATCAATAGCATAGATATCAAAAACTCAATTAATAATATCACTCGACGTGATAAATGTAGCGGTGATTATCTTGAGGTAAGTTTGCACCAATGTTTGATAAGTATTTTTAGAAATGCTGATAATAAGATTGTATCATACTCTAATACGCATATAAAGTTGCAAGAAAGAAGAAGATGCGAAAAATAAGCATCAGTTTAATAAAATTAATATGTTTATGTTAATGTTATATAATGCGTTTCATTATTCCTAGGTTCGAGATGGTGGTGGACCTTATGCCGAACTTATTGGTCAATTTTGTGGGAGTTCAGTGCCATCTCCTCTGGTATCCACCTCAAACAAATTGTGGATTAGATTTTATTCTGACGGCACTTCTCAAGGTGCTGGTGCAACAGGCACTTTGGAGACTAATGATGGTAAGAAGTTTTATATTTACTTCATCACAGTACAATAACATCGCTATTGTATTATATAAAACAAAATATACCTGAATATATCATTCTTCTTTTATGAAAAATTTTATTTTAATATCTACATATTCATTCTTTCTTTATTAGAGTCTTTGTTAAATACTTTCAATGATTTTAAAACATTACAGAGATAAAAATTCTTACATTTCTTGAATATTTATTGACATTTTACATCATTAGCGTTCCTCTTTTTATACAAACGAGTGATTTTTCTTATGTGATTTTGTTGTAGCATTGTGCGGCTTAGGTACTCGAGTAGTAAACGAGACAAATCATGTACTTACTTCGCCGAATTATCCAAATACGCATTTAGCTGGAACATTATGTCGCTGGACCTTGAAATTTACCGGTGAATATAGTGATAGACTGCGAATACGATTTATAGATTTTGATTTGATGGACTCTAACAAGTGTGAATACGAATATTTAGAAATTTCTGAACAAAACGTAAGTACTTGATAGATGATAGATAATGAACATTCAAATGTACTTATCCTATATGCCTTATTAATAATATATTGTTTTTAAAAAGAATATATACGTGTGTATATATATATGTATATATAATTATATTCTCAATAATTAAAAATAAATTTTTTTTACATATAATTAAAAAATTAAACTTATCTTCTTTCTAATAACCAGAAATACATAAATGAAGGCTTCGGAACAAACTTCATATACAGTGGTGTGAAAAACCATCCGATTAGCGTCGAAATGGTAAGATTTCTGCAGAATCAATACGTTTTACTACTGATGAATATTTATATTTATAAGATATTTTATTTTATCTTTTAGGGTAGCCGTTTACCTCTCGGCTCGTACAGATATTGTGGCAGCGCATTACCACACGAATATTATAGGTATTTGAACTTGACTTAATCAGATCGTTACAATATTACATATATCTTTAGAAGTAGGATTATTCCAAATTAAATATTCTTTCACAGTTACAACAACGAAGTCAAAGTGACATTTAGATCGTTGTCCAATGATCACAGAGGCTTTAAGCTCGAATACAGCACAGCGAGTTGCGATCGAAATTACACGAGCGAGCAGGGACGAATTTTCCATAACGGATTTACAAGTTGCTGGATCACGATCACCGTTCCGGCAAACCACACCATTTCTTTGTACTTCAATCATTTCAGCATTTACGATGGAGAGCAGTGCACGCGCAACGGTCTACAAGTATGTGATCTCCTTTACATTTGCTAAAGAGAAATTGCATTTGAGAGAACACAGAAATTATTCAACTTACTTTCGAAAATTCGAGTAACGTAAAACGCGTCGTAAGTCTAAATTGCTAAATAGATTTATGCGTCTCGCAGGTACATGAGGGTGACTCAAGTGGACCGCTTATAGCGACACTGTGCAGCACGATGATGCCAAGCCCGATTTTCAGTAGCGGCAACAAACTCACTTTGCACTCCTGGACCGAGATCGCCAGCTCTTATCAAAGTTATGACATCATTTACACGACCACGGATGCAGGTACGAGAGTTCGTAGCAGCATGCAGAAATTCCCCTCTTCCCCCCCCCCCTCTCGTTGCATTCGATTAATGCACGCCACCAGATGCGGAGAAATTATTAACGCGCGGACACGATGATTTACGTTGCGGCGCCTCGAGATACACGCCACGTGAAATGTTGCGGTTTATTTTCGCGGGGGACCGTACGCGAAAATCCGATTGCGATCTCGCGGCATCGCTTCAAACCAACACCACGCGAGTTATATATCACAACCAAAATGTACGCGCAGATCGACCACCGTCGTTTTGTAAAATATCTCAAAATCAAAATTGTGCAGGTCGAGGTTGCGGCGGACGTATATTCAATTACGGAGGCAGATTCACCTCGCCATTGTATCCCAATATATATCGCAATAATACTGTGTGCACTTGGGACGTAAGCGTACCGCGAGGTTTCAAGATCATTCTCCAGTTTCTTGTCTTCGACATCGGCACAAAGAAGACCTGCAGCAGCAATAATCTCAAAATTTATGACGTTGTACCCAGCGGAGAACTCTTACACAGCACTTATTGCGGCGGAGTAAGTTGTTTAGTAAAATGACATTCTCGAAAATCATCGATAGATTCTACAACTGGAAGAACTGATTATCTACAGAATTTTCTTGGCAAAAATTTATTCTGTAAAACTATTTTCAATTTTGCTTCAAATTATATATTTCAAATATTTTTAAAATCTTATTTCTATAAATTATATAATTGAATATATTTTCCATAATGTAGATATAAAATTACATAACATATATAATTAAAGGTATTTAATTAAGGATATCTTTACATAGGATGATCCAGCAAGACTCGAGGCTGATACCGATCGAATTCTTGTTAAATATACTTCGACAGTAAACAATATTGGAACAGGATGGGTTATTGCATTTATGGCACAATCGACTGGTAAGCATTCGTCTTTGGATAATGGGATGTTTAAATTCTTTTATGAACCACAAATTGCGCACATCACAGGTGCGAGGTGAAAGATATAATTATGAAATAATGTTTTCAGTGCATCCCATCGACATAATGGAAATAAACTGGTAAAGGAGACATTATCAAGACTGCAAAAAGTAACGTTTTTAAATATAAAATTTAGAGCCAGACATCCTACAATTTATGTGTATAATTTACTATAGATAGATGAAATAAATAAATTTGCCTAATATAGCGCATTATCATAAAACCTTTTGTAATTATGTATTTACGTAAATATCTAATCGTTTTTCACTCTTTTATTATCAATACATTGAAACGCGTTATTATTCTGATGCCGAACACTCTTCATCATTTACTTGAGCTGAGCAATTTTCTTCAGATTCGATCTCACTTGTTTCAATTTCATTTACGTCTTCTTCCTCTTTGATAGTGTTTGTTTTTTGTTGCTCTTCCTCGGCTTGCTCTTCTTCTTGTACTTCACGCTTCTTCTTATTTTTCTTACTTTTCTTTGAAGCTTCTTGAGGTTTCTGTTTATCATTCTTTGTCTTGTCCACAGTTTCTTCTTGCTCGGAATCTGTTACATCGGCTTCAATTACTTTAGACTTTGTGTTTTTGGATACCTCTTCCTTCTTCTTTTTCTTGTCGTATTTAGTTTTCTTTTCATTTTTATCAACCTTAACGTTTTCAGAATTTTCCGATTTGGAGCGCTTTGTCCTCTTCTTATTACTTTTAACATCAGCGTTTGCATTTTTCTCTACATTTTCTACTTCGTCAATATTTTTCGATTTCTTTTTATTTTTCTCTTCCTTCAAGCCTTTCTTCGACTTTTGGTGAGTCTCAGAATTTTGAGAAGCTTCAACAGGTTCTTCTGATTCTTTCGATTGTTTTTTGGCATTTTTATCTTTCTTACTTTCCGTCTTTATCTTATCTTTCGAGTATTTCGATTCTTTTTCAGTATTTATATTCCCTTCTTCATTTATCACTTCAGCATTTTCACGTTTATTCCGCTTGTTCTTCGATTTTTGTTCTGACTTTTTCACTTCTGAATAGTTTTCGGAAGGATCTTCGGAGTTTTGTTCTGATGAGCTACTTTTTCTTTTTTTCTGCTCTTTTACGTATTTGTCTTTTTTCTTTGACTGTTTGTCCCTAAAAAGTACATTAATTAATAGAGAAGTCAACATTAAAAATTGCAAATTAAAAATAAATAATATATATTGATTAATGAAGTATATAGCTGTTTTAAAAATAGTGACTTTTTTATCCATTTATTTAGATCCAAATCCGTGCATTTGTAAACTTTATCTAAAAGTGATAGTTAAATTTGTTAGAGAGATTAAATTAAATAAAAGTGCTATGTATATGACGACAATTTGAATGAATATTTTTTTAAGCATATTATATTCTGTTCATCAATTTCATTACTTACTTTGTACGGTATTCTACATCGGCCTTCTTTTCTTTTCGACCACCATCTCCTGATTCCACATCTTTGCTCGATTTTTTTGCAGAAGTTTCCGCAACAAGTATTGCAACTAATAGAAGCGCAGTCAATAATATCCACAATCTAAACAGATCGAATTTAATCTTTTTATTTCTAATTTCTAGAAGAGATTTTGAGACGTAAGAGATTAGAAAGTGTTAATTTTTCTTATTTCTATATAATTGCTCATAAATGAGTAAAATTAAATATTTCGTCTTAAATTTATATGTCGTAAGATACGGCTCTTATGATTGATTTATAACATCTTAAGATTGTACTCAAGACGGTTTTAAATATAATATAAGATTCGATTAAATACTGATCTTAAACGAATAAAGTCTCTCTCTCTGTCATGAGTTAATTTTTAAAATTAAATCTCTGTCTCATTTTCGAATGTTTTAATAAATATTTCTCATACCTCATTGTGATAATTATTTCTATACGATTGCACTTCGGTGTTCTTCACGCACTTATATCGGGCCTATCTGGCGCAACACTATCTCTGCTCAGAAGTTACTTGCCCCTTATATCTCATACGTTGTCAGCAAAGATATCTTGATAAATACAACGAATCTCGTACGTTCACGTCAGTGCTTTTGCGGATTCGATATCGCAAAAGCTATCTGGGCCAAATCTTCCGAGAGAGATGGCAAATTAAACACACGTTAAACGCGCAGCATGCGCAGAGTACGAGGTTCAAGTGTCAATACTACGCCCTGGTTGAATTCGCACATAATCGCAGACATGACCTGGGGGCTCTTCAAATGCGATACTGAGATGATAAGCTCTATTTCCTCGTTCGTATCTAACGTATCCATATTTCTTGTTACACGCATCGGTCAACTTTCATAGCTAAAGTTATATTTCAGATATTTGAATTACGGTGGATATCTTATACTCTACGGATATCTAATCTAATATCAACAGCAAAATCGTCTGACAGCACATACCTTCTGTTCTGACGTTAATAAGCACTCAACACAATGGTGTATGTGTGTAATAAACAACCGTTACGTGTTTATTCTCGAGAAGCCTTGATTAAATTGTAATTGAAAAAAAGTACCTTATGACGTCTATGACTGGATTAATACTGATAAATTTAAACGACAGTTATAATACTTTCTTAAGAAAAGCCACGTACATTGATCTGCCGTTTACTTCTCAGTGTCAAATAAATATAATAATATAGTGATCCTAAAATTTTTTCTTTTTTTTCTGTTCCCACTGAAAACTATATATGTATATCTTTTTCCTTTTTAAATAATTAAAATTACATCACGTTGGCGTTGTACGTACAATATTGCCTAATTTTATTGAAATTAAAATTTCAAATAAAGAGCGATAATTATAATACTGCCTTAAGAAAAGCACATACGTTTTGATATACTTTTTTAAAATCTTCTCAATGCCAAATTCACTATAAATTTAGTAGTATAATAATCCTAAAATTGCTTTTTTTCCCTCTCCGTTTTTTCTAAAAAGTGCATTTCTTTCCTTTTTAAAATATCTATAATCTTAAAATTACATTGCGTTGCACAATGTTGCCTTATTTTATTGGAATTAATATTTCAAATAAAGAGCGCGTACGCTTGATATATTTTTCAAATCTTCTTGATGCCTGTATTTCCTAAATTCACTGTAAATTTAGTAGTATAATAATCCTTAAATCGCTTTTTTTTCCTTTCCGTTCTTACCAAAAAATGTATTCCTTTTCCTATTTAAATAAATATTTGTCTCAAAATTGCATCGCGTCATAATATACTATATCGGAATTAATATTTTACAAATAAATTTGAATGCATAATACATATAGAATTAAGATAGAAGCGTAATTTAAAAAATAAATATCAATTTTAATAATAACATATTCACTACATCTTCAAATGCTTTTAATCGAACAAGAAATTAATCTAGATGAAGCTCACGGTTCCACAAAGAACAAAGCGCAAAAGCTATACGAGTTATGTGAGTGTATAATCCGTTCATCGAAATTAGGTAGAAAGGGAAAAATTATACGAAGAAATAAAATATTCGGCGTGCGTTTATTTCATATAGAGTAAAGATTTCAAAACAAATCGGTTGGCGCGCGGCCTTGATGTTTGTTTTCCCGCCGCGCACGACGTGGTGACGCGATGAGGTGTGAGGTGGAAGGTGGGGGATGGGGGTGCGGCGCCGACTACCGGTTACCGCCATCCGCCATTTCAGCATTTGCACGGCGAGGCTCGAGCAGGCAGGTAACTGCGCGTGTCGCTCCGTGTGTCGTTATTATCCCTCGAAACACTATTCATGATCGTTCGGCTATCGTAAATTCGCTACGAATATGCAATTCTCGAGTCGAATCGACACCTACGGCTAATCCACGAATAATCAGCACGCGTATCGAGGTGAGGCATTTCGTGCGATTTAGTTCGTCAATCGAAAGTTATGGGAACGTTGAATCGCCATTTCGCGCCGACATTCATGGGCAATATAATCATCCCTTCGCGGAACGTAGATTATTACGCAGGCTCAAATATGTCTCGCGTTACGCGTGTATAATTGCGAGTTTCGCGGTTATTTATTCGCGATCAGGCGATCGCGTCCGTTAAATTGATACGTGTAGCATCGCGCGTCTCTCGTCGCGATGATATCTCAGGTGCGTTCCCTTTTGAATTTGTCGGCCTTTTACGAAACGTCGCAAGTGCGAGACAGATCGGCTTCGAAACGGGGGCGACGTGTCGCGACGTAGTTTAATTAGCCCTAGTCATTCCGACACTTTGATATTTCCTCGTCACGTAGCATGAATTTCACGTTCGTGCCGCGGTAACTCGGAGGCTGGAATCCTGCATACTCGACACGATCGATATCCCCCATATTAATTCCGTCAATTTGCGAGACGCCACGAGATAAACAGCTTCATACGATCCTACATTTTTCGCGTCATTTTTTCATCGTGATGTAGCAAAGTACACGTCGCATGCATGTAAGTAATCGCCAATTTGGAAGTACCGCGCCGTGAGATATAATATAAATTTAATAGTATAATAATCTTATTAAAATCGCTTACTTAATGTTTCTTTCCATTCTTACCAAAAATTGTATTTCTTTTCTTTTTTAAATATCTATCTTAAAATTATATCGTGTAATTATCGCGTTGTAAAATGTTTTATCGGAATATTTTACAAATAATTAATATTTTACAAGAATGCACATAATATACATATATGTAGAATTGAGATAAAAGCGTAATTATAAAAACATATATATATATATATATATATATATATATATATATATATATTAATCGAGCAAAGAATTAATTTAATTGTTAGATGAAACTTAAGTTTCAAAAAGATTAAAGCGCGAAAATTGTGATACGAGATACGCGAGTATGTAATCCGTTCATTGAAATTAAGTAAAAAGGGAAAAATGATACGAGGGAATGGAATATTCGGTATGAGTTAATTTCGTATATGCGGAGTAAAGATTTGAAAATAAATCGTTGGCGCGCGGCCTTGGTGTTTGCTTTCTCGCCGCGCACGGCGCGCTACGGCGCCGCGGGCGGGGTGGGGTGAGAAGTGGGGGTCCGGCGCTACCGACACCGACTACCGACCGAGTAACCGGAGTACCGTCGTCACTTGCGCGGCGAGGCTCGAGCGGACGGGTAAATGGCGCGCGTGTCGCTCCGTATGATCCGTATGTATATTATCTCTCGAAACACTGTACGACTTGCGATCGTTCGCTACAAATATGCAATTCTCAAATCGAATCGACACTCACGGCGAATGATCAGCACGCGTATCGAGGTGAGGCATTTCGCGCGATTTGGTTCGTCGATCGAAAGTTATGGGAACGTTGAATCGGCATTTCGTGTACTTTATGGGCAATAACAATGACCATCTCTCTTCGCGGAACGTATAGATTACGCAGGCTCGAATATGTCTCGCGTTACGCGTGTAGAATTACGAATTTCGGTTATTTATTCGCGATCGATGATCGCGCCCGTTAAATTAGGCCTGTTATTCCTTTCAGCTGAACTCTCGCGCGGTTCATCTTTTCTCTTTTTCTTTTCACGTTGGAGGGAGAAAGAGAAAAGATAAACTGGGCAAGAAATTGACTCGCGTAGTGTCGCGCGCGTCAATGCGCGATGTCAGGTGCCTTCCCTTTTGAATTTGTCGGCCGTTCACGAAACGTTGCGAATGCAACGGGATAGATCGGGCTTCGAAAGGGGCGACGTGTCGCGACGTAGTTTAATTAGTCGCGGTCAATCCGACATTTTGATATTTTCTCGTTACGATAACGCATGAATTTGACGTTCGTGCTGCGCGAACTCGGAGGCTGAAATTCTACACAGCTCCGACACTACTCCGGTAATTCCGTTAATCGTTAATTTGAGAGACGCCGCGAGCTCTGATGATAGCTTCATCGTACGATCCTACACTTTTCGCGTCATTTATCCGTCGTGGTGCACCGAAGTACGCGTCGCGTCGTGTGTAATCGGCAATTCGGAAGTACCTCGCCGTGCAATTATCGTATTGTGTTAATTAATGCTCGAGTTCGTGTTTAACTGTAATTTTCGGGAGTGCGTGAGAGTGAGTATCATGGACGTGAAACGAGAGGATCTGAGAGGAGGAGCAGGCCCGGGGAGGCAACAGGCGACAGCGGAGCAACCACGAGGTAATTTATAATTCGAATCATTACTCTACTCTTAAATCTAAGTTTATAATTATTTCGTTAAATTCGCGCAAAAGTTATTCTTGTAGAATATCAATTATTTTGGGCGGTTGTAATAATTTGGACAAATTTGTATTTTACAGATCGACATAGTGTTACAACGCAGTTACATCTCCGCTGCTGCGCATCGTATCGGTGAGTCAAGTAGTTTTTATTTCGATATATAAAGTGATGTAGAAATAGATGAATCAGGATGTTGCAAATAAATATAGTAAATATGAAAATAAATAAATATGCACCTTATCCATTGCTTCAAAATGTATAGGCTGAGACGGATTAGGATTGAAAATATTTATCTTTGGAATATTTGAGATTAATCGTTGATTTATGGTGCGTACAAAAATGCACAATTATGAGATCATTAAATAGAGCTTGAAATATCATTTACTTACTCGCGTAAACTTCTATCTTCTACAAATCATCTTCGACAAAATTAAATAATTAGAATTAGGTATATTAGTCGTTTAAAATTTATAGAACAATCTTGTAAATGCAAATAAAAATTAACTAATTATCAAATCTTTTTTTGGTTTATGAGCTCATTTGTGCAATAACTAAACCTCGAACTAAACACTTTTGTCATGTTGTTATCAGTTCGTCTGTTTTTTATGCAAAAAATGTCACGTCACGAATATTTAGAGTTGATTCTCTAGCTTTAATCAGCTAGTAATAATGATAAATTCTGGAATTCACACGACATAAGAAACGTTCAATTGATTTTGATGTAGTATTTAATACAAAAAAAGCTTATGGTAGTTAAAGAGATAGTTAAAATAATTATATAACTAACTCTCGAATAAGAATCTGTTTTATTTGCCATTCACGATTAGCAGATATTTTTTCTCTCATTTATCACTTACACAGAATTTATATTCATTTCCTAATAAAATAATCTTCGTATTATTTCATTGATAATTCAGGCTACACGGAATATTGAATATCATGAATCATTTTATAGGAATTTATATCATCTATGTAAATTTAGAGAATTGAATGTACATATACATATATACACATATATGTAATGTGTAATATGATTATAAAATTTTAAAAATAAAAGGAAGAGACGGGAAAAATAAAAGGGAAAGAGACGGATATGGTTCTAAGCACGTAATAAAAACGCTGCGATTGATAAAACTATATGTTCATATATTTTGAATTAAATCGCGTATCTGCATTATTTAGTGTCTGTCATATTCTCTCGGTATTTAACATATTTTATCGCATACAGTACTATTTACTAGTATACAGTATACAAAATATGTACAATAATACTATTGCTACTCTATTATATTTCTTGACGCTCCTGGTCCTTGGTTTTATAAAAAAATGATAAAATTTTATGAATTCTACATACTAATAATAATGATAAATTAATAGGAACAAAAAATTAATATATGTATATAATGCCAATAATAATATATTAATATATCTATTATTATTGACGTTATTTTATTACACATCAGTTGAAAATGCTTCTATATAAACATGGTTTTTAAAATATATTTTATATAAGAAGATATTACATTTAGATGAGTGTATATATGACGTCTGAAATAAGAAATGAACTAAACGTATTAAAGAAAGTAAAAGAATAAATTCTCTTTATATTTTATACTAATTGTAAGATTATTTATTTATCGTACGTCATACTATAGTTTTTCTGAAATAATACATATTTATTTGACAAACTTTGTGTTAAAAGAAACAAGTGTAAAATAACGTAAAATATAAGTTTTTAAAATTATTCCATTACACGTCTCAAACGTTAATAAAAGTAGGTGCATTTTCTTCTATGTGTAAAGTTCAATTTCAGTACATATGCTTTACATACGATAAAGATATCGTAACATGTACGCGTCGAGATATTACATAAAGACACAACCATATTAATGCATAAGTCTTATGTATTAACAAAAGTAAATACTTGTGTACTAATGTACATACGAGTACATATGTATAAGTGTTACCGACATATAAAATATCTTATTTACGAATAACGAGATAAAATTAGAAAAATAAATCGAATTGATTTCAATAAAAATTATTTAAATATTAATGACATTCTCGCATTACTTATTAGAAACATGTGCATATGCATGTATCTTAGGCTACTAATGGAATCATTGCAATATTATATTTATAAATATAAAAATTTATAAAGGAATAAAATGTCCGGCAACATAACAATTTCTTATAACGTTTACAAAATAAATATATTTATTAATATTTGATCTCTAAATACGGAATTATAGGCTCTTGAAAATTTATTCGCATAATTCGATTTATATGACACTACATAGGCTGCGTTTCGATATTCACTGCCAGTACTGAAAATCTATATAGTATATGTGACGTGAACTATAGATTTTTAGTACTGGCAGTGAATATCAAAATGCAGCTGCAATAAATATTCTCTCGCATTCAGCACGATATAGTGGCAAGTTTATAGTATTAATTTATAATCGTGAATTTTGACATATATGTTACGTATAAATCTATACTAATTTGTAAAATCTCTGTTAGACGTAGAGATAAAGAGAGCTCTATTAGAATTTTATGAACTTGAAAATCTATATGTACCATAAGGCACTGCAGATTATAAAAAGTAGGAACCAATAAAAGTACTCCAATTCTATGATTTTGCTTAATTCTCTCTAATGCATGATGATTAAAATTATATTCTATTTTGAGAATTGTGTAAATAAAGTTGCTATGTTTTTAGTAGACGTATATTTTAAGTATCTCTCTAAACTTAATAAGTACTCTATTATTCTTGGATGTTTTAATTATATACCAGCATACATATATGTATACATATGCTTGTATATATGTTTAAACTCTTATGTATATAAAATTGTCATTGTTCTGAAGCGTACGTACATAATTAAAGAAAAACAAGTAACTATTTCATATTATTACGAAATCCACATCTTATGAATCATTCTTAACACTTTAAGTGCCATGTCATCTGGGTGACGCGTAAATTTCCGCAAAGACCCCGTCATCCATTTGTGAGTGACGGTCTTATTTACTCGATTAAGAATAATTTTACTAAATATTTAAGACATTAATGAAATATAAATTTTACTAAGACATTAAAGAGAGCAATAAATATTAAAATATTATATTAGATTTATTAAATTCAATGTCGAAGCTTGGCACTCAAAGTGTTAAGAAATCGTAAGTTAGCTTACAAATAAATTACTATACAATAACTTCAAAATAAAGAATTTAAGTATGTAACAAGCAAAATTGAAGAATATAGTACATTACTTGTCTTTAGAATGCAGGAATTCGTGAGATTTCACATTGAATTTATTTTATTCGAGTGATTAAAAATGTTACTTTCTTGAGATTGCTAATAACAAATTAAGAAAGGAGTTTATAATTTAAGTTCGAACAATAATATTACGCAAAAACAATTGCGCGTCGTCCGCGTTTAATATTTGGAAATAAAACGGCGCGTTTCCTAATTAGGATTGTGTGACAGCTTACAAACGCACGCTACTTAATATTAATTATTTCTTCAAACATTTGTGCACAATTCGTGTATATAGTATCTGTATATTGCGTACGATCTATATCAAAAACTGATTTAAACATTCTATCATGTACCTGAGGCAATCATTTCATAAAAATATCCTTCTTCACTATAATACATATTACCTTGATAACTATATAATTTCTCCCATATTAACAATCAGATCTATTTACAATAATAGAACGGTATTGAAAATAGGTATTTTTCATATATTCGTACATATATTCGACTACGTTTTGCGCGTTAAAAGACCTAAGTTTTAACATAAGGAATGACGATAGCGGGAAAATAAGAAACCGAAATATACATCACGTTTGTTCTGACGGATTTTTTCGGTTCGAAACAAACTTGCTCTATTCCCGCGACGAATCTTTTAACGGGCGAGAGTCTTCTTGAACAGATTGAGGATACTTTTGATCGGGATAGTTCCATGCTTGTATGTCCGCCGTACCAAATATTTGATAGGCGATATACGTACTGCAAGATACACCTGCAGTAACCGCAAATACATTTCTCCACGAATCGAGAGATTGCTGTTGGGAACATTATGTTATTTTAACTTTTTAATTAATAATAGGGAAAAATAAAAGGAGAAAATATAACGCTTACACTTTCTTGCGTGAGCAGACCAGCTGCTATAGGAGATAGGAAACTAGCGGTCATGTGAATCGTCTGCGCGAACGCTAGCACTGGCCCTAAAAATAACATATTGATTTTTAAATATTGATATTCTTATAAGAAATAAGTATATTCACAAATTAATGGGCGCACTGACCAGCGAAATTGGGAGCGATGTCAACGATGTTAGCCATTGCGCCTGCATAGCCGGCTGTTATGAGAGTAACAGCTATGAACCATATGATTAAAACTAAGATAATATCACATCCTAAGTATCCAATTAAAACCACGAGTATTCCGGGAACCACTTGAGCTATAAGGAAAAAAAATAGATTTATTTTCCGAGTATTAGATAAGTTGAAGGAAACCGCCGCTGGACTTACAAAGTGCCGTAAATATTTTGCGCACAGTGATTAAAGTCATGATTTGCCGCGTGACTAGAAGATCCGCAACGTAACAGAATACAACGGAGCTTAAGTAGCTACAGATAAATGGTGCACCTGACAGGATACCATTCTAAACAAATTAAAAATTTGATTATTCTGTTAATCGTTACATTGAAAAAAATTCCAATAAGATTTTTCCTTGAATACATACTGCTTGTATACTGAATCCTAACACTGTCTTCATATACATCGGGCCGGGAATGATAAAGACATAATGTACCCATATTCTTCCGAAGGTTGTAATACCGATAGCCCATGCCGGCAAAGACGTGAGTATAGATTTCCAAGGAACGGGCAAATCCTTAAAAAAAAATACAGTTGTGTTAGTGTGTTTCTTCTTAAAAAAGATATTATTTAATAAATCAGAGAAGATACATAGTAGATACAAATCACTTTACCTCGTTCGCTCCGATAACTTGGTTTCTAACACATTCCTGAATGTAACGGAGTTCTGGCTTAGATATTCGGGGATGCGAGGCAGGAGTGTTGAAAGCGCAAAAATACCAAAAGATACACCACACGAGACCGACAGTACCAGTCGTGTAGAATACAGTCCTCCATCCGAAATGGACGATGATGAACGCACACAACGGATAGGTCAATCCGATGCCGATGCTGAACCCTGAATATAGACAACCTAGATGTTAGGAATAGCTCACCCTACGATCCGGAACAAGCTGAAACATGATGCTTGTCGAATGGCCTTGATCTTGATTTGTTACGACTCATGCGTGGTGATGATCGCTCTTCAGTCGAGGTGTACGTATCTCACCCTGTAAAGCGATTCAAGTAAAGACTTAGTACGCAAGGACGATGATGAGGCATGATGAAGCTGTTAATAGTGGGACAATGAAACTTCTATGTCTGTAAATAATAAAAGTTTAAACTCGTTCTACCTGCAAAATAAGTGTCACCTTCGTACGCAGAGATCGGTATCACAAAAAGTGCATTGTAATGAAGAAATTAAGTTATGTGTACGCGTATAAGTTAGGAAAAAAGTATAGATCTTTTCTCTCACATTAGCATTGCTTTTGTTGTTATGTTATATATACATAAAACGCACCCACATAAAAGTCATTTGTAGTTAATATTTCTAGTATCATGAAGTATTATCTTTACGAAGGCTAACTTTATTTAATAGGGAGTCAGTATACACTACTTAGACTACCTATAGTTCATGTCAGAATTTAAGATAAAATTTCATTTATAATTTCATATATCGTGTAAAATACGAAAAACATTTGAGGAACACATATGTGTATATAAAATATGTATCTAATTAAATTAACATAAAATTATATCTAAAATCTGAAATGAATTATAGATCGTTTAAAGCGGATTTAAGGATATAAACAGCATTCGAAGACACATTTTGTGCTAGCAGAAAGAAAGTCTAATAATTTAGATAAATAAGTAAACGAAAAAAACAACGCGCAATATCGTAAATAAAACGAATAGATAAAACGAAACTTGTGGTCCGACTCTGGAAAAGTTTGAGTGAGAAAGATGATTAGATTTATTATTAATTCATACTGCAGACAAATGGATGTAGTCAAAAGATAGAATTTGTACATATAAGAAAGATAAGTGTAAAAAATATACATGTTCGACGAGCCCGGCTGATTCTACCAGCTGGAAGTATACTCGGCCTTTCTCATGCTGTTGAGCGGTTGCTGTTGAGTATACCCCTCGGTCCGGCGAATGCAACCTCGTGGAGATGAACTATTCGGGATCATTAACAAGTGATCAATTTTCGCGCAGATCGATGCGCAACATTTATAGAATTATTTTCATTTTAGCAAGAGATTATTTTCTCTTGATCCGGAATTTTGACTGAAAGAATAATGTGTAGTTTCTCATTCGAACTTCCATATTCCACTCTGAAAGAAGCGTGCATTAGTATTCACGTGAACACAATCGAAAAGAATATGCGACTTTCACTTTACGGCGTTATACTTGCGACTGTAATATGAGCGTACGCGCATAGTTTTCGCCTAATCGAACGTAACGAAGTTTCACTGTAACACACGAAAATCTCCGTTAGCGGCCGGCATCTTATAACGTACCTTGGAAGGAAGACATGAAGCGTGAGCGTTCCACCGGTGGAATCCAGTGCCCGATTACGGCATACATCGCGGGCCACGTGAGTCCCTGTTTTCAAAAAAATAAAAAATCAAGATTAGCCATAAAAATCTGTTTTTGCTATCCCAAAGAATAGAAAAATTTAAACGATTTTTAAAAGATTGTTTTATCCTAAAGATTTAAAATGTCTTTTAGACGTCTTTACGATATTCTTTAGATATTTATTTTGTTTGAATATGACAGTAAAGTTTGCCATTTTATCCGATGATTAATAACTTACACTTGCAATGCCCTGTATACTACGCAATGCTATCATGGCCCCATAATGAATCTCCGCGGCAGTTGGCATAAGCAGACTGCAAACGGCAGTGACGGCTTGAGATCCGCCGAATATGGTTTTAGTGCCGAAGTACTGAGTAAGAACACCGCCGAGCATTTGCGAAAGTATATAACACCAATAGAAAGAACTGAGAATGGCCGATTGAATAGCTGGGCTCCACTCGAATTCGCCAGCGTCCTGTCCAAAAAAAAGACACGATTTTGTAGTGCAACATATACATAAAAATTCTTCTAAAATTTGCTCGAATTGAGCAGATTAACTTTTCACTAAAGTTAAAAATAGTTAAATTTATTTAGGAATTAATAGGTTCAATTTTTTCAATCTTTTTACTGTCACTTATTAATTGTTTTCTTAAAAATATTATAGCCATAAAAGAAATAGTAAAAAAGGATCTACAGGTTTTGTGGAAGAATAAATGAGCGTTACTTTTAATTTACTAAAAAAATATCCGTTGTTTGCTGATCCGTTGTTTTATTATGTATAAAAATAAAAAAAAGAGTCTCGTTAAAAGTTAATCTTATTTGCTTGACATATTTTATAGAATAGATGATGAAATTCATAATATTATTAGCTTCTACAATATATCTGATTTTCTGTTGAATTTCTTCTCAGAACTTTGCTTTCTTATTTACTAAACTTTTTACGTACACTTTTTAAGTATTCTTTAAAGAAATTTTTTTTGCTCTTGACGACACGTGGAATACATTTGTATTATATTTATGTTATACAATACCCAAGTATCTATGCTGCATTCGTATTCAAATAAATTGTTGATCCTGCTAGTTACTACAATGAAATATATTCCGATATTGTGACTAACAAATATTCTGCATATGCACGCATTTTAATGCAACTTGGTAAAAGAAGACTTTGTGAAAAGAGAAAAAATAATTTTTCTTTGACGCGTCAAAAGATTCTCTTTTCGTCGAGAAAATAAATCATTACTATTTTGAAGCTCGTATGAAATGAATGATACATGAATAAAAAAGAAATTATGCGTTATGCAATATCGTAATATCCAAGCGTACCTCCGGCCTGGTTACAGTGGTGTTCTCCACGTGTGACGCATTCGATATTGTGTAACAGTGAGACGTTACCGCGGCGGTTTCATTGTTCGACGTTAACGGCAGCTTCGCCATGGCCACCATGGCGATGTTAATGTCTGTTCTCATCATGAAAGACACGAGAAATCCGGAAAACGAAAGCATATACAGCACGACACGTGCTGGAACCATGTCTGCAATAAGAAAATCAATTCAATCTGATTAGTGATTATCAAATATCGCGCAATATTGATCGTATCGACTTGCATTAGAAAGCGCATTTGGTTATTGGCGATTACCGTGACTTTGACTCCTTTCTTCTTTCTTTTTTTTTTAAGTAAAAACTTTTAAGTTATGCTACAAAAAAGATTACCTCCCAATTTTCGTAAGCTGCAAGGTGGCTGTTCCTTATACATATCAGATTCCTCATATCTGTAAGGAGTGTAAGGTAAAATTACTGCATGATATGCAATGTCGCAGTAAGACGAAACAGTTAGTGACAATAAATCGAATTTTTAATGATTATTTTTAGACTTTAATTATACTCAGACTTGAATATTTGCAAGTGAGATGAAAAAAGATGATAATTAAAAATGCAATAAAATAATTAAAAGTTTCCTAAAATACACGATGGTATCAAACACTTATTTAAAATGATAAAAATAAAAAATATACTACGTAATGGATAAGCCGATAACGCTATTGCAGAGGGCTGTACGAACAAAAATAAGAATATTTATTTAAAACGGGTTCTTTACCTTTGAGATTCTTCCATTTCTTACGTGGAGCTTTCGATTTTCGAACAGAGTACAAAAACGAATCTGTTGTACACGGTGAAAACACAAAGATCACCTTGGAGTCTGCAAAATAGAGAAAAATAATCTAATTTAATAATCATCACTTTATAAAAGTGAGTTTTTTAACTCTTACGCGACGTGACGTTTTAATTTTATGAGTTACTTTCACTTTATCAAGTATGAAATGGCGTCAATTAACTTGTATAAGATATTCGAACTATTGCATCAAGGTCATGATTTATGAGAACAGAATGAAATTCCAACGCGAAACTCATATCGACATTCTTGAAGTTCTTTGTGGAAGCCTCCGCAAAAATTTATTTATAAATATCTTGCTATTTCATTAAGAATACGGAAATCAATTTCATTATAGAAAATAATTATTTTTTATATACAGAGTTTTTTTTATAATGAGTCTTTATCTCTCTTTCAATTAATAAACGAGTTACAAATTGTGGTTTTGTACTTTACTAACAAAAAAATATATAGCAATAGTATAACTCCTATTATTTAAAGATTTTTCATGTATACTTGTTATACGTAAATGAATCTTTTGTATTTTGTAGAATAATAGATATAAATATGAAGAATTTTGTACTATTTATTTAAATTATTTTTTAAATTACAATATAATACAATTCCAACTATATATGTCATTTAATAAATTATCACATCTTTTCTCTGTAAAATAAGTTTCGTATTCTTCAAAATGACTAAAGAAAAGTGCTATTATTTTCGATGAGCGAATTAGATTAAATATAAAAAAAAACCACTTAAAATATCACGATTCGATATATTTTTCAATTTTGTACAAGGGATTATAGTTAGTAGTATAATCGTAGATTTCAATTCTAATATCTGCGATATTTAAATACAATGTTTAGTTATTCTTTCTCGCGATTTGCATAAAGAAATAATTAAAGTTAAACGAGCAATCGTACAAAACCAATGATACTTCCGCAAAAAAATTGTCGAGACTGTCATTTATGCACAAAAAATGCGGAATTGATTAAAGACAAAGCTTGACATTGAAGGTAAATGATGATCATGCAAAAATAATTTTACGTAATAATAAAAATAATATTATCGAATTAGAAACATAAAACATAAAAAAAATAATCTTTAAAAATGGATAGCGTATACGAAATGTGCATTAAAATTAAAACTATATAAATTTAATTTTTATTAACACAAAATACGAGATTAATTATTTTATTTCGAGACAATGCAATGATTATAAAGCAAGATGAATTTGATAGAATACGCAATAAAGAAAAATATTGCAACACACACTTACGCACACATACACAGAATATTTTTCTTTTAATTTATCATATCAAGTATGTTATTTAAGCAACAAAAAATAAAAGTTATAAAAACGAATTAAGTATATAAGCATAAATTTATTGTCAACAAAAATTCGTGCGGGTAATTATTAAAACAATTGCAAAAATTCGTAGAATAATTTTACGATGTATGCAGATAAAATTCATTCTATGTTTCGTTATATAACTTTATGTAAATTCTTTAAAGATCAGATTGAATGTGTAATCGTATTAATAGAAAAATTTCAAACTAGATCTTAAGGTACAGTTACGGTTATCTTTCACTTTATTTGCATCTAGTGTTTCAAGGTAGGTAAAATGTAAAATATCAGATAATTCACTGAATAAATAACACTATATTACATTCAGAGAGCCACACATGATGATGTGAATATACCTAAAATTGAAATGTCTAAGTATGAATTATATTTTTTTGCTTTGAAAAAAAAAAAAGCATTGTTGGAAACTGTCTATTCATAGTCCGTTCTTATTTCAAGACCGTCTTAAATAATGTCTTGATGCTAAAAATTCTGTGCTAAAAAAGATGTCTTAAGATGCTATAAATTTATATGATTATACTACTAACTATAATTCATTGTACAAATAATGTCTTAAGATGATTTTGTGTTCACATAACTTCTCAAGATTGTACTTAAGACGGTCTTAAATATAAAATCCGACTATGAATACCACTCTACGTTTGTTAAGTTCAACAGAACCTCTTGCAAATATTATATTAACGCTATCTTCATTTTTTTCTTAAGAAATGGAACGATCTCGAGACGTTTTATAAAATTTAAAAATTGATATAATACACTTAAGCTTTTGAATGAAGGATTTATATTATCAATACGATGTTCAGAAATATATTGTAATTACAATATTTTCTGTCTTTTGCCGAAAAAATTTTCAATAGTAAGTTAGTCAATCAATATAATTAATTTGATTTTCAAAGTCCATACAATACATCATTATCTTCAATATCAAAGAGTCATGTCAAGAAGGCGATTTCGATATTGAAATGGTACTGATGGTAACTTAGTTCGATGAATGTGATTTGTTAGCAAATGGCGAATAAAAAAATTCGTAACATTAGCATTTTACTCGTTTTCCGAAAGTCATGTTGAATGCAGAATAACCCCGATGCGTCACACTGATATATAACAGCGAATTATAACAAATTTTAAGTGCGTTTGTGATAAATATAAAATTGTCGCGTCAACATTGCTATCGATGAGTCCGCTCGAGATATCACTTACGTCAAAGATAAGTATAGAAATGGGCAGAAGGACGCGATTACAACTTTACGAAATTTAACAAATGCGACTCGAAACGTGTAGCGCGAATGGAAGAAATCGCGATACGATCAACATGATTGTAGGCGGAACGAAGTGTCGACACTGAAAGGCAACCGGACCACGAGGCGTTGACTATCTTCATTGACCCCACCATTGCGCCGGTTTTCGATCGTGTTCTTGGTATAGTGCGCGACGAGTATGTGGAATATTGTATTATTCCTCTCAGGTAGTACGTCATGCGAATGTGAAGTTTTTTAGTAGTTGGTTATTGACGGTCATGTACTAAATTCAAAGTTTAAAATGAATGACTTATCAAATACGTTCCTTATATAAGGAAAAACATGAGGAGTGAATTATACTTATTGTTAGGCTGAAAAAATGGAAATAAAAACAATATCTGCGTAATTAGCTAAAGTCAAAAAAATAGTTATGAAGAAACGATATTCGTTTTTGTAATAAAAAATTATTATAGCTATATCTTGTTATGGAAGCATTAATTGCACTTGAATATTTTTCCGATAATTTCGATATAATGCGATAAATAAGTATATACGATAAAAAGGTAATTATTACGTAATTGCTGATTACGTAACTGCGGATTTATCATATTTCTATCGTGATGGAGTGAGGTAGATATAATTAAGAAATAATTGGTGCACATTTAAGAGAATAACTTTGAAATGATGATTTTATATAAGAATTTTACAAAAACGCTAAATGAACACGAGAATTTAAAAATGCGTTACATCAATAATAAAATTAATTGAATGTATCATTAACAATAGATCTAACTCGTGCATGATCCTGATAAGATGATGATCATAGATAAAGTACTAAAACTGATTCGGAAAAAAATGTATTGGCAAAAATGATATTCTCTCTCTCTCTCTCTCTCTCTCTCTCTCTCTCAGTTCAAGGAAAAAACATTTTTTTTATTACCAAGTTCTTTCACGTGAGTTATAAGAATTTGCCACTATATTTCCAGTACGTAGTACGTGTATAAAGTTGTCGATACAAAGTACATTATCATACATACTTATCATAAATTATTTTACTGTTGAAACATTCTGTGTATATTCTGCAGTGAAACAGAGACCGTTCTTTGATCGATAGTTCGTGTTGTATTATAACGAAGCAAATGATAACGTTTAATGCTTATTTTTTATTTGACTTTACAAGTTTCATTGGTCTCTTAGCGTACGGATTATTCTTCCGATAATGATGAGTTAGTAAAATATGTACAATGACATAATTTTGCGTAATAGTTCAAATCGATCGAGCCGAAGACTTCATCATGAAGAAACTCACATTTTCTTCAACTTATCAATTGTCTTAATGAAGAAATTTCATCGCCACAATATTGGGATTAATTATCTGATAGCGTCTCATAGTTAACCTTATTACACGATCGAGGCAGGGCAGGTCATGCAATTCGACCAATAGAGTTGTATTCCAAAAACAAACACAAAAGTGACGTGCGTCATAACAACGTAACGTATTCGTTAAATATAATTTCGCTTCTAATTGTAAGAAACAAAACGTGTTTTCTATATTAACAAAATGTGATCTATTATCAATTTGTCAGATAAACGTATTACTTTGTATGCACAAGGTAAAAAAAAAAAAAAACGTTGACAGGAAAACGACAATAATGTGCCAAAGAAAATAATAAACAATGAATTTAATATATTTATTGAGAAAAAAAAATTTGTGAATAACAGCTGAAACGGACAGTGAATTTGTGAATTTACGGTTTAATACATCTTACAATTACTACGTTTACGCGAGCGTTACTTCTGTAGTAACTTACAATAGTTCACTCGTTTACGCGGAGTAAATTATCGTAAGTTACTACAAAATCCCGTTTGCGTCAAGGAAAATTCCGTCTACGCGAAGGAATGATCGTAAGTTACTACAGAAGTAACGCTAGCGTAAACTTAGTAAATGGCTATAATTATGTCCAACAGGTATCACACACACACACACACACACACACATACACAAGGCAAAACGACTTTTCTCTAGCTCTACAATTTTATGATTACGTAACATGATTAAAAGAACGTGTCAATTACTGTGAGAATTGTTTTATTGACAAGGAAACCTTAAGAAGTCTCTATTTGATTTTGATTAGCTGCGGCTAAGAGACATGGATGGTTTCCTTTATATGTTTAGTAATGTGTAGCTTTTGAAAGTTGACTGTTTTATCATTGAGAATTTTATTATATAATATATACAACTGTTACCATTCGTGTAAATTATAATAGTGCATAGTGGTGTCAATTCCATATATCTGTCTCGCTATTTGTTAATATTGAAATTGCAGTCCTAATAAGAAAAATAGAATGCTATATTACACATAAAATTGTGCCAAGTTAGTGCCTAGATTTCTAGAAAATCTCTCCCAATTGATGTCTTACTGTGATTACCATTCGTTTGATGTAGTTGACTTATGACGACTCTGATAGTCGATCTCCAACGGTGATTCAAACTGCAATTGGCTTCTTCGTTGATGAATATTTTAAAGCAAGGTGGAAAGAGTCTTGTAAATTATGTTATTTATGATAATCAATTATTGAAGAAATTGCAATTCTTTTTACGCATTAATTTCATACATTAAGTCATCTTCAACTCCTTGTTTCAATTTGTCCCACCCAAAGTAAAAAAAAATAGACAATTCCATCAGTTTTTACACATACGGTAGACACAGAAATAGGAAATGCTAAGTAACTTTATAATAACATATTTCCATGCATCGCTGAAGAAAAAACTGTTAGCCCCGTCATTACACGACGTTGGATAATACACCAAATGTGCTTAGATAGGAACGGTAAATCGCGAAAAGTCATGAAATTAGATTGATGTAGGTTTGAGAGCTACCGCCCGACAAAGTACTTCAATTGTAGATGTAGATTAAGGCCATTGCTCATTTGAGGTTAAACACGCCGACTCTCCCAACTTTGGAGAAACACGTGGTCCGTCGTGTCTGCTTTCGAGAGCAGCGAGTCACAAAGATCGTGCAAATCGAAGGGCAACCGATCGGAACTCACTTTAGTGGCGTTTCTGCGTCCAGCGGATGTCTCGTGTAACGTGGATGCTCTCTTGCGCGGCATTTTTATCCACGCGGCGGCACACGCGACAATATTGGCGTGTGTTCACTCACGTCGACGAGAGAAGCGCGTTGATTCACGATAAGCCGTGAGACTCGTGAAAGTGGAAGCGGCAAAGGCAGGCGTGGCAAGGAGGCTGAGGAGAAGCGAATGAAGCGAACCGAACCGAAATGCGGAAACCGGTGGAACGCCGCACCAAATGCACAGCACGACCGCTGCCGACAGTGCCGACGCAATCATTACGTCGGCTTGCGTCGGCTCCTTTGATGACGATACTACCGTCGTGATCACGTGACTCATGAGCAAGCAATGTCCAAGGTCCAAGCGATCGATGGAGGCTCAATGCGCCGACGCGAATGTGCGATACTGTTACGTGCAAAACGTAATGTAATGTTTTAAAGTGTTGATAAGATAGAAAAAAAAGTTCTAGATAGAAAAATCCTATCCTTTTGACCAACTTTGGCTACGGTCAACATACGTGACGCTACAAATGCTTTGGAGCGTTCTTCTTCTCTTTCTTTCTTCATTGAAAGAAAAGAGAAGAGGAATGCTTCGAAGCATTTGTAGCATCACGTTGACCGTAGCCTTTGTTTGGCAACAATATAGGCAAGCAAAGTTAAAATAAAATAGTATATTGAGTCGAAGGTGCATTCGCTTTGCATTACAGACAAGAACTCGTAAGAGACAAGAGACTCGGCTTAATCAGGCTCAATCGAGTAACAGAGAGTTCTTCTAAGATATGGTCATAGTCAAATAGTGTCCTAATATCAAAAGTAATGATTGATTTGATTTTTTGAAATGGAGTCAGTATTTGAGAAAGACGGGATCTGTTAGATAAGAATAAGTTCTATCACAGCTATTGAGCTATGTTGGACACAGGGAGAAGCTGCGGGGAGAAACACACTTTCCTTTTTATCTTTATGTACATACAAGATAGCAAAATAAAAAATCTGATATTATGTTAGGGACATAATACTAGGCACTATTTGTTAGAGAATCGTTTTACAGATGTTTCGAGAATTTTAAAAATCTAAAAATTCTGCAAGAGCAACTACTGCACGCAACATAATGCGCGTGAACAAACTAGATAGATATAATCCCGATGACTCACCTACGAGACTGCAATGTATCACGCCCTTATGCGTCACTATTAAATTAGTTTTTTACTAATGAATAACTGCAGCAATTTGTGTCTAATTTTTGCTAAAATGTATTTTATGAGATGCTATATTAAGGAAGTAATTAAACTGGAAGTAAGAAAATCTGATATTTATTTTATATATTGCAATTTTTTGATCATATAGTCTTTAATATTGGAATATTCTATATTTATTTTTACTACATATTTCAAGATGTAATATTAGAATCTTTTATTTAATTAGTTTGTGTGAGATCTTAAAATCTATTTATAATAAATCGTAATAATATAAAACATAGTGTGCAAAAGTTCGTCATTAAAATTGAATAATATTCTAAGCAGTGCTTAGTTGATTCGCGAATAGAGAAACATCGGTATACATAGAAAGAGAAATTAAACATTAAAATATAAATTAAATGAAAGTATAAATCACATATAATTTCTGAGATTTAATCAATATAGGTACCAAAAGTAGATACTGACATTAAACTTAAAAAGAAAAGATATGAATTAAAAATTCTTTCTGCTGTTATGCTGTGTAAAAATTATTGCCACTTTTCTTATATTACGTATATAATAAGCGTAAAAATTTGGGAGGATTTCAAGCAACACGAACAAATTTATCGAATCTACTTGAATCGACTTTTCTTACGTCGCATATTGTAAACACAACTTCGGGCGAATAACTACTTTTTGGCGACGTAAGAAAATTCATGTAAATGTTGTCAAATTCGTTAATTAATGCCATTATACATAACATGAATCAAGGAAATTCTTCAGTTCAGTCGAGAAAGAGACTTTCAAAAAATGCCTTAATCTTGTCACACGACAGCAATTGCAAGTAGGTTATATTAGGATGTTATGATTGTAACGATGAAAAATATGCATTTTCTTAGTAATTATTCAACGTATTGCTTTTTGAGAAATAATAATTAAGAAATAATATCTCGCGCTCTAGATTAAAGACATTGCCTTCATCAACATGTATATCGGATACCTCAACGGGAGATCTGAAGACAGATCTATCGAAAGATAGCAAAATCATGCTTAGTTATGGCAAATCTTCAACTCGAGTTAATAAAACGGTAGCTGTGCGATATATACATATATTATGGATATAAGTTGTCAAATTATGTTGTGTCAAATTATATTAATTCATTCGGTTATTAGGTTTCCAATGCGAATCTTTCCGCGAGAAAATTGTGGAACAATGTATCCAAGATGACTAGAAATTCCGTTACTGTAAATGATGTAATCGAAGAAGGTTTTGTATTTTACAATCTTTCTATTTTATAATAATACAAGACGCATGGGTTGGAAAGAAGTTAATTACTATTTAAATTTAAATACGTAACAAAATTTATTAGCGTTTTTAAAGAGAGTTTTACATTAAGCATTGAGCACTTGTAAATCTTTTCACTTGTAATTTTATTTGGTGTTGTATATCCGCTATCGCGAAATGTATTGATTTTTAGAAAGTGAGCTTATTGGTATGTTGACGAAACAATTGCATCAAGCTGAGTCACAAATGCGAAAGATGCAATCCGTTTTAACAAAAGCTGAGGAAGGCTTGCGAACTAAAGATCAGGAAGTTGGACGCTTAAAGCGGAAGGTTCTCTGTACGCTTTATTTACAATAATCTAAGAATGTAGTATTATTTCATAATATTCATAGTTAGCTTAGTAAAGAGCTGGTCTTTTCGTATTTGTATTGTGTGTTTATTAAATTTAGTTATAAAATATCGAATTCATTTCTTTGCGTATTTTGTTCTTATATTTTTTCGTTATACTCTTATGAACTGTTTTTCGATACAATTTCTCTCCTCTTTTTCGGATGATATATCACGTTACTTTGGTAGATTAAAGAATGGGAAACTAAGTACAAGAGTCAGGAGTTGCTACGAAAGAAAGAGCAACGAAATCAAGCTAGTAATTCCGAATATTTCTATCAACGATGTCTAACGCTAGAACACAAGATCAGCGAGATGGAGGTTTAAATTTATGTTTTAAATATGTCCGTTCTGTATATTTAAAACATAATTAGTAATTAGCAATTGCGTCATTTTGATATTGCAGAAATTCTTAGCTGATTACGGGTTAATATGGGTGGGTGACCCCAAAAATACGACAAACGTAGATGGTAGCAAGTAATTAGAATAAACTATTTGCTATTGGCTAGAAGTAGAAGTAACCGATCTAACAATTAGTTATAATTCCATTGTAGTAATTATATCAACGCCTGCTATGAGCAGTTAGTTGCGAATATCGATCAGTTGAACCTAGCTGCGGGAAAGGGTGAAGTTCACATTCATCATAATGAGAAAGGAGGAGGAGCGACATTCAAAGTAATGCTCTAGTTTTGTACGGCGTACTTCTATATTATTTAAATATTTACGAGATTTACGCTTACAAAATTACGCACGTGATACATATTTAATATATTTCGGAAATGTCGGAGAAGAATATTAATTTATTATTGATTAGTTAGAGTTAATATGTTTATTAATTATTTAGTGATTACACTTACACATATTGTCAATCAACATTTTCTTTATACATTTTAATTAAAGACTCCTCCCTGCATGACGTTGAAATTTTATAAAAACGGTATGTGCGTCAATGGAGAACCATTGCGATCTTACAATGATCCATCTGCAATCTCGTTTATCCGCGATATTCTGGATGGATATTTTCCATCTGAGTTGCAACAAGAATATCCTGATGGAGTGCCCTTTATGGTAAATGTAAAATAGTGAAACAGAATTTTAGAAAATATACATACATATGAGATATATTTTTCGCGGTTTTTCCCTGGATTCTTTGATCAGTACGGGACTAATAAAATTTAGCCCGCATTCTTCTTATAATTATAATTTATACTTGCATACGTAGATCGAAGATCGTAGAACAGAATTGCACGTAGATGATTCCGCTTGCTTTCCTGGTCAAGGATATCGGTTGGGAAAGCAAACTCCAGTAGATAACTTGTTATCGACAAATTTACGGAGATCAAATAACGTTTACCAAAGATCTACTCGTGCAATCCCTTCGGCAAAAGATAACACTTCCGAGAACATTCCGCTTTTATCACTTCCAGACCGGTAATATCACTACTTCTAAACAAATAAATATTCAAGTACCTGACTTTTCTATACCGCAATATACATCCTGAAATACTAAAAATAAGCAAATTTATCTTATAATTATAAAGAAATTATAAGGTGATTATTATTACGTAAATTGCTAAAAAATTTATAACGCATTTTTATACTCTCTATTAGTTTATTGGATCCCAAAATCTCGGAATCGCCTTCTGTCGATTTATTTTCCCTGAGATCGCAGATTTTAGCTTCACACAATAATATCTGCTCCAGTTCCCATCTTCAGTCACATATTAATGCCGAATTGGCACGAAGCAGTCGGCGAGAAAAAGTAAATCTTTAGTTATCTGCTAAAATGTCTGAATATGGAAATATTATAATATTATGTATATTAATATTATATATATTTCTGCACCGAAAAAGAGAGAATTAGCCACAAAAAATATGGACTATGATATGAGTGAGCAATCATCTAAATCAAGAGATACCTTGAGATCTGCAAGTAATAGTAGAACGAGACACCATAGCGTTTCTGATAGATCATCATCAAGGTTTTTTTCCATAAATAAAATAATCAACATTTATTTATGTACTCAAGTTAAATTTTTCTAGTAGATCACAGATTGTTGAAAATCGTCTCCGATTACGTTCGAAATCCGCCAGTTCGTCGGGAGAGCGATTGGGTATCAGTCAATCAGTATTACGGTCTAAAACATTAAGCACAGCGGAAATAAATAATATCAATGAGCTTAAGATTACCAATCTCACCTCTGAATATTTCGCGATGAAACATCCTCGAGGTTCGAGATCGGCTACTTGTGCAAGAAAGAGTACGGTGAGAAACATATCAAGTCAAGTTAACAATCAGAAAACTGAATAGAAGATATGTAAAAGTCAGATACGTTCAAAATTTTTATTTAAAAAACCAAATTTTACTATTTCAGCCTCCATTATTGCGCCAGGTTAATGAAGCTATTGGAAAATCGAATGAGCTTCGATTAAAAGTTAGATCGTTAACCGGTAGTACCATATATCTAGTGCATGTCTTGGCTGATGAATCAGTGGCAAAATTATACGAGTTACTTGATAAAGCTATGCAAACATCTGGGCATAGAGGGTATAAAGTGGTGTTGAGCGGGTGAGGAAATATCTGATTGTTTAGCTTGATATTCTCAATTTATAAAAATTAATAATAATTACAAAAATAATTTGCAAAAATTATTTAATCTTTTATCTTCTGTTTTCAAATTCACAATTGATATCGTTACTTAAAGGTATTCGCCGAAGAGATTGCTACGTGTAAATACATCGTTAAAAGAAAGCGGAATCAATAGAGATTGCGTTCTCCATCTTGTAAATGATTAAACTTATTAACTCGTAAAAGTAGATTTTGTATTTATATTATTGTGTAAAAGAGACAAATACGTAACGTACGTAACGTAATTTTCGTATGGAAACCATAAAAATATGTAATCTTTTATGTTTAAATTTACAAATAAAATAATCGTGTAATTTATATTGCGTTCTTTCGAACTTTATTTTTAAATTAAATATTATATTTTGTCGAATTAATACGAATATACATGCATAGAAACAATAATGTACAGGAACATAATACAGAGGTAAATGCTGAACAGTAAAGGCTGCGTTTCGATATTCACTGCAAGTACTGAAGATCTATAGTTTACGTCACGTACACTATAGATTTTCAGTACTGGCAGTGAATATTGGAATACAGTCTAGAAAGCAACGGATAAATACAAATATAACTGTTATCAATAATAGCTGATTAGTTTGATGTTTATTTTTAAGCGTACTAGCTTAATGTAGATTTTGTTGATTAATAACTTCTAGTCTACTAATTATTTTAATAAGATAAATTGATAAATGATAGATAATATCTTCAAAAAATGTTGATAAATATCGGGCCATGAAATAGATTTTATCTTAGGATGGTACATATTTCGATACCAATGTTTTCCTGGTTGAATGAATTTGCATACCTATACAAAAGGTTGGGAGCAGAGAATAGTATCTTCATTGTAATTAACCCTAGGCCATTGCTCCGTGATTTAGGTTTGTAATTACAGAGTGGATTGATTTATGATTCTGTTACTAGTTATGTATCAGCACATAAAGTTCTAATATGTACAGATTAAAGTGCAATTAATATTACATTTTCTTAAATAAATCTCTCTTTTCTCATTACTATGATGTTATTCAAAATTTTATCCTGTTACACTATTTTATAAAATATTGCCAAGTATGTCTTTACTGGTTTGATTAAATTAATTTTAAATTTATTGATTAAATATTTTATTATATTTATTAAATGTAAAATAAAAGTAAAATATTGTTTTAGAAATAATTTAGATGATTTTATAAACAGTATAATAATATGTGATTGCGATAACATTATTATTTATATGATTATGTTGTTTTGAAATGTATGAATTGAACATAAATGTAAACTTGTAGAAAGCAATATTTTATAGCTCCGGAAGCGTTTTCTTCTTATTTCGTTGCTTCTTTGCCAAATTAATAACGACCGCAAGTTTAATAAAAAGTTATCAAAAATAATAAACGAAAACATAATATGTTTCTACCAAGGGTTTCTGTTAATACATAAAAAGAATCGTCTTGTTTTTATTATAATATTCATTACTAATATTCATTTACTAATATTCAGATTCATTACTATGTGCGCCCAGATTTACGCATATTGATAACATACATGTGATATGCAATTGATTAAGTAACATGATAGTATGCGTATGTTGCGTCAGGAAAATTATGGAATTTCCTATCATCATCAACGCAAACCACGTCGTGATAGCTCCGAGCTCTATCAATCAACGGGATAGGACTCGCGTAGATTTATCTATGGGCTTCCGCCGACGGATCTGTCAGCGGATGCTTTTCGATCAGATATCGTAGTGGGGCGGTTAATAAGAGGTCCTGTTTGTCAATCGATATCCAAACGGGATGACACTCCCCCGGGAAATTTCTGGCGTATTCCGCTCGTAAATTTCACGAGTACCAAGCGATCCGGATTGCACTTAGAAGCATAATTATTGAAAATAAAGAAACACAATGAACTTTATCGAGCGCCCGCATTATCGTAAAATGAAACTAATAGAGAAATCTTGCCTTTGTGTGTGTGTACAATCAATGGTAACACGCATGCATACAGTAATGAATATGCTTATATTTCGAAACACTTCTTTTAGCGGTAACAAGTAAAGTTATGTTATATGTGGGGCATTATTTTTTTAAGTAATCCATTGTAATTGCTAAAGTTTTTAAATTATGCTGAAATTTGCACAAATTGTAACATATCAAAACAAGTTGAACGCGGCATAAATGATAAAAATCCAAGTTCCTGTAAGTAGACAATCCGTTGGACGTAATGGGTTAAAAAATTTGGACAATTATTTTAGTTTTAATAGGAATACAGTTTTTGTGCAAATTTTAGCAACGGAAAACTTTGGAAGTATAATTAAATTATACGTGAGAAATAGTCTATAGCGCGGATGAGAATTTGTTAATAATTCTTCGTAATATCCTAAGCCAGATGAACAGTGTTACTTTTATATTTCTATTTTGCTAATAATTTACCTTGTCTTGTCTCAGTTTGTTAAGTATTGCTAATGAATGGCCGACAATAAATCCCGTTTTGTCGCTTGTAACGTGCGATTTGTTAACGAACCGATTAAACGGCAAAAAGGGAAGTAATTGTGTCGAGACAAAGAAAAGCAAGGACGACATCTGCTTTAAAGCATTGAGGCATTAATGGATCTCTCCATTGGTTTTAGCGCCTCGAGAGATAAAAAAATAAAAAAGGAAAGAAAGAGATGAGAAAGACGACGAAGCAAAAGGATCGTTTGTTCCAGGGTCTCGTTAAACAATATTAAAAATTTTTCTCTCGTTTACGAATCTCGCTCGCGTCGCTCGATAATCTAACATTTTGCACGTAACTTCAATGGACATCGAAAATACATATAAAGATATAATTTAGACATCAGTCGAACATCATTGTTGTGTTGCAGTAATAAAAATTTGAAGAAAATTAAATTATTAGGAAAATTAGGAAATGGATAAACACAATAAGAGTAATATACTGAATATTTTTAAAAAAATTTATTTTTATTTGCTAGTTATGTCTCCATGGAGTACATTTGCCGTGAGAAATGTTTCAAGAAGTCGATTATAAAATTCTCTGTTCGTGTTAATGGTTAGCTGCTCCTGAAAGCTATCAAAGCTTTGTTCTAGAGATGATTGTATTCCATGTATCATCCCCTCATTTTTCTCCTGGTCTCAAATGTCGAGGAATGACCTGGATTTTAACGTACTCCCTTTGAAGCGACACGGCTAAACGAATGTAATTTTCGATATGGCGTAGCTGCAACGTGCTCACTTCGATGATGATTTAGTCTTCTTCCAACAATTTAATGCTGTTTTAATAGTACGAAATGAATGCGATATAGAGACGCAGAATTAAAGATACAAAATTTATCAGATTTGGTATTTATAATAGTATTCTCTTCTCTCTGTGTTGCATTAACGATATCTGTTACTGCCTTTAAAAACAATTGCAAAGATAATAACAGATTAATGTGGTTTTATAAATTCTGAATAATTGCAACTATCGCAAGATATGTACAATTGATTATAATTAATTATAATTATAAATAGCATTTTTAAATAACCAAAATATCCACTACAGTCATGCACTAACGATAGTAGTAAACGATGCATGGATGTTAATGATAATTACTAATTTTTTATTCAATAGATTCAGACAATTGAAATTGAAATCAGAAACCTTAGAAACATATAACTGTTTACGTATAAGCCTTTTTGAATTGAATACTAGAGCTTGTTCTGTTCGTTATTTCTGCTCGAATTGCATTTTTCTGTTTGATAGACTGAATCTTTGACTCAATTAGAGAATCTGGGAGTTGCGCAGTTGTCCAGTCATGCATATTTCACCGATTGCTTTATCTGCTTTGTTCTACGGATATCGGATTATATACGATTATGGATTTGCGATGTAACAATTTCCTCGAAATCCGTGGAATATATAGGCGCTTTCTCTACTGCGAATCGTTGAGAGCTATTGGATGCGTTATCGCAATATCTTGCCAGCAGATTTGTCGAGAATTGCAAATGTACAATCTCTGATTAACATAAGTATTATAGCGATAGTTGTGAATAATCAATCAAAGGCATATTCTGAAATATTTTAGGCGTTATTTATGATTAACAAAATATTATATTGATTTATCGATATTGTAGGTACGAAATATTTTAGGTACTGATAGAATTATTTGAAGAAGAAATGCAACTGTAGAGTTAGGTATATGCACTTGCCATAAATGTTTGGAATATTCTTCCGAGAGATTTTTTTTTACCTGCCAATTATAAAAGAATTTTAGAGAGAATTGAAAAGAAGAGTAGAAGACAAAAACTGTAACATCGCGATAACGAAATAAATTGGACTGCGTAGATAAAAGAATTTGAGAAAGTGGATATAAACAATTAAAAAGAAATAAAATATAAACGATTGTGAAATACATTAAGAAAATGAGAAATAAAAAGTATAGAACATATTGATTTCGTAATTTTTCAGTTTTTAATTTTGTAATTTTATCATAAAAAGATTTTTCGCTCAGAAATTATGCTTTCATAAAATAATATTAAAAATTACAAGATTTTATGTGTCGAAATTTATTTTTCTTTAGTAATGACGTTTTTAATTTTATATTTTTTAATGATTAATTTTGTAATAATAATGTTTTATTAAGAAGAGGGTTTGTCTCTTTAACGTTATGTAACCAGGTGGAAATTTTATTTTATTATAATAATAGCGTTGAGGTAATAGAAACATGTTTTATATCCATAATTTTATATATAGACTGGAATTTTTACGAGCGTCGAGACAGTTCATTTCCTGTATTATTAAAAACTGTACAATCTTGTTCAAATCTTTTATTTCGATGTAGAGAAAGTATCCAGTTGCGTTCTCGCTGTTGATAAACATTTTTAAACATCCCTTTTATGATTAGATTTTGATTACTAACTCGTCGATAAATCATTGTCAGCTGTTTCTGGCTTGCTCATACGTTTCTTTTCGGTTTTATGCAACAAAAAAAAAAGAAGCTTGATCGAAAGCTTTGGTTGAAAAAAGTTATAATCGTAAATATATTATAATAATATTCAACTGCTTTTAGATATTTCAGAACATTTTCATGAAAGTGAGAGTATAGAAATATTTCTTATGCAAAAATGGAAATAGAGTATGTTGTGATCCTTTTTGCAATATACACTTATGATATAGATTTGCTCCGCTGATAATGTATACATTATTCGCACAAATATACATATAATAGAGCCGCCGCGCTCGCTAATAAATTCCGTGACGAATGTTATTAACGATCTCAATGATTCAGATAAATTTAACTTCCACTTTTTAACTGTATGCTACGTGTAACGCAGATACATATTGTGGCCGTACAAACGTATTGAATGGAAAATGTGTATCGCAAATTGTTTGTTGTAAGTGGCAGTATAGATTGTTCACTTTTATTTTTCTTTTTTTTTTATTTTCTTTGTAACGCAACGTTTATCGTTAAATATTCGCGTACACACACACTTATAGAATCGCTCTCACTCTCTCCTTTTTTAACGGCTAATAACGTATCAATAAATTCGCTGAACCACGTAATCTTTTCAACAAACAGTGATACACGCACGTAATAATGTTCACAATACGGAACGTCGTAATGTATAGCTAAAAATTGTCAAACAGTTAATCGAGTTATCTACTTTACTTTTTCTTCTCGTGAAAAACATTCGCTGTACACGCGTCAGTATGATAATAAACTATTCAATTGTGTCAAAATACGACTAGGTTTTTTGGCGCATTTGCACGCTTCATAGATTTTCTCGTTTAGCGCACGAGCGCGTAATATGTACGTATATATGTACACACGTCGACACATACATACATATACAGATTTATACATATACATTAAGTGTATTTATAAATTACACATACATTTATACAAAAAATTTATAAATCACTTCTCAACAATTAGGGTATTATTTTTATAATACAGTAGGGGAGGGTTAGATGCCAGTGATCGTATTTTCTTACCTATCATTCGAAGTATCTTACGACTCCATTTCTGACTGATTCGTACAAATGCAAATGCAAATGCAAATTTTGTAGAACTGCCAATACTTCTCTTAAAAAAAGATTAATTTTACATTAACTTATTTATTTACTACTCTCAATGTAGTGAAAGAAATTTTCTATAATATATACCAAACATATATAATGAGGTCTGTTTAAAAGATTTCGAATTTTATTTTTATAATTTTTTGGAGATTTACTTACAACTTATTCAGTCTTGTCTCCTTCGAAATATGTTCTTTCACGGTTGACACACCACTCCCAACGCCTCTTCAACTTCTGGAAGCAGTCCTGGTACGCGTTTTTCGGGATTGCACGTAAGTCCGTCTGCGAATTTTTTTTTATGTCTTCAATTGTGTCGAATCTTCAGTTTTGAAAAAAGAAAAAAGTTTGCGAGGGGAGATTGAGGAATAATGCGTGCGCGAGCACGCGTCGCGGTAAAGAAACCATGAATTGTCTTTCTACAGTTCAGGTCTTTTTCTGATATTTTCTGGACCTGACTTTCGCGAACTTTTTTTTTCAAAACGAAATCTACGTTGAAAGGATTCGACACTTGAAGACATCGAGGAAAATTTGCAGACGGATTTACAATGCGATCCCGAAAAACGCATACCAGGACTGCTTCCATGCAGCAATGGAAACGGTATTACGAGTGGTGTATTAACTGACAATGAGAAGGAATATATTTCAAAGAAGACAAGATTGAACAAGTTGTTAGTGGCCAAACCCTCAAAAATTACAAAGACAAAATTATAAAGTTCGAAATCTTTTTAAGAGACCAGACCTCATATATTATTATTTATTATTAAAAATTTAAATATATTTATTGTGATTTTTTGTTGTATGTAACTCGAACTTTAAAGTTTCTTATTCTTCTAATTAAATGATTGAAACAAATTCTTGACATAAGCAACAATACATAATAAATTTTTTTATTAATTTTAAATTTTATATTTTTCACTAATTACATTTCATGATAGGTTTAAAAATAACATTTTAATTATTGATGCTGTAAATTTGTCGTAACAATAAGTAGTACTTGCATTTACTTTCTGTAATTCAAGTTTTGTACCTGCACATTTTTTTGCTCAAAATTATTGGACGCATGACATTTGTTTAGGCTAAATCTGGCAGTGGTTATTAATTTGAATTTGGTCCGAGTCATACGATACAACCGTCCATGTTTTATTGCCCTGGGTTTATCGTGCTGTCGCGAGTTACATAAGCATGCGAGTTTTATTTGACCATTCGTAGCCTACGATCATTTACTTGTCTATTGGTTCTGTCTGATTTGCATTTTTGATCGAGATTACGAAAGGTGAAATATTTGTCTCGTGAAATGTTATGGTTGCAGCAAAATTGCGGTCCGAAATTATTGTCACTGGAAATTGCATTCCAATAGACATTGGCATTGCATTAACGTGCGACTATATCGACGATCTTGCGATTGACGCACGCATTCACACATACGTAGAATTGCGCAAAATCACAATTATGATCGTATTTTGATCTTCGTTATTAAATATATGTTACTGCCAATAGGTTAAGAGATAATCGTGAATATTTATTTAGATATTTTGCAATGGATAATCTGATTTTCATAATTTATTATTGGTTCCCGCGAATAGTTTTTAGCCTACGAATCGCGGTACGGGTGGGATATATTTCTAAATGTGAAAACCAGTCGATTTAACCGTCGATTAAACAAGCTTCATCGATTTTATAAATCCGCTTCGATATGTTTTACTTGAAATTTATCTATAATATCGGCTTGCATTCCGTTGTGGTGTCGCGGACGGTTTCTGGTCCGGTTGGATACTTCGAACAAATGTCCGGCTTTCCACTCGATTTTACCGTTGCTCCGGGGAGTTCGAAACACCAGCAATTCCTGGTCAACAATGTATTGCGCATGGCATTTCATTTTCCATACGATTTCCATGCATTATTCCGATTGATCCGTGATATTCACGCACTGGCACTTTTTAATTTGATACCGATCCGGCCTCGATTCGTTGCTCAGACAGAGAGATACGCGTTGTTTACGAGTAGCATTCCGTTGTCTTCATAGACCGGCAAACCTGGTAATTCCCGCGATTCACTCATTCGTTGATGCTGCCTGTGCAAACAGTTGCACGTGAGCAACTACATAGTTTCCATCCATTATCGCGATTAGAACACACATCCTTGCATCAACGTCAATTCCATCGATATCTTCACGGATACACGCGGCATCATACGTGCCAGAGTGTAATCTCGATTTCGCTTAATCTCCGAGTATCGAGCCAGTTATATCACACGTCCATTTACCACAGTCTCGTTGAAACAATACGAGCATACGTCATCTTAGAAAATGTATCTCGCGAAAAAAAACACTATTCCGGTCACGGCATTCCAATTGATCTCAGTCTCAGATTCTCGTTTGCACGCTTTCGATCGATGATTTGACATCGTCGTCGGCGCGGGATGGCCCTCGTTGCGGTTTACCAACCCGCACCGGCGACTATATGTGCTATAAGCACGTCTCTTTCTGATCTATCACGTTGATGACCACCGAGGCCTGCGTGGGCAGTTCCTTTTGGACAGGTACACCTGTCGGCACTTCTTCGAGTATTGGTCAAAGGGTCGTGGTCCTCGAGACCGTTGCCGAAGGTGGCGGTGGCGGCGGGGGCGGCGGGGAAATTACTACATCCGGTTCACCCGCCAGGTCGCAGTCGAATCTCCAGAGAATATTCTCAGGGTGGTCACCTCCTAATGTAGTACAATAGTTGATAATTTAGTGGCATGAGGCGTGATATTAAATATAAAAAGCATAAATATCTTTGATTTTATATCAATACCTTTTACACACACAATTAATTCTAGTTCTTTATATAATTAATTTTAATACATATAGATAATTATTAAATTATAGCTTGGATTTATAAAAATACTTTCTCGCTTGTTTAATTAAATCATAAGCCAAAGATTCTTAAAGTATATCTTGGATTTAATATATGCTATACATATACGTATATAGGTAGTTACTATACAAATGTCTTTTAGAGAGCACATTTATAATTAAAATTTATTAATTATTATTGAAGGAATAAAGAGAGTAGCAAAAATAAGGGGAGACGTTTAGAACATAACACGAAAAATGACGGAAATTGTAACAATAATTTGATATTTTAAAACAAAGTGACTTTATTTCTTTCCATATTTTATATTTTTGGACAAATAAAATCTATTAACATTCTTTTAATTTTGCTGTAAAACGATGCAACGATTGAAAACTAATTTATCCGAACTTAACCATAACGATCAACGTGTCACTTGACTTAGCGAATATAATAGAATGAGACAATCGATATTTGTAGTCAATAGATAGTCGTACCTTGACCCAAGATGATGCCCGAAGAGCCCCGTCTCTGCCTCGTTGGAGGTCCCTGGTGTTTGTGCGAATGGTGGCTGTGAAGGTGTGAATGTGAGTGGCAGTGCGTGTGACGCGTGTGCGTGGGGGTGACTTTGCACGGTGGCAGTTGCTGTTGTTGCGATTGTTGCTGTTGCTGCTGCTGCTGCTGCTGTTGAGGACGAAGATGAGGACGAGGCCTGTGCTAGGTGTTCCCGCCATGGGACACCTGATCGAAGCTCAATGATTTCTTCATCTCCGTCATCGACAACGCACCACCCTCCTGCTGAGAGATAAGTAAACGCGAGTGTTAGCTATATCGGGCCGACTAGCGGAGAACTGAGTTCTGCGATGACACGAGTGTACAGACGAGTTATTAAAAGTTGTACGAAGTTGTTAAAAGTTTTTAAAGGTAGGCAGGAAGATCGTCATTTGGCTTCCGCCAGCGTTGATAACTATGTCTTTAGAGTTGTCTGTTTGAAACGACCGACACGTGCTTCGCGAAACGATCTTTTTTACGGGAATTCCGGGATATATAGTAATACACCGATATGGCTTTCGGATCACGTTTTTAGAATAGAAGGAGACGTGCGAAGTACGCGTAGATATATCGCTGGTTAAAAGACTGCTATGAAGGCGATGCTTGCGGTTAATAAAACGAATTTCTTTGCGAATAATCTGGTGGTCTAGACACAGATCGATCTTATATAAATAATTAAAAAGGGTACGAAAGATAATTACTTACTAATATGCACTAATACAATTTAACATTGAATACCTCTAATAATACGATTAAAATGAATACATCAAATGCGTGTACATTTTAGTGTTATTTGTCATTATTTGATATTTTATTCGATATCAATTTATTATCTTTGTCATCGCATTTATGTGCGGGATATTACACAATATGTAAAATATTAGGTACGTTTGATGTTGTCTGAATAAACCACTATCTAACGCTGCACTTATGAATCAGCGCGAAAATCATGATTTGATAACGTGACAGATAATGAACAGAGAGCACTCGAGTCTGATGGAGACAGAATAATGCGGTCGCACACACAGTGTGGTTTATTGGAACTCAGAATACGCGATGTGTTCGCTGAAATACAATTGCATTTTCTCAATAATATGGATGTCATTATTTACAGCGTGTATCATCGACAAATGGTACATTAACATGAAGTAATTGCTGACAGATAGTCGAACCACATTACGTTACGATACAATACATTTGAATTCCCGAACACCACAGATTATCGTTTGTGTTTGTGAAATTGTGCACCGCGTGCCAAATAACTTTTTAAAGTAATCATTCCCTTTATCTCGAGAAGAATGAGTGCTGACAATGATTGAAGAGTTTGAATGGTTTTGGGGTCGATTCTGCAGTCTATCACTTTATATTATCGTAGCAGTATTTGGCAGGTGGCATTTCGTAAGATATATTTTTAAGAGGACGTGGCTAGAATTAGAGGTAATAGTTATTATATTCAATTTTGAACGGATTGGTTAATGAAATTTAATTGAGTCTTTAATTCTATGACGGTACGATTGTAATTAATCGTAAAGTGAATGAGATATTCTGCGTGAAAACGAATCTAACATTTAGTAGAGTATATTCTTGTTTGATATGAAATATTCCTGATAGATTTAGGTACATCAAAAGATCACTTTCTATAAAAATGTAAGATATATGCGTTCCTCTCAAGTTTTTAAAATACGACTGTCTTTTAACAAAAAGATAAATATGTTAGATCAGTTAGATATTTAGATTTTACTTATCGCGTAATATTTGCATCATGAAACTAAACCATTTAGAAATTTCACTAAATTGCGCTCGAAGGTATAATGCGCAATAAAGCGCACACTGTTGTTGTTACAAGTTTGTGCATGCAATTATGTCTAACATACAATACTGGCAATTGTAAGCGTGTATGACATCATCCTGCATTGCAGGCAGTTTGTTAACTGCGAAACATAAATCGTGCGAAAACGGAAAATATCTTATAACGTGTAGTGGAATACACGTTTTATAATGTGCACTCGCGTCGTAAAGGAGCCTCGCAATCTAAAATCAATACAACGGCTATCCAAAAACGTACACATCGTACAACACTTTATATACAGATAGACGTAGGTGTATACAATAAATCCGTGCGAAATCCGCGTGGGAGACAACTTGGCGTTCATAATACTCCCTTGTCAAATGATGTGCGGAATCTTTCTCGAATACCCATTATATCCCTGATTTTTGCGTTTCTATAATATAGAAATTATTTGGAGGCTTCTTGGAAGCTGTACTCTCAGCATGGTAATATCAATCGCGGATCTTTGACTGATAGCAAATGCATATTGGCTTTCAAGAATACTTTCTCGCTAACGCAAAGACGAGAATAATCCAGGATTCGCGTAATTGGCTCTGTTCGGTGAAATTGAATTACCGTGGCATGAGTACTGCTCCGCGCGACCAACAATCGGCTCTCCTCGGAAAACTCCCGTAAATCTGTTGCCGCGTTTCTATCTCTCCTGATTGTTTCGCCACTTTTTTTCCGCGAATATGTACGCCAATGACAATTTGTTCAAGTCCGTTGCAAGTGTCTGAGCAGAATTTGTAATTGCGTCGCGCGCAGTACGAGTTGTTTAAGTCGTCGTTATTATCTTGAAATTGAATTGAAGATAGGGAAATACCGCAGCTTGCAATAAGACTAGTATCCTCGAAGACGCCGATTGCGAAACTTGGTCGCGTGCCTGTCATGTGGGACAAGACTTACACCATTTAATCGCGGGATCTCGATGCTCGGTATGTAGGTCGTCTCCTCGTGTTCGGAGGAGTAGAGGCGCGTTCTTCTCCTGGAGGAGCGCGGACTGCAACGGCCACACAGCCCGGCGGCCGCGGAATTGCGCGATTTCGCAGCGGGCCTCTGCCGGGAACCGCAACGGACGGCGAATCGCAATTCCGAGGCCATCTCGGCGCAGAGAGACTGTCGAGCGGTTAAATGATGGTCGATGCGCAGGAGGTGCACGTGCGTGTTCACCATCGAAGAAGTAATCGTCGACGATGCAGTGGACGCCGATACGACAGGTACAACATACACCAAGAGATAATACACAAAACGATCATACGAGACCCGAACTCATGCAAGGCTGATTTCTCCGTCACATGAGGCCGTTTGCTCATCAAGACATTCGTTCTTTCGAACAAACATGGGTTGCCGGATATGTCTTATCACATTAACATCCAGTCTATATGCATTTACATAAATCAAATACACGTTAAGGTCAAACATCGCCGAAAATGAGAAGGCAGATACTTGATTAAATACGCGAGAGGATAGGGAGATTCGAAATTAATTTTGCAGCCATGACACAGATTCTTTGTACTTCATTATATTATTGTGCTTTTTTGATTCCACGAAATAGAATTGAATTTTATTCATTAATTTGATATGCATTCTGATGCCTATTATCGCTCAATGCAGTATGAGTAATATCAATAAATGCGTCAAGGATATAGGAAATCATAACATGGAAATAGTTATAAGAGTGGAAACAGAAATGACAGAATTTTGAATTAAGATTCAAACGACCTCGCCTATCCAAGAGAAAGTACAACTCATGCAGCACGTTCACATAAAATCCTATACCGTTTTGTCGGCGTCTCGTTTAGCTTACCCTGTCCGATTGAGTGTTCTTCTTGGAGTTCCAGCAAAACTCGAGGATCGCTACCAGAATCGCTAGTGCCAACCCGCAGAGCAGTACGACGAAGACACCGCCTGAAATGACAAAACCAAAAGCGCATTATTTTAATGTCGGCGGAATCGCTCGTTCTTCTCTAATTTCACTGCGAGGGAGACGTCGTTGACAGCCACGAAGTACGACGGGGCGTGTTTGTACCCCATCTCGAACTCTCTTCGTGATTTCTCCACTCTCTCCCTCCCCCTCTGCCCACCCTTTGTGGCGCTAGTTTGTTGAGGAGCAAAAAGAAGTAGAAAAGAAGTACGGCAAAAGAAAAAAGGCTCGCAGCGGCGGCCGCGGAAAATCGTGCGCGCAATATCTAAGCGAAGCGTGCACTCTCAGATCGATCGCGTTATACTTTTTGGTCTGTTTCATGGGAAAACTTCGCGATGGAGTATTCGTGGGTAACGATCGTGAGTAGGGCGTGCGTGGAAACGTATATACTGATAAATGGCGAGGTGCTTGTATTTATTGCGATGCGAGAGTCGTGCGAAAACAGTGAACTCGGGAGGGATATTTACGTTCAATACGAAGTTTAGCTTACCCCCGATAGAAGCGAAAGGATGGGAAGTATGCGGAAGTTCAAGAGAGCGTTGCATTCGAAATTAACGGCTGTTTCCACAAAGATTCGCAAGATTATTTGTAAAACCGGAACTTTCTGACACGAGTCATGAATTGATATATGCTAGTTGCTTATAAGTTGCTACGCGCCTTACACTTTCCTTACTTCTTCAAGTGTGGAATACATTCCATATTTTGTGTAATCATTAGTTAGAATAATAATTGAGATAAAATTTATGAAGGGTTAAAAAAACGTTCAATATTTATGCTGTATTTTATTTCGGAGCTAATAAATTTAATGATTCTAGCGAGATATAGAATGTTGGGTTAGCTATATAAAATTTGGGCAAACACTTTGGTAAACACTTCAACTTCCTCGCCAATATTTTTCTGTACGTGAGATGAGTTTCCACTTTATTGGTCGAAAATACGGTGCAAAGTCCGTTTCTATGCAGTCAGCGAATTCGCCTTTCGCGAACTTCTCAATTTTTCTCGTATAAATTGATGATATAAGCTAAGCCATTAGAAGTTAATTACTTTCCGCAGTTATTGTCCAAATTTTCACTAACTCATTTTTTTATATATTTAAATGTATAAGATATATTATTTTTAAACAATTATATTTAGATTATTTTTAATTAATTATACGCACGTAAGATCCAATTTTAGTAATTTATATAAAATAAAAATTAAACGTAGTAATAAAAGGCAGAGAGAACTTTATAAAATACATTCACTTAAGCTGGCAAACATTTTTTATTCGTGAAACTTTTAGCTATATATTTCACGAGAGAAAGAATGGAGAACAAAGTATGTAGGATGGAGACGCTTTTGAACAGGCTAAAAAGTGTCCACTTATCGTTGACGGCAAGACAACTGAACTGGGATCTCGAGAATGCAAAGTAGATTTGCATAACTACACCGCCGTGATTTATGATGACAGTCCGGATGTCTCACCGGAAGGACGAAAGTTTCTCGCACGGGCGCCCAGATATCACTGGGACTTCGCGCCTATTTCGCGAAACGATATCAAAAGCCGGGTCCGGAGAGAGGTCGTGCGACATTGTACGCCTACAGGCCGATCCAAGTTTCGCGGTGAGAAGTTATGTTCGCCGAGTTACAGCAGGATATATGCTCAAGTTTTCCGTAAGACGTACTCTCGCCAAAACACTTGGGCACGAACCGGGAATTATCCGGAGCTCATCGTTCTCGAAGAGATTCCCTCGCTAATTCGGAAACTCGCGGAGTTAGCGATGTTCCAAGACAAATGAGCGAAGAGAATGCAAGGTCGCGCTAAGTGGATTCGAGTAAATTTGTGACATTATTATCTTAACACAAGTAGGATACGTTTATCAATTCTGTTTTTTATCAATGAATACAATGTACAAGATATAATGTAGTGTTAGATATATCAAGATTATTATGTTATTAAATATCGCATAATTTTCTTTATATAGTTTAAAATTGACTAATTTTTATTGTATTTTACTTGATCTTTCGTTTATTTTCATCATGCTTTAAAGCCATCACAAAGAATCTGTAGTTTTAACTTGTTTTTTTGCTTCTTTTTTGTTATTTTTTTTAATTTTAGTTTAAGAAAGGAAAAATATAAATTGAAGTTGAAGCAACTAACGTTAATTAAACTTTGTGGTAGTTCTATTTATCTAATATATCAAAGATTGTGTAATTATCAATAAATGTTATTGTTTACTTTTAATTATATTTAATTATTAATTTTTAAAAAGGATATTAGACATTTATTATAATTAAATTTAATATTAATGTAAAATAATCGTAAGGCTACTCAAACAAGCTATGAAAATATTTCTTTTACGACATTTTTAAAGCTTCCAACAAATTGAAAAAGCCAATCTCATATTTCACATTTCTGTCTCAATTACTTTAACACTGTTGAAAGAGCTTTCTTTTCTCGAAGATGGTGGTCTGCTTATTCTTATAAAATAGCACGATAAAGGTCAGTCTTCAATGATCACTTTTTTTTTCATGGCAAATAATCAAGAGACATTGGAATGAATGGAAATTAGCAATTCAACTGTAATTTCGCGAGATTTTTGCGTCTCGCCGTTAAGACTATTCATTCTTCTTTCTATCTTGTCGAGTACATTTACACCGTCGGCAAAATGGGTACTTATCCAAGTTACAAGGCGGCGGAGAAACGGCGACGAGGAAAGGGAGGCAAAGTAGGTAGATAGCCCGAGAGTTTTCGCGAGTGAAGGGAAAAAAAGGAAAAGTTGAATCAAAGCGGGGAGAGAAAGAAGGAACTTGTTGTGACTTCCATAAAAATCCGGAAGCGGTTTTCGAAGGGTCCTAAGAAAAATTCGTTCGCGAACTTTACGCGAGATTCCGTCACGCTTGAAAACCTTCTCCTCTTTCTTTGATTCAGACTTTGTCCACTTCGACCAAATCTAGCTGTCCTCTCGTACAGTAACAAATTAACTTTCCTGGCGCTGATTAAGACGACTGTAATATTTGTGCGCGATCTTTCCACGCTGAGATATCGATATTTATTTACTTTAACATCTGATAAATTTATTATAGCTTTAAAGATTTCATATGCGCGTACAAGAAGAAATATTAAATCTGCAAATGTTGTTCAAAGATGATTAGATAAATAATTGTTTTTTTCCGATATTTTACGTGAAAATTTTTAATGCAAAATGTAACTTATGTAATTTATTAATTACGATAGTTTATTTCTCTTCAACTTGTCTGTAAAATACTTTATTTCTTATCACCTTTTCTGCAAAATAACTTAGTTTTCATATCTTTGCATTTAATCTTTTTCTTTTGCATACTGATTTATGCTGCTATATAACTGGATGTTTCTCTATGCCTTTTTTTAGCTATGCTGCATGTGAGATTCGTAAAGAGAACAGAATACTTTATAGTTGAAATGACTGAAACTTAAAACAGGCACGCGGAACACGCAGAAGTTTCGATTATTAAACATATCCTTTTGGTTGCGTACATATGTCGCCAATGAGATATCCACAACTATGCATTTATAGTATGCAAATACAACTTATAGGCTGCATTACTAGCCAGATTTGTTGTGCTATGATTGAAATATAGCTTCACAAACTCGTTTTGCTAATATGCTATTGAATGTACTCATGGACGCGTATCGGTAACCTGGATAAACTTGATAACTTAATAAATTAAGCAGCTATTCAAACATCGTGAAAGGGCCATTCAAAGCAATCACTTCGGTATTCAATTTAATGAAAATTAATCAGTCCGAAATCCTTTGATATATTGTGTTACGCTATCCATTAATGAAAATATAAGTACACCTTAATATGTATGTATAATTTACATATTTAATTTGTATTAAGCAGTTATTTGAACATCGTGAAAGTTGAATGCAATTATTTTCGGTATTTAATTTAAGAAAAATTAATTAGTCTGAAATCTTTTGATACATTAATATATATAATACGATACAAACATATTTATATATGATTTAAGAAATGGAAAAATTTTCTTATTCTTTTTTTTATTGTTTTTGTCTCTAATTTCTATTGTTAAAAAAATATGAATGGATAAACATACCAATATTTTCAACTCCAAGGGCGTTAGCTTTGCTCTCCTTATTCTTGTCGTCTCTGTTGCATACATCGCCCATGTTCTTCCACCATTTATCATAGAGGATCTGTATTACACCTTTTTCCTGCAGCTCCAGAATAACTAGAGATATTTTATCCCTCCAGGGCGAACCTGCATATAAAAAGCCTTCGTTAGGCTGGCCAAGGGTTTCGTAATTTCTGCCTCTGCAGCATAATCTCGGGCATAACCTTGCATTTTACGTCGAATATGTTCAATATATTATTAAATAATATACGTATTTTAAATACGTGGTTTAATTTTGTAAAATTATTCAAGTTTTTTCTTCTTTTCGAGACTGAAATATATTGTAATCTTTTCGATACAATTATTTAACTGTACAAACTACTTTATGAACAAAGATAGCGCGCTTTAAGTGATTATTTGGCCAGTGATTAATTACTTATTTTGAGTATTAAAAGATCTGTTTTTAATGCTTTTAATACTCACAATAAGTAATTAATCACTAGCTAAATAATCACTTACAGTATTTTTCTGTAAGGGTGTGCGTCGGCTAATAAAGCCGATTTTTCTTTAGAAATTTAATTGGACACCACCTGTTTCAGAAACTTCTTAGCTTTTAATATTAAATACGTTGGTAATTACTTTTTAAGTCGAACTTCTATTCATTGCCATTTTTATTCTTATTTACCTTTCGGAGTAGCAATTCCATATCCTTTGCTGTCTAACAAGCCTCCTATTTGTGTTAGATTGCAATCTCGTTGAACTGCGTAATCGAGCATGGTCGACTCCATTAAAAATGCATAGTCGCCTTCCAAAACTCTTTTCACTCCTTCTTCATAGGATTGAACAAACACAGATGGACTCTTCGATTCCATAAATCTCCACATTTTCTGATAGATCCCAATTTTTGAGTCCTGATTAAATTATTTACGGTAAATTATATAATTCTGTAACAGCTTATATTTAATTTTGTCTTGTACATGCCACGGTTTATGATAAAAAAAGTTTTAAATAAAAATTAATTTTGAAAATGTATTGAACAGTGAAAAAGTTAATATTGTATTGAAAGAGTCAATCTTCTTCTTACTCGCGAATCAGATATTTTTATTTTGAAAATGGTCGAGTTTTGACATTGTTAGTATTAAATTTAGAAACTTTTTGCTCATTATTTTGTTAATTCGTTCATTTTCCTGAAGGAAAAATGGCACAGATGGAATAAAATTTACAGAAGCGGTATTTTCGTTTAATTATAATATAATCTTTTTAAGAAACATTATAAAACACAATCCAAAAATATATCAAATTTATTATTAGTATATATTACGTCAGCAGATTTACTAGATATATACACATTTTTTAATTTCAGCGTGAATATAATATGATAATTTGCGTTTTAAAATGTTATTAAATTTTTGCTAATTTAAAAAGTCGGTGTCATATCGTCCATTATGAGATTTATCATTATTCTAACAACAAAAACAATTCATTCTTTATGATTTTTTTACACTCACTCTGAAGAACGTCTTCGTACTTCCTCCCTCCAAAGTGCCGTAAGATATCTCGGTTTGTTCCGCGAGATCAGCGACATTCTCGATCGGCGTTATCATTCTTTCCACCGTTAGGAAAGCGGCCAGATTTGCAGTATAAGAGGAGATGATGATTAGCGTGAAGAACCACCAAATGCCGCCTACTATTCTCGTACTAGTTGCCTGATAACGAGGATTTAATCCGTATTCATTTCGAATAATCTTAATAAATTTCTTATTTAACAACTTCATGGGTATTCTAATTCGACGATATTGAATTATCTGGAAATCAATTAACAACAAATTAAATTCCGCTTTGCAAATGTTATTAATTTAGCCCATATTTATTATTCCTTTTTACATTAAAACGTTAATTCGTTATTCGCGATTGAGAAGTTTAGAGATATAATCATAAATTCTCACGAATATATATGAATTGTGTGTGAATTTATTTCCAAATTAAAGTATTGATTAATTTTAATAGTCTCTTTAACTTTCTGTAGGGATGTGGGAAATAAATTTTCTGTGACAGTATTAATATACAATTTCATGCGTTTTCGAACAATCATCAGGTGATATCGATATAATATATTTTCTTGTGCTCTCCAGGCAACGGAGATTGTTTAGCTCAAGTGTCAATCAAGTATCAATAGTACCGAAATCAAATTGTTGTAGATGCATGAAAGAAATATCCGTTTAAAATTTTAGTAGGCTCTTTCAAATGTATAAAATGTATAAATCACTTGATATATATTTGCACTACGGGGCAGATACTTTTCGCCTCTGTTACGAAGGACCGTAAGGAGAATCGAAGATCGATCGAAAACGCATCAGAACATATCGGGGTGACAAGGTCGATTTAAAATGCAATTCCGACGAAAAATTCCTCACAGCAGTCGAAGAATGCAATACGAGGTCTCATTTAGAATTCGCTGCTGGGATATTTCGATCCATTAATGGCGAGGCCGACGATCACGGAAACGATCGTCGAATGTAGAACACCCATGAATGATTCTCTCATTCTCGTATTACGCGGCGCCTGCCGCTCGGAAATTGAGAGAACGGTTTTAATTCTACCGCGCGGTAATATTCTGCGAAAAAGTTTGCACGGTATAACCCGCGTATTCGGGATGTGTTTAAATTATACGCTGAATATAATGTCTGTTTTTTTGCAAGTGTTTGTGTGGAATAGCTCTTTTAGGAACGATGTATTCGAGCGAGTTGCTTGTTATCTATATCAATGGGAGAAATTTTCTTGTGCGCGCATATATATAATTACGCGCACATGTCTACGCGCATATATATCTATGCCCATACGCGAAGACATTTAAAGCGTAAAACATATTATTATTTGCAATATTACATTCTCTCTCGCTCTGAATGCTCAACCGCGATTCTCCGGTATCCGGCGCATCTGGCTGATATGAAGCATAATTTGCCGACACTCGAGACAGTCGCAACGACAACCCCGCATGTACATACGTGCCACCAGAGTCAATTGGCATCACATGATGTATCATAGATATTTACGTTTCCATATGAGATTCTACTCTCCTAGCTGTTTCGCACATTTAAAGTTATGATTTTCTCTTATTTAGTGATATTTGTTGAATGAATATATTTACAAAGTTTATGTGTATATAAGCGTATACAATATACATATAACGACTTAAGCTTTATTTAAATATTTGCTAATAAGCGTATAGTATACTGTACAATACTATACAATGTTACATATTATACAGTAGGAAATTGAAACAGGAAATCTATCAAGAGTAGATCTAAGTCGCACTTATTTAGCATTATTTTAAGCCGGATCTACAGATCAAGCAAACGAGCGCGAACAAACATGAATAATTCAATACTCACGATGCCGTTTGCACTCGTCGAAGCAAGTTCATTTGTACTTATCCGTGCTCGTTTGCTCGGTCTGAAAATCTAGCTTTATACATATATTTCCGAATCTTTAAAATGATATTATTTTATTTGCTTTTTGTTTGAAACAGGAATATATCTTAAAATTTATACGTCGTGGCAAATGAGCGAAAAACTTCGTGTTTGGTACATATTAAATAATGGTGCATATGTCATGATTTGTGAGTTTAGATGAGTTTATGTCGCGATGAGATATAACGAAATAATAAACGAACGTATATATGCTGCAAAATAATGTCCTGCTAATGAAGTTATTATTCATGTCAAAGTTAATGTCATTAAGCCGCACATTTAGCTATTTTTCCTATTTATGTAATGTACGTCATTTTAAATATTTACTACTTTTATACAAGAATACATAATTCAGGAAACTAATTGTTTGTTTGGTTAAATAATACATCTCAATGTGCATTTCAAGTTATTTATCTAAATTTTCAGCAGTTTACGTCGGGTAATATCGCAACAGGTATATTAAATACAATGTACAATGTGTATATAGCTTGTACTCTAATTACTTTCGTCAGTGTAATAGAAACGGATGACGCGGCGAGGACGCGGAAATTCGTGAGATATCACGGCGAACATTCTCAGGCGAGATACGCTGAGGACATGTAATTGTTTTCACGGACATCGTCGCTTAGTGTAAACAAAACCTCCTTTCTATACTGCTGTTAGCATTGTTAGGGAAACAATACCAGCTCGAATCTCACCGTGAAACCTCGCGAAATTCCATGCTCTACAACAGATGATCACGTAAGACGCTGCTGTATTTCCAGGAAATTTTTAAAAGCAGCAATTATCATTTAGCACAGATAAATATCTCAATGCAATATCTATTTTTTACGAAACTAGTACCATAAAAGCACAACTGCAATGATTAACACATTGTATAATATAGTATATATAGATATCTATATGTCTTCAAGATAATCAGCAAAATATGAGTCGTAATCTATTTGCAAGCAAATAGGAATTTTTTTTGCATCTTATTGTCCTAAATGTTTTATTAGACTTTATATAATAATAGAGAGAAAGAATTTTAACAGATCCAAAATGTTCTTTCTACTAGTTCTGTTTTTTAGTAACACTTTCTTGCTTTTATGTGACGTGAAATATGGCGCAAGAAACTTGGAAAACACCGTTGAATGCTGCAGGAAGAATTTCCGCAGAAGTCAGTCGCGTAAAAGTGAAGAATTGAACGTTGAACTTATTGAGAATTTACTAGAAGCTACTTTTATATCACGCTTCTTGCATACAAAAATTATTGCTTCTTAATCCATTGTGACATTAGCTCGAAGAACCGAAATCTCAACGGATTTGATCGATTATTTTTACAAAGTGTTATGCACCTTGGTATTAAAAATACGGAGGAAAACTATTTCAATGTATCGTGTCAATATATACTATATTATACGCCTTAATTGCAAATATATAAACTATATTATACAAAATAATATTGTGTAATATAAAACAATTGCATATGTGAAAAACTAATAAAATAGCCATAAAATGAAAAATTAATTTAACAATAATATTGTAATAAAAATGAGATATTCGACATTTTAGGTATAATTATGAAACTAATAAGAAATTGCTATAACATAGACACAAGAAATTAAAAAGTGTTTGACTTATATGTGCATGCAGGGCTGATATTCGTTTTCTGATTAACTTTTTGATATTTGTTGTTATGGATTATATAGATAATAATTCTGTAAATTAGTGTGCTTGTTCTTTAAGTTTCATTCGCAGTGACAAAAAAATAAAGCTTGATTAGAATTGATACTCATTTAATGATTCATATGATTATGGTGTATGATTTGTGTTTACCGAATTGTTATTATCTTTAGAATTAACTATGTATCTTACACAAAAATTAGTTTTTGATTATTACAGAACTTGATAAGTTATATTGCTTAGCAAATTTTTAAACATTCGTATAATGCAACTAAAGGTCGTTGGGTCGTAAATGAAATTATATAAAATTTCAAGAGAAAAGCTTTACGTGTGCAAGGTCCATTTCGTTTTTTAATCTTTGTAAGTACAGTACGAAAAAGAAAGGTATGGCGCGAATAATGACGCAGCTCCTTTCACTCCGAATGCTTCCATTGTCCATGATAGCAATGCCAGTGCCGTCCCAGTTCATATCTCGCGGATACTTTTCTCGCGATTGACGGAACTCTATACAATACTGCACGTATTATACGACAACTGAAAGCCAATTGCGCACTATTCTGTATTGCTGACATTTTTTATCTTATTCCCATCGTATTATACACAGCATCCATATAAATAAAAATCAAATGTCGAAAGAATAATAATTTTTCAAAGCGGAATTATGAAGACGAAAAAAACTATATTTTCTTTGTGAGAGATATTTCATATTTTATGATACTTGAATAATGTGTATTCTGGATATTAATAAGAGACAAGAAGATAAAATTGTTAAGATTATATATAATAGCTTTTGAGTTACAAATGATAAAAGTTAGCTAAAGGTATTGTAGCATTTTATATGTTTAGGCTCATAGTTGTACTTCCACGTATATTTATTTGTCATTTTTTATTAATTTTTGCAATTTAAATGGTAGTTTTTATTTTTAAATACTAATTGCAAGATATCAGTTTTATAATTTATAGAGCAATCTCGCAAGTACAAATAAGTAATATAAATATAAATCCTCTTCTAAAAAGGAGATGTGAAGTTTATTGTTGCCGCTTTTCCGCGATGCCGATTGGTTCTCTTGCTGCGCTTACTTCATTTGCAGCTGTCATTGTATATTTTGACAGTTGTGTATAATAGGGTTAATAGTGAAATGTTAAAGATAAATAGCGCGCGCGTAGCGCGCGTCTGTAGTGTCTAGTTATATAAAAGTATTATGAATAATAAGACAAATAACATAAAAAGTAATATAGAAGTAACATAAATATATAAAAATGCATTTCATAAATAATGTTATTTCGCAAGTATTAGTATCAAGCACACACGGATTAAAGTTTATTGTGCATAGATTTTTTATTCTTGATTAGATAAATATTAAAACAAAAGAAACAAGTTAAAATAATACTACATACAAAGTATCAATATTTTAAAAATATGACTCTTTTATTTACATTTTCTTTCTCTCTTATATTTATCTCTCATGAACAATAAAGAAAAATTGATGGATTAATTAATCTTGTTTCTTTATTTTCTCATCTATTTCTTTCTCAAATCATCCAAGATTAAGTATTATACAAATATTATAAAAATTTTTTTAAATAAAGGCATGTATTATTAACATAAATAAAAGAATGACAAGAAATATTTGTCATAAAGCAAAAACGCGCTTATAATTAGTTAATTGCTATTTATTTTTTAATTCTTGTAAAGCGTTAATTTTATCGACATTCTTATAATCTATCTATTCATATTTATTGATAATTTAATCATTTGAGATAATATGGCAGGCATTAATTATTTCGTCGTTGAATAAAAAAGTTTTATAAAAATGATCTCAGAGTTACTTTATAATTAATATTCAGCATAAGTTACTCTATAATTAATATCCAGAATAAGCGATTGTACTGTTATAATCTGTAAATGGTGCACCTTGTATATCAGGAATAACTGTAATCCGTGTATTTATTATTGCACGGAATATAATCATTTTTTCTTTTGCTATAATTATGTTGCATATGTTTCCTTATTATATTTAGAAATAATATCGCGTAAAATTACAATTGTTGTATGCATTTTGCATTTCTTGTATTCAAAGTTTCTTTTAGTTTTGTTCGATGCTATTTATTTAACATTACTGTTATGGCATATACTCATATAGTGTCTTTGTGCGTTTGACATTTATTTGCTTTTCTTCTTGAAATACGCGTTGAATTTCACGATTCATACAAGTAAAACTACTTAAAAATTGTACGTTTAAATGAGATTTGCGGCATTTTATATGCGACTAGTAAAAATATAATAGTGTGTTTATGGAACAGACATAAATTTGCGTTTACACATTCTCTTTCCCACACATATATTTTATTAAAATATAGAAAATATAGATCAATTTTCAATTCTTTCGTTTACATTAAATTAAAGAGATATATTTGGAATCAATGATAATTTTATAACGTAGAAAGATTTATATGCACTTGATGTAAGAAAGTAGAAAATACGTGTTTAAATTGGATTAGTTGAGAGATCCCAAGAAAAATTGCTCTTGGTTTTATCGATTTTTATATTTTTTTTATTTTCCGCAAGATATGCCCAAATCTAATAGTTTTCTCTTACTTTTCGAGGCATGTTAGTACGTGACTGAATATAGCGAGTAATTTCCAAGCATGGAAAGAAAATTGCTTTTTCTAGACGTAAATGTAGAAGCAAAAAAAGGAACAGACCGATAACGCGAAAGAAGGATTCGGTGCGTCGTAATTATTTCGTAACTAAATCTAGTGGTTTTTCTTTGACTGCTAATGCTGTCAGAAATTAATCCAAGAAAGAGAAAAGAAGAATATGATTATATGATTTATATTAAATATTATACAAAAAACTATGCAGTTATATTATATAAACTATATACTCTCTTGACAAACTTTATATCCATTTCTCCTTTAAACATTTATAGCAAATACAGCTTTTTAATATGTCATATCTTTATAGATTTTCATAAAAAGAAAATTTCTGTGAAGAGTCGTAAAAGTTTCTGGATCAACATTTTTATACATGTAATAGAAGTACGGTACAGAAATGACCTATTTTACTTTATGTTTTGATCGAGATCTGAGGGAATCGTGGTGAAATAATTTATCACTCTCCAGTCCTACTTAAACGAGTGTTTTGGTGCCGTAAAAAATTTCAGAAGAACGTTTAAAACTTATTCGTGTTTAAATCACGTGGTTCTCTTTAATTAGTGCCGCAAAAGTTAATCGTTTCCCGATACGAATTTCTGGAAGTCCGACAAGTAGGCTACTGCCGAGGAAAGTAATTACATACATGTTTATTGATAAAAAAAGGAATGTTGTTTCTTGGGACGCGTTTGACTCTCTGTGGTGGCACGTTTACCTTAGGGTTGAGGTCGCTGCCCTGTTGCATTAGTGTGCCGACCGTAAACCAAAAACTGTTGGCCAGGCTGAACTCGTTGACTGTTGTCAGTAGAGGAATGTCGTCGCTGTCCGGATCCAAGGCGCTCATGTGACTGCCCTGATGACAATGCGATGATCCCCCCCGTCGAGTGGTGCAGTTTCAAAAATAATTACACTAGTTGTACTTAACTTACAGCTTTCTGTACATTACATACTTTTTATATATTGCTCTATACTATTGTATGCAGACGTTGGTCATGATATAAAAGACTGAAAATAAAGGTGCGAAATAACTTTGAATTTTTACGTAAATAGCATCTTTTTCAGAAAACAAAATTTTTCCTTTGCATAAAGTGTATCTACTCTCTTGGCGAAGAAAAATGTTACATTAAAAGATACGTTGTTGCACATATATTAACTAATCGTTTTTTATTCGTTTAATATTTATATCTTACAAAATCGCAAGAAATAAGGTTCGGTTACAAAAATTACGAAGTATTATGGATTTTTTAAATCAATTACTGAAGTGTAGTATAAGTATGTATTTTAGAAGTATTTTAGCTAGTTATTTTAGCTAGTTAAATTATAGTTAAAATACAGATAATATTTAAAAGAATCCTCTGTGCTTTGTAATTTAAATATAATTGATCAATTGATTTTTTTTCACACCACTCGACGTGAGCCTACCTGCAAAGGGCATTTGCAGCTTGGGCAGGGGGGTGGCTCTACCCACTCGTAGGGTGAGAATCTTGCCACTATCCATATCGTTAAGGAAACCACCACGTAAGCGCCTAACAAGGACAACCAGATCTCCACGGCGAGGGGAGTCATGAACGAGAAGAGCCGCGGTGGCGTGCGTTTGGTCACCTGAAGCATTGACGTTTATCATTACTAATCTTCAAGAATTGACTTGATCGACCTTGATTCGATATCGAAGACGAGATTACGATGTAATTTCGTGAAATGCAATGACGCGCTCGTTCACGTCCAATTGTCATGTATAGTTCCTTGCTGAAAAATAATTCAAATTTGCGAGCCGCTTACAACTCTCGCGCTGTTTTCTTGCACAATATCCAGTCTCTCAAATGGCTCGAAAGACGATTCTTTATTTCGACGGAATTACGGGAACGTATTATTCTCTGGCGCGTCGAGCGGAACACAATAGCGGTGCACTCTGAGTGCAATCGCCGTACGTGCTGCTTTATTTTTTAACGAGAGATCGCTAACGCCGTGGAAGGTAATTGAGATTGGATTTTAAGACGAACAATTCATTGCCACGATAAAGAAAACAAACAATAGCCCATTCTAAATAATCTACTTAAAAAATTTAAACGTCTTTAATCTGTTTACGAAGAAGATTAACGCGTTCTGATCTTTTTTAGTTCCGAAAGCGAAGTGGAGAGAGAGAGCGCGACATCCTTTATAAAAGATTTTACAATATTATCGTATAACAATATTGCTGCAAGATTTTCCTCGATTGTTTTGCCCGCAGCTTTAGCGAGCATTCCTGTAATATTGCAAATATATGATTCGTAACATAAACAGATATAAACGAATTGACGTGCACCCTGCAAACAGACATCTACTGTTTGCACTCCGGCGAGATGATGGATTTATGTGCGCGCTGCCTCGTGAACGGGGTTCCGTATAACGCTCGGAAGTGAGAGAAACTGGCGAGCATGTCGGATGAGAGATGTCCCGACGGTGAACGGTGTAGTCGATGAGTACGCGAAGGAAAACGGTAGAAGTAGTCCAATGGTGGAGCACCTCGTTGAGTGTACCTTAGGGTTGAGCCCGCTGCCCTGCCTGAGGAAGGTGCCGGTGATGAACCAGAAACTGTTGCTGACGGTAAACTGGTTTTCGACCACGTCGCTCTCAGCCAGACACGGATGCGGATTGTTCCACTCGTACGGGCTGAAGCGCGCCATCACGAAAAGGGTGAAGCTCACTAGCATGTAGGCGGCGAGCACGTAGAGCCAGATCTCGACCGCCAGCGGATTCATGAAGGAGAAAAGCCGTGTCGGCTGACTGGACGGCACCTAAATTACGTCACGCTACGATTTTAATTAAAACGGATCCCGTTTCGTGGTGCGACGCGACGCGACGCGGCACAGAGCGGCACGACGCTGCGGGCCGACACGAGTCAACATTCACGGTGATCCTGGGCATTCAAAGGCTCTCTTCGCGAGTATATTCGTTGAAGAAAGAGAATTCGCGCGGTGCAGATTATTTGACGAATTAATTTCTTTCTCGCATTTAAATAAACGAATTAAAGTCACGTTGAATTATACAAATTCATCTTGCGTATATTGATATTACCGTGGACTAATTAAAGCATCTATTTACGTTCCTCATTATTCAGTAGGTTATAATGACATGCTCGTATGAAAATCACTTTTGTTAATTTATGTTAATGCAATGCATAAACTGAAATATAATCAAGAGTTAAACGTTAGAGACATAGACACGTATACTTTGATGAAAAGGTAATAGATGGTAATCATCGTGTCGCATGCATATGTAATTAAAAAGAAAATTACGGCTGATGCACAGTGTTAACTCACCTTAAACAAGATTCCAATTCCGAGATTCATAAATGGCTTGGTGAAGTCTATTACGCTTTCCCTGGCATAATTAATTGTCATGGAGGCAACCGCTAGATCCGCTCTCTGAAAGAATTACAGTATCCAAGAGAATTAAAGAAATTTAATTTCCTTGATAAAGTTGAAGTTGAAGCCATATAAAAACAAAGATGATTATAATGCGGGAAACAGTAGGAATTAATATCGCACAAAAAGCTTTTATTAAGAAAGATATCTAAATCGTTCGTATATAGAATGCTTTCTCTTGGACAGATAAAAATAATCAAGGCATATCACCGAACTTTTATACCGAGCAAATGTATTTTTTATAATACATAAGTGCATTGTGAATGAGAGCATTAAATTACTGATAAACCTGCTTCGTTGCATATTTATCTTGTGAAATAGTGAATGAATTTTTTATGAGCGTGAGTTATGTGCGAGCATCGCGAACTATGAAACATCATTCGTGTCATCTTCCGTTTTAAAATATCCACCTACGGTTTCGTAGGTTTCCAGGTTAAGGCGTCATCCCTTTTCACAAGAGGTAGATTGCTTTGCATGTTTTATAAACCGCTGATCTTCGCTATTCAGAGTACGCTAGGAAGAAGAAGTTGCGAATTTTGTGAGGTGCACGTTTTTTTTCGTCTCTTTGCATCTTGTGTTTCAAATTAACGCGAGTTGCGCGAATTTTTAATAACAAGCAATTGTGATTTTTCCACGACAAATTTTTTTTCGAGAAAGCTAAAGTTATATATTAAATTATTCCTCTTTCTTTCTCTGTCGCTCTTTCCTTGTTGTGTGCAATATGTTTTACAATATTTTACATAGTAGAATTACATAATGGAATTTGCAATAGCAAAATATATAGATATGGTTAAAAAAAGACTAACAATAAGTGATATCACGTATATTACAACCAACAAAGTTGGTCATAAGAATGTCCAAAAGCAATTCCGTAAATGTTATGTACTAACATTATCAGCAACAAATGCTTGAAGTATTTGTCGAATGAAAGCAAAGCATTATCTCGGACAGAGAAGCGCGTATTATATGTATGTATAATATATGACAAAATATATTCAACGAATCGTATTCGCAGCAATCGCACGCATGTATCAAATAATCTTGCACACGAACAGTAATATGCTTCGGAAAACGGCTGAATATTTGTATTATTAACTACATCCATTTATATCTTGTTCACGAATAAAATGTTATTGCAAATATTAAATTTTTATCTGGCCGTTAATGGATTCTTTTTTTAGTATAATATTACATTGTGTGTCTATGTATCAAAGCTTGAATCGTACTATTGTTAAAAAATCAATATTTTTAGAACTACAAAACCAAATCCGGACGATTTATTTTTACGCTAATAATACTTTTGCATATAGCTTGTATTTGTGCGCGCGATTTTTTCACGAATAATATGCGTTTTTTCGCGTACGTCCATTTCTTTGTATATCGCGCTCTTGCGTTTTTATCTCGTTCCGATGATAACACTTTAAATCTAATAAAGACTCTCTTTTTAGAAATTTCCGCTTTCCGACGCATTACGTTTACTGGTAGTGTTCTCCATTTTTTCGTTGAAGATTTGCATGTGTATCAACATGTATTCTCTCCCTGCTACTGGCTACTTAAATCGCAAAGAAACAGTGCGAATAGAGAATTATTTCTCCTCGGTAACGAAAAGACAACACTTACTTTCTTCTGGATATATTGATATATACAAGTGCAAAAAGGTCAGAATTATAATCAAAATTCGAAGAAAGTGTTGATATTGAAAAAGCATTGGGATCATTTATTCTAAATCTTCTTTATTTCAATTGTTAATAGATTTTTTGTTAACAGAAGGAAAATAAGAGTAATGAAATAATTATTATTAATTTTATTTCTATAATTATAACAAATTATAGCAAATTATAATAATAGTAAATTTTCTCCAGGCAAACATTATTAAAAATAATAATGTAAAGTTAATAATATTTTATAAGTAAAAATATTTGTGAGCTTTATACTGACAATTTAGTTGCAAACTTGCATCACTGGCGTTACTTTATTGTCCCAATGGAACTAAACATCGAATGAAATTTGATTATAGATGTAACACATTTCTGTTATCTTGATTATTTTTTTAACTGATTAAAAAGCGTGTATTGAACTATTGAAATATTGATGCATTGTTAATTTGATCACACACATCGCGTGTTCCAATTTAATAATTGTGTTATTGCAACGATTAATTAAATTTTAATTTGTTGTGGAAATTATGCGAATATTGCGTGCGCGCCTACTCGATCATGCAGACAATAATGGATCGGCGGCATAGATTAAATTCAGAAGACGCTCGGAGGCGCATATATCAAACTTTGATTTTAATAACTGCACAATTTTACAATTCAAATGATAGGGAGCAACATCTGCGAGCTGATCTATGAATCGAAATATCAAATATCGTCGTTCGGTCATGAGAAAGATGCTTAATCTAGGTAATTCTTGTATCTGACTACAGGCGTAATGAAATTCCTAGCGGGATGGATTTATTGCGACACGTGGAAATTTACTTTGCTTTGCATATAAAATCGGCCTCTTGGGTCGCGCGCGCGTGTACCTATTCTCCTACCTCGATATTTCTCCTAATATAACATGCTTCCGTAATTTCAACAACACTATTAACACATTGCGGTCTACATTAATTTCAATAACGAAAAGAATATTAATATTCGCCATTATTTTCATATTTTTACTAACACAACTATCGCGATTTTTGCCATTCAGAATATTCTATAACAATTTGGAAAATGAAGTTTACCAGCTATATCATTCGTTGTTTCTAGTATAATTAAAAAAATTTATGAAGAATTACTATCAGCTATTTTATTCATATTTATGCAGACATTTAGTTACTCGTGTACACCCTGATTAATTTTCATCTTACCATGTTCAAATTTTTTTCCGATTTACGCAACGTTGACAACGCAACACTTTTGTGTGTAAATTTTAATTAACTCACTGCATATTAATATCAAATTACTTATATCTCAGTTATCGCCATGTTATATACGTTTATATCATTCCTTATGTTATGATATTGAATCATATCGCAAGTTATCGTAAGGAAGGGAAACAGGATCTGCGCATTCTGTCTTACCTTGTCCATGAGTTCGCGAACGATTCCATTCCACTCTTTTGTGTCAGGATCGTACACGCCGTACATGTGATCGGGCACCAATTTGATTGCGTATTGGAAACCGACTTGGCCGGCGATCCACTTGAGCAGATCGATGCAGAAGCCCTCGAATCTCGCGTTACCAGTCAAATTCTTGTCTTCTTTTACCATGACGTAGGGTCTTTCCTGCGGAAGATTGGATCCCACTGATAGATCGTAGAATTGTGCTCATCGTGACAGGGGTAGGGCAGAAGCAAACCCTTAAAAGTTCTTATTTCCACATGAGATGGCCATATGAAAGGAAGAGGATGGGAAAGAAGCGGCCATTCAATACGAATATATAGCACTTTGATCGCTTGTCCCTCAAACATTTCCTTTTCCCGACGCCACCATGAATTTTTCATTTTTCTGAGAATACACAATAACGCCGATAAAACGTTCTCTCGACCAACTAAGATTTTTCCTTGATACGACAATCCGTGATTTTACTGTTTTCTTTGCTTGAAAATCCTGCAAATTGCCCCTAAATTTTTTTATTTTTGCGAAAACAATAAAGTAACATTAAATCAAATTACAAATTTTTTGTATTTTTAACACATCGTGAAGATAGAATTAATCAAGTTACCAAACAAAATTCCTGTATTTTATTTATTATATGCGATTATTTTGGGATCAACTTTATATAAAAAAAATATATATAAATCAAATAATTTAACAAACTTCGTACAATTTACAGGTCGCTTATAAATACACTTATAAATACACGTTGAAGTTGTTATCTAGCTTAAATGTTGACATTTCGCGGCATATAATAAACATACTCGACTCCATTTAGCGCAGCTTTCATATCACCATGTGATCCATACTCGTGCCGTATCTTGCTTAATGATTAATTCTAACGCTACGAGGGTCGCAAACGTGACTAAATTAGATATAAGGTATCATTACCTCTCTCGTCATTACCACGAGCGTAATGTTGGTCGTCGTGGTCTCGTAAAAGGCGTCTAAGTCCGTGATGTTAATGCCAGACCCAGATTTCCATTCGCCGACTTTAACGAGCTCCTCTTTTTTCAGTTTTAAGAGGTCCAGCTTGAAATTATTTCTCTTTCCTTCATTGAACTCAATATGTCCGGTTAGTCCGTGTAAGCCTGCCTGCAACAGAAACACTCGTATAAGTGTAAATTCGAATCGATTAGATTTGTCCATTAGAATTTCGCGATAAGTAATAAATAAATGAAGACATGTCTCTCATTTTTATTGTTGATATTTTTGATTATTGATATTGCACGAGTAAAATTTAAGCTTTCGTACAACAAGAGTGTAGCACGGTTAAACTTTTTGTTTTCATGAAAATGTATGCAGTCCAGCCGTATAATTCTTCAAAGCTTTATATCTCTACTATTTAAATATAGGTGGAATGTCAGAAAAATTGCATTTTTATGTAAATAGTGCGGTCTCTCATGAAGAGATAACAATATCTCCAAGTCGTATCTAATATTTCGAGACTGGATATTGCCACCCAAGCTGACGGTTATAGATAAAACGTGAAGATCGAAAAATAATAAAATTTTTATACGCAACATTATACTCATAACTGTTTAATAACATTTACCGGTCGTTAAATCATGTGCGCGTCTGATTCTCGTTAAATTTATTTTTCCTTCGTGTCCAGTAGCTCACGGACACGCACACACGTACACACGATTCATTGCTGACGGCCTACATTTCCGGATGCATACAGCCGGCGAAATTTTTCGCATTAATTACCGTTTGCGGTCTACCGGCGGTTTGCGCGTAGTTTATTTGATTTACATCTCTTCCTTTTTAGTGTGTGTCCGTTTGCGGGGTTGATGGAATATTTATCCAAAATGCTTCTTTTCAAACTCGACTACTGATTCTACCAGAATAAGATAAGTCTAAAGATTCCGAATTTTTATTTAAATATTTGTATTATTCTGTTGATCAGATTATTAACAGCATACGTTCTCAATGGCTTACGGTTTTATTCAACAAAATATCATTGCTCGTTGTAAACATGTTTTGAATACTATGGCCGGGCTGATATATGCGTGGTCATATCACTTTTTAGACGTATCTCGTGTTTTATTCCACTTGTAATCTGAATTTAATCGGAGGTGATAGCTGTGCGGAATGCGAGTGAGTTTATTACGCAAAAAAGATAAAATAATCGATATCTCATCTACATTGAGAAAATTCAACTCAATTCGGTCGGATTTTTATGCGAATATTTATCGTTTGTATATTGCTCAATTCATTGCACACAATAGGAATAAAGTCCAATCTATAGGAAAATAATTCAATTGTTGCATACAGGTTTTTATATTTTTCTGAAAAAAAAAACCTCATACACATATATAAAAGACTATTGAAAATATACTCTATTATTGAATGTATAATGAGCCAACTTTTACAGATTAAAGATTGTTGTTTAAAAATTTTAATATAAATATATTTCTATGTTTTTAAAATATATTATTAACGATTTAAAAAAACCACTTTAGTTGTGAGAAAATTATTACATTATTTGAATTATCTCAGCCGTAACAAAAAATGCATCGGATTACAAAGTTTTATGAATTTATGGATTAATTGATGCACTTGTTAACACGATTTGGCAAAGGCCGACGCACAGAAGTATGATGGTTTTCGCTCGTCAGCGCTTTGCGCAGTTAACTCCAATTTTCCAACCTTTTATTTTTACAACCTTTATGATTTTATGAAACGCATTGTTATAAATTATTTCGAAAAAGAAAAATCGTCTTCCATCAACCTGGCAGTCGGCGTGAGAATTTTAGCAGTGATTCCATGACCAGGATTTTTTTCGGGCTGTCAACAGCGGTAGGTACTGCGGATCGCACGCGAATCGATAAATCTCTGCCACGATATCTCGTCAGCAGTAACATCGACGAGCCGGCTTGCAAAATCAAAAATACGCCGATGCTCGCGAAACAAATGGTAAGCGTGCCGGAAGTAACCGGCACGGCGATGCACGCGGTGCCGCATGTATTTTCGCGGTACTCGACGTGCTCTCGCTCGACGAATACGCACGTTAATTACACTATGCATGCGTCGGTGCATCACGCGTGTAACACTATTACATACGCGCGCATTTTACACAACAGAATACGCAGCTCAGGATATTTTGCGGAAGCACGTCGCGATGTACGACTGTAGCTTAAAAAAAGATTTAAAAAATGTGATACAATCATTTATGAAGGATTCGAATATCCGGATGTCGAATATCCGGATTGCTCATCGTTAAATATATTATTTTTATTTTTGTCTTGTTTTTATCAAATATTGTTTAATAAAATATTGTTAGTCGAATTTGGAGAAAATTAAGTTTAATCCGAAGTAGTATAATAATATGTAAAGAGTGTATATTACGTATATTTAAGAATATATATTTAGAATTTTTATTTAATTAAATTAAATTTATTAACATAAATTTTTTTTATTTAAGAGTGTAAATTTTGTATACGATGTACTTATACAAAATCTTGGTATATTTTCCAATTTTCTAATCTTAACGTATTAATCCTTTGTGAGACTATTAGAATTGTTGGTTGGAGCAATATTTTTTTCATTTCATAATATCACTTTTTTAATCTTAATTATTAATTCTTTAATTTTATATATTTAACAATTTATACTGTTATACAAACTTAAATTCACAAGCGTTTTTTGCAACTTTTTGCAACTTTTTCTAAAGAGTTAAATACTTTATACCGGATGAGAATGTGAGAAATTTTTCGTAAAGGATTATAAACATAATATTTAGAAAATCAGAATTCTTTATTGCTATAGGTATCTGCCTTATACTTCGCCAAGGTCACTGTATTTTCATGTCATATAGTATTTATGTACGGAAACTCCTAGCTAGCATTTCCCTCTTACTCGCATTGTGTACACGATGATGGTGAATTGTATTCCCGTCGGCAGCGAACATAAATCCATTTGCTAGCGTTCAGTAACAGAATGTTGCGTTGTTTGCACGTCTGCTTATCTAACTGATGTCGAAAGCATATTAGAAATAAGGCATCATTATTATTGCTGTTACGTTGAGGTAAACGTCTAGTGAACTCGATTGTTGATTATAATTTTATTTTATCGTTTGAATGTTGAAATTTAATAAATTATTGTGTCTCTAGAATAAATAGCCCAGACAGTAGATTTTACATAATTTGCAATAACCGATTCAGCATTTTCATACATATTTTAAATTGGGAAATTAAATAAATTTTAATAGAAATTAAATTAAAACGTATACACAAAACCGAATTATAATTGTGAGCTTTTGACAGCTATTAAATAAAATTTAGACATTATTTCATAACATACATATAAGTTGATAATTTTAATTAAAGTGGAATAAGCGGAATAAAAGTCACGCCATAATGTTATATTGTTTCTCTTAGATATGCCAATTAAATGTGCGATTTGATAAATGCACAATTTCAGATATTTTTTGGAGATTAAAATTTTTTAAATCTTTTTATAGGTATTAGTTTTTACTTCTGACTTAAATTTAATTATAATATAAACTAATTTTTGGTTATTCCTTCCTTCTTTAGTCATAAAAGCACATTCATAGTTCTAATATAAGCATATTTATAGTTTTAAGAGGGATGATATTACGCAATACATTAATAAAAAAAAAATATTCTTTAAATATAACATTTTAGGACAAAAAATAAACGGAACTTTTTGTTTATTGAAATATTATTTTATTGTATTAAAAGCGATATTTACCTTGTCGATATTTATTTTAACCATATTTCAATAAATACATTTTATCCACTTAAAGTTTCGTATTACATATTTTAGTAAATACATTTTACATGTTTTACGTGATCGGCAAAAATAGAAAGCCACTTCTTGAGTTATCCTGTTTTGCTTCATATATATATATATATATATATATTTAATTTATATATATATATATATATATATATTAAAAATAAACATTAAAAAGTAATATATATAATATTTATATATCTATTACTTTTTAAAAAGCATTAATTTTGCTTTATAAACAAAATAAAAATATTAAAACAATGTTGTTTTTATTTTACAAGAAGCATATATAATTATTTTAAAGTTTTACAAAAACTACAAAGTAAGTAGAGGAAGGCGAGCGATAGAACAAATCAGAAGGAAGTTCGAGTCAACTGGATCGATAGCAGATATTATAGAATCGGAAGAGGCCGAAAACGAGCAATATCCCGGAAGGATATAAAAATAGTCCAAGAAGTTAAGAAAAACCCAAAGATTACTGTCAGAGAAATTCAGGAATACATTTATCTTAATGTTTCTGACTGCACTGTACGTCGCAGACTTATTGTTAGTGATGCACGGTTTGCATGCGATCTTTTATCAGCGCTATCAATGAGAAAAAAACGTTTGCAATTTGCTTGGAAGAACGAATATGTCAAACTTTGTTGAATTTCTGGGAAAAAATCTATGGACAGATGAGAGCAAATTCAAGTTATTTGGACAAAAGACTCTCTCTCTCTCTCTCTCTCTCTCTCTCTCTCTCTCTCATATTATTAGAATAATATTGCGGTTTTTTTTAAATTAAAATACTGTATTATCTTAACTTGCTTTTTTATTTTGTTACTCTTAAATACATAATGTTTTAGAAATAAATACAGAATTAAATAAAAAATTGATTTCTTTTTAATTTAAAACATTTAATTAAAAAATAAATTCTTAATTTTAATTATAAAAAAACTGTAATATATATTTTTTATTTTTATAAAGCGAATCAGTTCTATGGATGAGATGTTTTTTTATTTTTACCGTGGTCACTGTATAACGGCTGGTTAATTATTTTATACACTTTGGATCAATTGGTTGTTTCTTATTCACGTGCATTTACTTTGCCCGAGTTCTTTTTGTGCCTCACACACATGTTTCCACACTTTTAGAGTGCTGAAGTGTACCTGGATAGACTAAGCCGCAAAAACCGCCTATACTTCCCGGGGTGCATTAATCTTGTCGCTTTTGCAACAAGTTTTCAGTGCCCAGCTCAGGTTGCTTAAGCGGTATCAGATTTGTAGAGGTTTCTAAGTATAAACTACAAATATGTATAAAATTTGTAAAAATTATAGAGCACACTTAATATCATATATACATTAGCACATTTTATGATGAGAAATGACATTGTATTATAATTATGTCATATAACGAAAATGTTTATTGCATGAAAGAAGATTGCTTAGTGATGAAAAATTTAGATTGACAAGTTAATTTTTTTTTTGTAATAAAACTATCAAGTGATTTTCTGTTTAATTTAAATGCTATGATGGTAATACTGGCATCAAATGTTAAGCTGACCATTATCTGCCTAACATTACCTATAGAAATACGTACGCATTGATCATTTAGCGGATTGCTCATTTATTTACACAGTTATTCACAGAATGGCAGAAACGGTGGACATGATTATTCCGTTAATAGGATATGGTCACGTCGGAAGCTGCCAGTTTCCTGTCGCGTAGGATTTAAATGCATACGCGGAGTAGCAACCCGCGATAGTATATTCGCGCGCGGTATGCTATCTCTTCGCGACACGCTATTTATTACGGATTTAACATGAAAGGAACGTCGATAACGGTGCAGTGACGTTTCGAAAAGTACCACAACCATGAGACGAGAGAGCGTTGATATTTACGAACGAGTGGATGCTACGTGAAAGGAATAGAGCAAGCAGAGTTATCGGAAACTTTCATAATTTCTACGGTGAAGTTCTTTTTCTTTCTTTTTCTTTCTTCCTCTCTCTTCCTTTCCTTTTTCTTTTATTTAGAACTGCGAACATTTCTTTATTGCTTGATAACGTTGTACGATTTAAGCGAGACCCGATGCATTCGGATAATAAAAAGATTGTCTCGCAGGGCGAAACGGTGCTTAAGAAACAGCTTACGTATCGCCATATATCATATTTTCTTCTCCGACAATTGTCGATGATATACGACTAAAAACCCATGAGCGTGCGGTGAGAACATTTTGAAAAATTGTCACGACTCATCGACATTGCCTTCTTTCATTTTTGCACGTTTTCGATTATTCCGGGGATCTGAACTTTCCTACGAGTTTCCAATTTCCTTTACCGTCGTAGAAAAAAAAAATTCTATAATACCGCTGAAAAGAAAACGTTACAGGAATAATTTGCAAGAAGCCATCATTATGTAAACTTATAAATTCCTATATATACGAAACGATGTGCGACGTTAGGGTCGATTCAGACACAGCCGTGCCGTACCCGTACCGTATCCGTATTGTTAACATTAGACATCTGAATCGACCTTTATGCTTTTTATTCCAATGTCGTAACCTTTTTTTTAGCTCAACACTGAGTTTAACATATCAAATTTAAAGTATTGTTTTTAAGACACTGCGAAAGATGTCAGATTAAAAATGAAAATTTGAAAATCCTTGTGAAAGAATATTTAAAATTATTGTAATTAGTTTAATTACTTACAATTGTTAATTTAATTATTTTTCCTTAATGAAATTTAATATTCGGTAATATTGTAATACTAATGAAAATGTTTCCGGAGTTTACTGCGTCTTCTCATCAAAATGTCACGGTATATGATGTGTATACTCTGCACTCGAGTTAATGCTGTTTACGTGAAACGCATTATTGCATAAGCAAATAGCTGTGCAAGAGGTATTGGTCTCTTTGGAAACAATTTCCCAACATGATAGATATCAGCATTATTAATTATACCCTTTGTTTATCAGAAAATGTTTTAATAAGAAATTTATAAATGAGGTTTTTTCTTTGGAGTTGCCACATATAGTCGAGAATGTATATATAATACTATACATATTTTTAATCAGAAAAGTTTTCACGTTACAAATATAAAATTTATTTCAGTCCATATGAAATAAAATAATCGCATTACACGTCAACATTGGAAAAATTATGTTTACACTTGTATGACTTGGTATAACAACTTTTTCGTATCACAACAAAATCAACGTTTTAATTCAGCTTTAGTTTAACTGGGCAAACAATCTTTATTTACTTTTAGCAGACCTAAGAGTAACCTTAAACCGCTCCCCGCATTAGGATTAAAACGCGACTTCCGCTTTTCCTCAACAAACACGCCAACGTAAAAGTTCAAGGATCCTTGGAAGGATTTAAAAGATCTGTATCTTGCAATATCCCAATTTGCAAATTTCAAGTAAATCTCTGCAGATATGAAGAGATTTCTCTGCCCAGATTGTTCATCTGCGGATTATAATGTTTATTATCTACGGCGGATAATAAATTCGGAAAAACTCAAGGATTCCTCGGCTAATAAAAAAATATTTGGATCTGAAAGTTTAAGCTCCGCTTAATTCGTCATTGTCGCATCTAATAGGGAAGTCCTGTGTCGGTTGCACTCGAGTAATAAAACTTGGTCCTCTACATGCGAGATCTAAGTCATGGGTGGCACGTACGCGCGAGTTTACGTACGTGTCTCTCGTATGACGCGGTCGTGCATTTGGGATGGTCGCCGTGCATGGAAAGCGCGACCGTGGTGGCTAAAGGACGAGAAAGCCCCGAGGTGAGGTTTCCGGGATGTAGCTATTTGCTAAATACGTTGTTCAATTATTCATGTGTCAACGTTGCTTTCCTTCCGCTGCTTTCTATACGTTTGCGGCTTATCGCCGGATGACTACCAATCTCTGCGAGACAACGAAGAGCGGCTCTCGATCGTCAAGATGGTATAGCTATTTCCTACAGTTTTCTTCATTTCGGAATTATTTTCGGAACTTGCCGCGAGATCGTAATAAAAGATGTGTGGCATCTCAATGTACGTTATAATCCTTTCATGGTCGAGATAATTTTTTATCTCTAATTTACGAGAAAGAGATTAATTTTTTATTTATGTACATAAATATTCGGTTTTGTTCTGCATCTTATTTTTTAAGAATTATGATAAATTTTCATCATTTGCAAACAAAAAAATCGTCGCCGAGTTTTAAAAGCTTAAAGAGGTCGCAGGAGGAAACGAGATATAAGTAACAGCAAGTTCTTTATGTATATATATATATATATGAACACTAGATATTTAAGTAGAACTTAAATTACTCTAGAGCGTTAAGTCACGTTTAGATAATCAATCTGTGACAGAAAAGATATTTAACAAAAATATTTTAAGGAAAGAATTACTAAGATGTCAATATACCTTATTGTCTTGTTCTTTTAACACTGTTAATTTATATATTTGTGAGACAATAAAATTTAACAAAAAGTCAATGAATTAAATTGTTAAATGTTAACACAATTTAATAATTAATAAGTTTAATTATATAATTATTTTTTATTTTTGAGATATAATTATTGTTTTTATTTATATTTAATATCTTTGTTGCTAATAAAAATAGCTATTAAATGATTTATTTCACTATTCTCTACATTTTGGGAAGGGCAAATATTTCTCTTGCGTAAAACAACTGCCTTCTAGATCTGTAACGTATGTTTTCGTTTAATTACTCTAGCTATGAAATACATTTGTATATTATATTGACTTAACGTAAAAATTTTGAAAAAAATACGTTTTCTCTTTGATAATATAAAATTTGCATTTATATAAATTATTTTGATAAAAGAAGACAAAGTCTTATTAAACATTTGTTATTTATATTTCGGATTGAAATTAAATAGCGAGGAATTATTCGGGATTATTCCGTATTTAGCTTCAAAAATATAAAGAATATAAAATATAAAAACTACATATACGGATGCATACATACATTTGTATACAACTGCATATCATGATCGAGTTTAATTTGCTCTTTGTTTAATTCGCAAGTTACTAATATTAGAATCAACATATGATCAAAATTTAAAAAATGTCATCGTCATTTGATAGATACATCATATATATTGGTAATCTGATTTTATAAAATCTATGTTTTCTTTTATGATAAAATTTTCAGATAATACTAGGCTAAATTATATTCTTATAACATTACAAAATATGTTCACAAAACGTACGTACGGCATTAATGTAGTTGTAGAGTGATAAACCATCGTCCCACGGTTCCTCTTTCTCGCAGGACAGATTTGCTGGTCTTAAATTGTGACTACGGTCCAGAGCTGCCAAACCGTGCGCGAAAACTTGCACGCTATCGTACACCAAAGCTGGTTCTGCCTGAAACATACGTTTCTTTTTGACGAAAGTTTGTGCTTTGCGTAACACACGAAAAGTTTTAGCTTCAATTTTAGGAAAACTGTTACATGGACAAAATTTTTGCTATTACTGATGCAAATATCGATCGAGCTAAGTTACGATTAAATTTTAACGAGACTCGTTTTCAATTCTGTTCGCCGCTTAATGATCGACCGAATGATTATTATTCATACTTGTTAGCAGCCATACCAAGAGTTTCTGTTTCATTTTACAGTCAAAGTTCGTTCTTTAAGATAGAATATTAAATGCATTTTTATTATTAAAACATTGATTTTACTTAAAATTAATTACACGAAAATTTGCTTCTTGAAATTTAAAATTATAAGTCGATACATCTTCAATTTAACAATTGTTGAAATTGTACTTTTCCTTTGTTATCAAATATTCTATTGAGTTAAAAATTTGATAAGATTTAGAGGTAGCATTAGTAAGAAAAAACTAACGAAGGGGAACGAATTTAAATATATCGATTTTCTCACATTAATATTTTGAGGAGAGAATTCTGAGGAGTAAATTCTGGAAAGTAAACTTAGCTATTTCAGCAGATGGTGACCATCTTCGAAGTCTTTGAGAGAAAACCATGCTTAGTGCACTCAATTGATCCAAATTAATGACATTGCGGCACTGGCCGTGGGCGAAACTCACTTAATTACTGAAGGGCTGACAAAGCTTGAACTGGACAGACTCTGCTGACCAGTTCGGTCCATTCAACTTTTTAATCTCTTCTGCTTTTAATCTATATTTGTTCGAAGCTAACGTGTACTGTGATTTAGACACCATTTCTTAATCACATATAATTAATTATTATTGTTTATACTTTAGAAATATTATATTTTAGAAATATCATACATTCTTAATATTCTGTAGAAGGCATTGAATCTTAAGTCTGCTTTAGACGATGCATAATTTATATCAGATTTGTAGATAGTATTTTATTTATAATTTTATATGCATATTGATGTGTATTTTAATACATTATTATATGTATATATACATATATATATATGTATAGGCTGAATTTTTTAATAATATGGCACATAAATTTATATACATAAAATTTTATCCTGAATTCTATCGTAAATTACAAAAAAATGATTTAAAATATACTTTATTTTATATAATTTAGATCAGAATTTTAGTAGCAAATTTTTTGATCGACCTGAATTTTTTTTTATTGAAAAATAAATCAAAGTATAGACACAATTTGCATAATAAAATATTGTATAATAAGATTTTTGAAGAAAAAAATTTATTTATCAAAATCATAAGTCGACTTAAATGTTTAATGTATACTTTCTAAAATATTAGGAAATTTACGAGAATGCCGCATTATGGCTCTTTTACACGAACTACTGTAATTTCTACTACGCACACATGTTTGATAATTGTAATTGAAACGTAATTAGGCTTGGAAGATGTCACCTGATGTCCAAAATAGATCACACAACTCAGAGTGAACTTTCAAAGTTAATGCAAATCTTTATAACGTATACTATAACATGGAATGAGAGAAAAGCATTTAATTCTTTAGTGAATTGAATTTGAAATTTCTACCAACCTGAATAACTCCCGTTTTGTTCAGAATAGCATGTCCAATCGCTGGTTGGAAACGTTCCATCTGCTTGAGTACTTCAGCAACCTTGGGCTCTTCGAGATCCACTAAGCGAAAGGCCGTCATGTTCACACTATTATATTTGAAATCTTCTAGATCAAATGTTTCTATATCCTGTAAAAACAAATGTACCAAAACATTTGACATATTTTTTAAACAAGTTCTTAACATATAATAAAACTCGACACAAGATTAATTATACTAAATATTAAGATTATTGACATATTTAACTGAAATGTTTCAGTGACTTCCAATAATTAAACGAGCGATAGATCTAATAGTCAAATTTTAATCTCAAGTATTGAAAACTATGTCAGTTATTAGTAACATTTTGAATATATTGTAGAAAAGAAATTTCCTGTTTAATTTTAGTCGACTTAGCTTCTGCAAATAGATAGGACTATCGATTTATTCATCTTCAAATGATAAGGAATTTGATCACCTCGGACAGTATTTAAAAAAATGTAACTGGGGTAAGTTTTTTCCCGCTCGCGGCGTAGTTATGAGGTAAGCCGATTAAATTGAAGAAAAATGAGACGGTCCCAGCGATTTCCGTCATCGTCGTAATTGCAATCGTTATAGCGTAACCAATCTCGACCAGTCTTGCCTAGGAAGGTCCCGAGGGAATATGATTTATAATTATACGGTGATGCATCGTTCGCGGCGTAGATCGTTAAATAACGCGACTTCTCCACAGGGTCATTCACCGACAACTGCGCAGCTGCATAACAAAGTCGATCGTGGTAGATAAAGCTTCGTTTCCGTTCTGAAGCGGTATCTTCTTCTGCCCCTTTCGTTTTACCACTTACTGCTCTTTCCCTTAACGTCCCTCCGTCGCTCTACTGCGTATCCGATTTACCTTCTCGAAACGCGATATTGCCTCGATCGTTTACCGCCGGAAGAAAGTTACGTAATATCCTCTGAAAATGATTTATTTAGGAATACGCGAATGTACCTACTCCGAGCTTGCACGAGTCTAATGGGAGATTCGCATCCCAGGAGTGCATTAAATTTTTTTATGAGAGAATCGCGTGCGATTGTGGATATTTGCTGAATATCCCGTAATTATAATAGGTCCGATTAACTCGTTTATGAACTGCTATCGTATTTTTATATAGACTATTATTTTCTTTAAGTTGACCACGAATTTTTATTGAATAACTTTCTGAGAGTAATTAATTCTATGTGATATCAACATTATATAAAAGATATATTATTATAGACTACTTAGGTTTCCGATAGTATAAAGCAATTGCTAATCAATAACCGATCGCAAGATGAACTCTGCAAATAACTCTACTGCTTCTGGGTGCCATATTGTTCCATAGGTAAGGTACATACGTATGTACATATATCTTTCCACAAACATATATGTATAGATCCTGTGCTATTGTCTAATGGAATATAGTACAATCGATATTTGATCAACGATAAACGCATTCATAATACGAGTTTCCGTACCATAATTAACTTGTCGATAATATATGTTGATCTTGAACAAATAAACTATCTAAATGTTGGAATGTAACAGTTTGTATCAACGGCAAAATTCTGTGTGCATCCGAATGCATGTAATACTTGTATTAAAAATTATCTCTTTTCTGCAACTTTGGATGATGGATTAATAGAAGTCTGTCAAATGAATATTGTAGAAATCATTTCAAGACAACAATAAGATGGCACAATCCGATGCGTTACTGTTATCGAGTAATCTGGACATATTTGTAGAAAAAAAAACCCGGTATCAAACAGCGATTCGGTTCCACGTACAGAGGTCTGTCGTTACGGTTACGAGGTGCAAAATTCGAGGAAGACATTTGCAGAGGACATGTCACGCGCGTGCATATCTGCATGTACGGAATGCATGCGTATATATGCGCGAGGGCAAATGTATCAAGCAAGAACGTATAGCTCTCTGTCTCTCAGCACACGGTCTGTAGCTTGCGTTTGCACGTCATAACTTCGGCTACGTTAGCCACGGAGTACGCGCCGTTAGCTCTATTTAAGATAGAAATTTCTGTCGAATGGGACGACGGATTGGAATTTGGGGTTGTGCGGCTCAAAAGGCGGGGAGGATGACGATATGTCAAAGAAGAGTGTACGGGATGAGAAGTGTGAGAGAGAGAGAGAGAAACGCGTGGCGACACGAGCAAACTTTCGGTAACTACGTTTAGGGGAATATCCGATACGCTCTTCGCCTCGCTCACCCGTGGAGGTCTAATTTCTATCACCGTCTGTACTCCAAGACCAGTATGAGGTAATACACATAATAAGCTGCACGCAGTGTACAAAGAGAAGCGGGATCGGCAGGAGCGCGAGGTATGCCAGTTATGAAGATGATGAATGGTATACACTGCAAATAGAGGAGTCTCGTCTACAAGCATTCCCATACGCGTCTGAAAGAGGCATTTCTTCTTATTTCTTAAACGATATTACGCGATATTGCATGCCCGATGAATGTTGAATGAAATAAATCCTCCATCCACACTTGTCATTATGATCCACTTATGATCGACGGGCTGTTAACGATTCTCATCATGGTAATATGTTTAATTAAACGAATCTTCCATTATATTCGATATGTGTGCGAGGCTCATTAATTATACCTATTGCAGTACATTAATTTAATATTAAAACATAGATTGAATTGAATATCGAACCGAAATGTAATTCTGATCACAATTATGTTAATATGAGAATATTGATAAAGAGATTATATCAAGGAAAAGTAGCAATCCAATAATTCCTAACATTTTTATATATCCCGTATTTTGCCATTACAATTAGGATTTTATTGAGAAAATGATAATAACTAATAATATTGCGGAACAAAAATGGAATAATTTAAAAAAAGAGCTCTTTTTATTATTATTAAAAAATTTAACTTATTAACTAAGAACATTACACACACAAGCTTAATCTGAATTGAACTTTAATATGCACAGTTTAAACATATATATCTCTCTCTCCCTCTCTCTCTCTCTCTCTCTCTCTCTTTCTCTCTCTCTCTCTTTCTTTCTCCTAAACATATATTCCTTTTGTCTTTGATTAAAGCTGAATAATTATAGATGTACTTACAAAGGTTGTGAACATGTAGTGGTATCTGTGGTCATTCATTTGTAGTTGCAATATCTGTAACAAATTAAAAAGAAAATTATATTTAAAGGATTTCTCAATTGACATTAATTGTGCTTAATTGTACAATTAATATATGTATATATGATGACGATGTTATTACAAAGTAAGTTTTTTATTGCCATATTTTACTCCGAATATTGATTCAATATACCAATATTTTGACGATATGGTTTTACGATGGCTCTCGCTTTAGGTATAGAGACTCGCACACACGCTTTATGTACGTTCCACGTTATCCTACGTATATATTGCAGTATGAACATTTGCAAGACAAATATTATATCATCTATCGTTATTTCACTACCACGGATATTGATATTGGCGGTATTGCACCCTTTGTAGTCGGATATAATTCGTCGTTTTTCATTCTCCGCTGTAAGGCCACGGCCACATGTATAGATCGATCGAGCTGAGATGGAAGTGAGTCAGATAAAAGAGGTCTTGCGCGGATCTTGGAAAAACCTCCTCGTGGAAAGGAGAAGCGGGCGTGGGAGGTTAAAAGGATATACGAGAACCGTTGCATGAAAGCATGGACGTTTTTTGATTACTCGACCGGTCGAGGGTTATCCTTGGAAATTCTCAAGGGATGCAACATGCAAATAACGGACTTGCTTCGACCGCATCCTGAAGCAAGATTGCTTCCCCGGAGTGCCGCTGACAAGGTGGGAAACGAACGAAATCTAATCTCTCTCGCTTCCAATGTATTTACAGTCTTAATCTTTAAATCGCGAACGAGTTTTTCACGTTTCCCGAACCTGACTACTTCTAATGTACAATTGTTTTAGTTTTTGTTTTATATATTTATTTACATTGTTAAATTTTTGTAGTGTCAAGTTATAGGTCAATTTGAGTCATTTTTAACTATTCCTATAATTCAGCACTGCTTGTACAATATGTCGTTGATTTAACTAAATTAATGAAGTTAAAATAATATAGTTTTGTGTTAAAATAATAAATTTCGACGCACATGTGGTAGTTAAAAATAACAAAATGTTATTTAACTCGAGGTATTGGTTTAAATTTCATCGTTTAATATTTAACAGTGCACCATTGTGATAACAATTTTGCCTCTTCGTTTATTACAGTAATTTTTTATCACACACGTATAAAATTATTCTCATACTTTACATACTTTGCTAATTATTGACTGGTTAATTTATCGCAGCAAGTTGTAACATTTTGTACCTTTTACATTTATGTACGTCAACAGTATACTTATACGAGAATCGCATATAATTACATTACATATATTATGCAGAACCAACTGGACGTGGTCGTAATTTTATTTCGTATTTATGTTGCACAATTTAATTCCGTAAATTAAACACTGAATAATTTATGCGTTATCATCCCGTACTCTTCATGTACATAAATTATACAGTCGCGATTTTTCTCACGATATCGATATGTCCTAAGTCATAATGAATAAATTTCACCGTTTTTAGCCACATTATCTGCATAACTGAGAAACGAGTCGATAACGCGTGTTCAATGATGAACAATCGAAGCGTGTATTTCCGGCACGTTGATCACCCGCCCGATTATGCAAATTTTTCTATTTGCCGGCCGCGTACGCAACAACATTTCCAAAAGTGTCGGGAATTGTGAAAAACATCTCGACTGGTTTTATTATTCCAAGCGAACGCAAAAATAGCATGTGATTTTCATGAGTTATTTTCACCGTTTGTTTCGTTACCACAGACAATTCGTGCAATTTAATTTCACGATTTGCTGATTTGCGTCGTCTGTACGCTTAAATAGGTAGTTAAATATTGCGAAGTCGTCATCGTGAATACCCATAAACATGATAGTTTATTTTATATAATTCAAAAAGTTGTCGCGATATTGAATATAATATATATAAATAATAAATAAATTATGCAATATAAGATATCAATATAAAGAGACATTAAATATGTATCTAAATTATTAAAATTATTTTAAAATGTGATAAAACCTTTGCCTTAGCAACGAATTGGTGCATTATTTATTTATTACTTGCAAAGCATTTAAAACAATTTATTAAATATTTTAGTGGTCCATTAGGGATTTTAGATATTTTATATTTTTGATATCGCTAATTCTTATTATTGAAATATTGCTCAACAAGTTTTCGAAAGTCGCTGTATTTATTATTAGATAATCCAACAAATAATTCAGGCATAAGAGACTTTAAAAATTTAAATCTGCTTTGCTTGGCGAACTGCGCGCATTAAGATAAGCGCTTTAAGATACACTTTAAGAACATTTTCTTGGACATTGTTACCCTTCTTTCAACATTTCTATTTCTCGAATTGAGAGCTAGAAGGCAACAAGAAGCTGTTGCTTTAGAAGGAAAAACTGAAACGCGCAGTCGCCATTAATCCTAATTGCAAAAGTCCTTTTAATCTCCAAGCACCGAGTCTCTTTGCATGACTCTAGAAAGTTATTTACGAGCTGCGATGCGCCCCGTGCGTGTACAGATATCTGCTTGCTCTCTTCTTTTCGTTTTACTTTCAGAAAACAACTTGTTTTCCGAGCTATACGACTGGTCTATACGACCACCATGAGCTGCTTTTCCTACGCGCATCATTTTGCGATCACAATGTAATTCTAATAATTCTAAGGATATCTAAGAGAATAAGATAGTTTATCTTAACACCTTTTGGGTAGGTGTTAAGATAATATGTCCCGCGAGAGACAAAGAGATTATTCATAATCCATGTGTGCATTTAAATTGCATTATTCATGTCCGGCGCATCGATCGGCAGTTTCCTGCGCGGATTTCTTCTCCGGTTTGTTAAATAAGTTAATAATTTGAAAAATGAAATGAAAAGTTTCTTACCGATGAAAATTTAATATTTTTCCTTTTGTAAAACAAATCCGAAAAAACATTTTGTTAGCACACATTGGTTCTATTTATTTTAAATGGTTCTATTTATTTCATTTTCTGATACTTTTTCACGAAAAAAAATTAGCTACCGTAGTAAATCTAGTCGTAAAATATGGACAACTAACATTTTTTTGCTGCAAGAGCTATATTTTTAGCAATAGTAGCAAAAGGAGCTAAAAATATAGCTCTCACAGCAAAAAAATGTTGGTTGTCCATATTTTTCGACTCCTTCTTTTCCGTGTTGTATTTATAAATAGGTGTTCAGGTTTTGTAAGAAAAAAACAAAGTAAAAAGGACTATAAAAAAAATATGTAGATACTTATAAAACAAGTTGAAACTGTAATAACAGTAACTTAGTAATAGCAGAAATTTTACATTTGTTAGTTGAAATTTGACAAGAATGAGAAATGATAAAATGGACAATAACGCCTATAAATTTTAATGATTTACATTTGCATGGTTTGTTGCTTTTTTACAATACTTCGTACTTTATTGGAAAAATATGTGATATCTATCTGAATAAAGCAACATTTGTTAGATTTATAAAGAAATATGATGGGATATATACATGCTGTTTGTATTCGAAATGTAGTTTTAACATGATCAAGAAGACGATTAATATAGGTATAAACAAATGATAATTGTGGGAATTGTACAATAGACATCAATGTTTACATGCGCTTCGTGAAACGATATCAAATACTGAATCGTTTAGGACTCACCGCTCGAAAGAATTGCTGCATGTGCGCCGGGTCTGTGTCGACAATAAGCTTGAAGATCTCTTTATGTCTGACCTCCCGCAGGACCTGCCTGTAGGATGTAGGACCTGCCTGACGAATGTACATTTCAGTTCTCACGGATGGCGGGGATTTCACGAGATCCTGCAGTTTGAACAGCCCTGTGAAACAGAACAGAGATATTTTTTCGCGGCAAATTGGCCGTCGGCGCGATACCGAGCTTCATCACTGCATGCTTGTTTTTTTTTAATCTACTATACATCACAGACGCGCGCTTCGCGCGCGCTATTTAGCTTTAACATTATATTATTACTATTATACTATTAACTCCTTGATACACACAACACTCAAAATATACGATGACAGCTGCTCGTGAAGTAAGCGCAGCGAGAGAACCAATCGGCATCGCGGAAAAACAATAAATTTTGATAGATTCGAGTATCGCGAATTTACATGCCTTTTTTAGATATGGATGGATGGATTCCTTTACAAAGCAAAGTTAAGTCGTGTCAACAAGGTATTTCGAGTTAATTAACCTTGCCATTGGTTGTCCCAAATACTTATATAAATTATAAACTTATTATATCTTGCATCGCTTTTATATTATTTATTAAATGAGCGTGAAGAAACTTTTTTATGAGTTAGAATAATGAAACATTTTATTTATTCCTAAGTCAATATTATTTTTTTGTTCATTAATCATTTTAACAATGATAGAAGTAATGGGTTGTTATTCTCAACTTTTTCATATAACGTCTGTTAACGAGAAATGAATGGAGTAATGCGAAACAATGGTATAAATATTCGAGAAAATATTCTTCGCGAAGCGTGATAAATAAAATAACCGATTTCCTGGAATGAAGGAGCCCTCTACAATCTTCCACTCGTATATTGTAATCTGATCAACATCTACGTTCTTATGGAAATGATATAGCTTATTTTTATACATATGGGTTCAGACGCGTAAGAGTAATAAATGGTTTCTTGTATGACAAGCTTGTATATGACAAGTAAAACAGGTTCATCGTTTGTCGGCTATAGCGAAAGAACGATGTGGGAAGAGAGAGAGTTGTCAATTTGATTTATAGGGAGATTTGTAACTATACTATGAGAAGCGTAGTAGTGAACTTTTCATAACTACTTTTACAGTACTAACGGGATTTGCGGGGATGTGGTTAAGAAGACATCACGACTTTCACAATTTGCTCCCATCCGATTGTTCTTCGATTCTTCTTAAGTCGCACTGCCGACTCGAGAAGTCGAGATTTCTGTCGCGTGCACAGAATTCATTACATACGTATGCGGTTACGTCCGTTGTATTCATTTCCGCACATCAAATTCACCGACATCGGTTAACTTTAATCGCAATTTGATTGATTCCTATCTTTTTCTTCTCGTTCGAATTATAGAAAAAAGAAATAAAATAAATTAGGGATATAATGTTTAAATAATTTAATTGGTAAAGCACTTTGACTGATTATAATAATTTATAGTTTTATACAAAAAATGGACGTAAAACGAACGAGAAATATTATTGTCATTGCGACTTAATATATTCGGCACATTAGACGCTTTCAATTTCCCAGCGGCGAATCTTCTTCTGACTTTATTCGGGGATACAAATCTGATAAAGTCGTAAGATTCTCGGTGCAATCTCACTTTTCCGTATTTCTGAAAGAGACTTCTTGGACACTCAGATAGGTGCGGCCAACTTTGAGCTCGCTAATTACTCCCCCGTAATGATCGTGACGAATAGAGCGACGGCAAGAAGGGGATCGATAAACAGCTAAAGGGAAGCGACGAAAGGGAAGCGGAAGAAGATAAATTTTCTGGCGCGTTAACGAGCATAGCCTGTAGGAGAGCTGGCACTTTGCGCGAAATGTAAAAAATGAAAAATGGTAAACTTCACTTTCGGAACAAATCGAGTAATTACGGCCGCTTGCATACTTCTTCTCCGCTTGTATACAAGATGCTCTTAGACTCAAGAACTTAATTTCAATGACAGTTTCTTTGATTAAGTGTTGGCGTTGAGTTCTCCGGTGCTGAACCAGAACCTCTCACAATTTTCTGACATTATTAACTTGCTTATTATGAGCGATTGAAAGTAAAACAAGTTTTATAAAGTTCTTCAAATAAAATTAAACGACAAATTATTATGTACTTAGATTAAGTTTATTGAATTAAATTTATGCAAACAATTTAGAGTGAAAGAGCGGGAATATCTCAAATAATAAAAGGATTATAAGGGAAGGTTGAGAGAGATTCTTCTAGAGTATATAAAAGCGCCACAAGCATCATATCCGACCAAGAGAGGTGTGAAAGGGAAAGTAGGAAAATAGCGCAGGGTAGTCTAGGTTACAAAATTAACTTAGTAGATAGCAGTAGCTACACACAGTGTTATATCTGGGAATTTATGACGGCATTGCACGATACAGAGAGAAAAAGCGGGAAAGAATTCAGGAAAAATGTATACTACTCTTGTTCCCTCATCCTATCATTTTGACGATAATGTTTATGTGCGAGATCTCTTAACCTCGTTGAAGTTATAGATACAACGCTACACACAATGCAGATAATACAGAATACTTGTTTCTGCAAATCTTTAAAATATTACCATAAAAAAATATAATTTTATTACATGTGCTGTCATTATTACAAGATTTCTATATAAATTATTGTAAATTGCTCAAAAAATGAATAGACTTTTAATGAGCAATTTAATAAATTCGTAAAATGTATAATCTTCTCGAAAAGTTTTGAAAAATTATTGCAAACATTTAAGTTTTTAAAATAATATTAATATTAATATTTTTTAAATTAAATTAATATTAAATTCAACAATTTAATTTTTAACAAACGTTAAACTTTTATTAAGAAATAGTGGGTGCAAGTCTAAATGAGTCTAAATGACGACGCGCGCAGCTGTGGTCGTTGCTTGCTCGACCGAGAAGTGATAATTAATTATTCGAAATTATAAAAGTGACTAATAGTTCCACATATCGTGATATTGCGTGTATTTGTGTCTCGAAATCATGCACGTTGGCATCGCCACGTTAACTATTCATTATTATTTCACGCCGAAAAACGAAACTTTTCACAGTCGGTAAAGTTTTAACGAACTGCAAAACTAGGCGTTTCTCCGGCTATGAATAACTAAATGACAACGAGCGAAATAGAGGGCTTGCCAAATTTGTGAAGTGCTCAAGAGTTGTATACAAAATATCGCAGCGATCCTCATTTTATTCGAGGCTCGCTAATTAAACTGATTAAACTACATTTATAATTAGCGTTTGAAAATTTACAAATTACTGCATGCACTGAAACTGCAAATTGCGTCATTCCCAATTGACGTCGACGCTGCTTAACATTTAATGGCGTTTAAGTGAGCGACTATTCATGCATGTTGAAGTTTTAACGAACTCGTGAGACGCGGATTTTCTCGACTGATGAATATTTAGGCGATACCGGGCCGCGGAGATGTTACATTTCTACGAGCGAGCTATAAGTCAAGACGCTTTCGACGCGCAGCGTCGCTTTTACGACGGGGAATTTTGAAACGCCTTGTCTGATCCCCCCGTCGTGGATTTATGGCGGGCTATAGACATTGAGGGGGCTTGCGCAAAAAAGCGTACTCTTTCCGTTTCCTCTCGTTTTATCGCTAACGGCAACGTTCTACTTCGTGCTCCTGTTATACGCCACGTTACACCGTCCAATCAAGAGCGGCAATTTAGGGAAGATAAGGTCGGAGACCTCCCACTTTTTCCCTCACAAGAACCATGAGGAAGAGGACTCGTTTCCCAAATGTATATTGTATAGATACTCATTTTATTAATCCTTAGCCTTAAAGAAATTAAAAATGAGATACAAAATAGTGGCATTTTTTACATTGTTTCTCACGGTTTCTCTGGATGACGGCACAAAATTTGAAAGTTTTATTTACTTGAACAATAGCAATAAAACAAATGGAGTGGCTCTTTGGATAAACCAATAAATTGCCCGCGTAAATGGTAAGAAATTCATTTTCTGATTTACAGATTCTGATAATACAAATCCTGACATTTTAAATAATTATTTTACTACAATTTATTACCGCGGCTCTTTCCTACCAAAGTGAATAAATGTAAATACGTTCTTTTGTGAGATAGATGCAAGAGATGCGGGCAAACTCATATATTTTCTCTGTATGGACGGCGATAGTTAAAATATACTAATGCGATTCGGAAAGAATGGAAATGGCGGATGACTTTGGCGTAGATATTATACGTCAACGCCGCGTCGGAATTTCGATGAGTCGCTGCGCGGATGGTGCCAGCCCGTCGCGGAATGGAAATAGGCGCCAAGAGGAACCATGACTAGGGGGGCCGCGACCAGGGGGATTAAGTTGGTGGCAAAAAGTGGCGGGAGAGCGTCAGAGAGCAATCCTGTGAACGGTCGTCGCGAGTTTACGTCGTCGTATGTAAACGCGCGGCGTTACTTCCGCGTGCGAGTGACAGGCCGACATTTTGGACGGCGGCGGGACTCCACTTCCGGTGTCTGATTCCGACGTTCTATTTGCATAGAGACGCATCACCGACGCTGTGCGCGGAGAAACCAAAAATAAAATAAAATAATATAAAATACGTCTGCGTAATGAACGCGTCGACGGTGCTAACGAGATCACCTCTTCCGCATATATCCACGTAGTAGTTTCCACATTGTTGCTGTTATATGCGACGTCCACTGGTCGCGGCAAAATGAGTTCTGTGTGGTCGAGAAATCTTTCAGTTTGGATGTCGCGTTAGCATTGTGCTCATCGCATATACTGCATTTTATAATAGAACCATTTTTACTGTCCTCGGAGAAATATGTAATATTATAATCCCGCAAAATCCGAATTATCCAAAGTCAATTGCGCGATAAACTCAAACTTAACATTACATTAAAAATAAAATTGAAAATTGTAGATATTAATGCGAAAATATACTTTTGCAAAAATATTCTTGCTAAAATGTTGAACATATATGTGAGCGGATTCGAAGGATTACACGGACAATTTTTCCAACGTACGTTATTGTTCTCCACTTACCATAATCTTCTTCGTAGATAATAGCCACTCTAGTCCAGTTTAGAAAGGAAATAAGATCCTTGAACGCTTTGTTAAGATGATCTTGTGCGGGGTATAAGTTAATGCTGAATTCTTTGAAAGTGGGCTCGAAATCGACCCGCGCTTCGAGATGAGGAACGTCCAATGCTTCACATATGCTTTGTATATGAGCTCCTAAAAGTGGGTCAGACGGTCCGAAGATGCCTTGTACCGATCTGGATAATTGCTTGCAGGCTGTAATAAAAATTAAACGAGTAATTTAGTATTACAAAGATAATCAACATATAATACGTTTTATATTAAATTATTTTATATTTATAAATTTGGCTCACATAAGGTTTAGTTGCATATGTGCGAAGTTTCATTCAGAGGTTACACAGAGTTTTGTACAAAATTTCCACAAAAGGCCATTTCGATTTTCTTATCAAATATTAAACGCACATATTTCTTATAAATTTATGCATTTTAAAATTCGCCAATGGATGCAGAAGTATCTCAATAGCACATTAAAAATAAATACGACAATGGTACCATAAGATGAGCGAGGAAAATGTCAATGGGGGCATGAGGGCGTGCTAAAATGGAGATTGGAGAACGGAGACTGGCTCTGACATATCAATTTCATATTTCTAGATGAAGCGCACTTGGAAGACCTGTATCAGCGAAAGCTGCAGTAAATTGATGACAGACTCTTTTGATTCTCGCTACTGTTCTCCCATAATCTTGCATAATATATTGCTGTTTCATAACAGATCCAGAATATTTTAAAAGAATTTGGTAATAATGGCCTTTGAGATATTTCTTTTATTCAATTTACTAAAAGCAATAAAATCATAATTATTTGTTTAAATATACATATAAGAGACTATAAAGTATTAAAAAAAAATTAAAATTATGAAAATTTAGAATAATTTTTTTTAGTAAGTTTCAATTTTCCTGGAAATTTAAATACAACATAACTGTTCAAATGACAATCTTTTTCCTGTCCCGTTTATTGATTGCATGTTCTATTGATTTTCTACTTTCGTATGAATACAATTATTAAGCTTACTAATCTATAAATAAACAGTTTTAAATGAAGTTTAAACAGACAGAAAAATACAATACATAGGTAAAGAGAGGAAAAAATATGTGGCAGGTAATTAATGCCCGTAATCAACGTGTTACTAAATAAAGTCGATAACAACTCATTATACTTACATGTCGTGCGTTTATTTATTTTAAAATTAAAATATCAATATTATAACGGAAAAATGAATTAATGGAGTTAGTATATAAAAGCTGAATGCAGAAGCGAGATCGAATAACATGTTTGAAATAGGTATATAATGATCAACATGCAGTATTATTGGATAACTTTATCGGAGATAAATGCAACACGTACATATACAATTTACGACTTTTTGATATACGTATTTTTCTGAACAGACGGGGAATTGATACATTCCTTTAATGGCTCAGTTTTCTTATCCATTATCCTTGAAGGAAAAGCCCTCCGGAGTACGGCTTTATTTTTCTCCACATCGCAAATTATTCCTGGCACGCTTGTAAGGGAGAGTTGGATCGAAGGATGGATAAGTTCGATTTTGGTGGTACTACCATTATTTCTAAGGATTCTCACCCCGGCTGAGTTTTATCGCATATTTTGAATTATTCACAAGCGTTTCTTTGTTTTTCCATTATGGAAATTATGGTCCGCTGCTGCACTAAATTTCACGCATGTTGCATCGTATTAATGTTTGTTCTCACCAAATTAACTTTTTGTCTATTATATTATTTATTCGATGATATTCTTGATGATTACAGTACCTCACAATATCTTGTAATCTGTTTTGTAATTATAATTTATTGTTAAAAATATCTAGTTACCTGTTAGAATAACTTGATTAAGGAGAAGATAAGTTCTAGAAAATAACAATGGAGTAAAATAATTCTTGTGCAGCAATCATCGTATTTCCCAGATAAGATTCGCGGTTACCTTTGCTTAAAGGAATAGATCCAATAATTGTAATGAAATACTTTGAGATAGAGAATACTAACGATTTTGATTAAATATTCTTAATCGTTCTCATAGGAAAAATCTGCCATAGCATTATCGTTCAGAAATACATTGATAATAGCCTTATATAATTTATTTTTGCAATCTACTTGTTTGCTTTTTATTAGTTTACTTTTGATGCAGGGCTTGTTTGAGGCGGTTATTTAGTAAAGAATATGCGCTTGTTTGACTTTAGGTTATTGCTGTTATTTTGCTTTAAAACTCTTGTTTACAAGTTTACATGATACTTTTGTATCAATCATACTTATCGGATTAAATTGCCCGGTTAATTTGTAAAAAAGCGTAAATATATAAACGTGCCATTTCATAGAATACACATTTTATTGTTGTCACTGAAATTTCTCATTGAGCTACTCCGTTGTTAATTAAGTCGAATGAGAGTAAATAAGAATTGTCATCTCGTTACGATATCGCAGTTTCGTTTAATGAACCGACACTTATCCGTTTTGTGATAATGAGTGCGGCAGTTTTCTCACAAAGAATCGCGTCGGAGCTTCTTCATGAACTCAATATAATGGACTCAATAATAGAATCGACTTTCACAATTTCACGAATTATCGCAATTAAAATGATGATACTGGTATATGTGGATTTAAAGATGCGCTCTTCCTTAATTGCTACAGAAGCTTCATTAAATCAATAATCATTTTGAACGATTAGCTTCATTTTAAGTGAATGGAACACAGGGTAGATTTTCGTATTTTATTAATTACTTGGAATGAAGAATATAAATGTTTATAAATTTGAAAAGGACATTTGGTTATATTTTGACGCTGGGTTTTTTTACGTAACTAATAGAACGGAGAAAATTGTATTTTTTAATTTTATCACGGAATATTTTAATATTGGATCTGAAAGTTTAATTCTTATAAACTAAATCCTTGACGTGCTTTTTTTTGCTAGCAGAAAGTTTAATCTGATTTTAGAAATTCTCAACGCATTTTTGACTTTTTGAAATACAAAAACCTAATTAATGCAAACGCCACGTAAATGCGATAAACTTCCTGCGATCAACGTTGTAACCCTGCTGAAGGATGATCCGGTAAACGTTCTATCTCGTTAGTTGCATCGTTAAAAGTTACGTAAGCAACTGCACTCGCATGCTCGCGAAACTTTCTCACATAGAGATATGACAGTTGAAGTTATCAGTGGATTAAGTCGGTTGACAATGACGAGCTGTAAATCTCTTTAAAAAGCCATCGCGAAGTCGTTAGGGGAATGAAAGAGAGAAAGAGAGAGAGGCAGGCAGGTGGGACGAGCTTGTCTATTAGAATTACGAGCGCAATGTGCGAATGGAGTTTCTCCGTAGGCACTGAAAAATAAAATCCAGCGAAATAATCGCTTCGTCATTTGGTTAGCTGCACGCCATTTCTGGCCGTAGCTCTCGTAAACGGAACCTCCCATTAAAGTGTTCCGCCTCGGTAGTCCGGGTCGCTGCTCCTTAAAGTTATCCAATCAATTTCCCTGGTTTAAGTCTCTTCCGATTTCTATCTCCCTTTGTTTTCTACTTTCGCGGTGATCCGAGTAAAATTACACCTACGACGTAAAGTTGAAAGGGAATTTGTGTGAAGTCTCATTTTTGTGGGAGTTCGGGAGTTGACAATACTTTTTTTGACACAACGAGAAATTAATAAAGAATTGTATACTTTTTGTCGTCGTTCAACTTACTTTCTTCCTTATAATACGAAAATATGGAATAAAATTTGTGCCGTGATGTTAGAGAGAAGAAAGCTCATCTCAATGTAGCAGAGAAAGTGTATAAACTTTTACTTGAAAACTTCTTGTTATTAATTGTTTTTAATGACGCGTCAACTTTATGTTTTTAACGACTTAAAATTACATGAAAGTAAATTGAATTTTATTAGATGCTGTCTTTTTACACTTTTCTGCACTTTTTCAACATTGAATATTAGATAATTAATTCTCCAATTAAACCTTCCCTAAAGAACAAAGTGAATAAAATCTATTTTAATTTAAAATAAGAAATACTTCGAAATAAAAGTAATAATAAAATTTATTGTATATATAATGTGTTTGTATAGACAATACTTATTTAATTGTGTTGAAAGCATTGTATTTTAGATTGCGTGCTGTAAAAAGAAAGAAAATACAGTTTATTCTCTTTGTTGTTTCGAGGGATACAATAGCAATATTGTGCTCTTCTGTAATTACTTTAACAATCGACCCGCATATGATTCATTCTTCTGATAGTAAGATGTTACAATACTTTGTAATCCGTATTAGATGCTCTCAGAAATTCATAGAGGATTTTCTCGAGTTGAGTGTTTCACCGCGAATCCAATTTCCCATCGAGGCTTTGTTCCTCGTTCCTCGGCCCGGGAGAGCGCCGACATAACAGTGCGGAAAATAAAGAATCTTACGTAACAATTTTCTAAAGAATAACAGAAGAAACTCGCGTTGGCTCTCTAAAATGCAACTTCTCTATTAATGAAAGCTCTCTTTTTCTCTCTCTCTCTTTCTCTCTCTCTCTCCCTCTCTCTCTCTTTCTCTCTCTCTCTCTCTCTCTCTCTCTCTCTCTCTCTCTCTCGTTCAATAAGACCAACTACACGAGAAGAACTTCCTATTTTATGATTTTAATATTCCGCAGGATGAAAAGAGCAGGGTTGAAAAAAAAAAGAGCGAGGTTGTTCGTTTCTCTAAGAAAACACATATTTTTTAGCCGTCAAATATATCGAGGAAAAACGGCGTTTTAATTCTTCCATTTGGACCTCATGATGCATAAATATCCAATTCTGCCTCGGTAAGAGATTCGATCTCGCGGTAAGGCAGAGTGGGAGTTTCAATCCGCATTTGTAAATTTTCGCATGAAGAAATTCAGGCCGTGGACACATTAGGTGAAGATAACGCAAACGGTGCGAGCATCAGCCGTGATTATTTTTAGGCGAAGCGCATCACGTACGGTATATTAGGCGCGAGTCAACCGAATTCGCGCGTACGCAACATTAAACTTGCGCGCAGAGATTCGAGAAATGAGAAAATGTATACGGGGGCATCTATCCTGGGCGGCATACACGGGAGATTTATCACGGGGTGAGCCAGTTTATAAAAGAAAAGTTGGAAGAGTTGCGCCGTTTGACACGGATTCAACCCCGTCCGCGAGAGAGGAAACGCAGCGGTGAGAACGGCCGGAAGGGACGCGGAGTGATCTTTCCAAGTATGGATATCATTTTAAGCGTGCCTGGAAGGAAAAAATATATGGATTCTCATTACGCATAATGGGATTCTATAGGCATGTTTATGACCCAATATATACTTTCCTCTTGGGGAAAGCCTAAGAGAGTGTAAACGGCCATATGATACCTCAGTGGTTTGACAAAAAGAGCTAATATAAATTAAAACTTTTTATTTATATATTATTCCGATGTATATTTGGCTATTCATAGACGACGCGTGAATTATTTTCTTAGCAGAGTTTTATGAAAATTCTATTTATACATCTTTATTCATTAGATATCTTTTCGTGTTTATTTTGGATATTCTTAGTTAAAGTCATTTATTGTTCTATTCTCTAAAAAAGAGACTGAAAGGGCTCTCGAGATTTATAGTAAACTTAGAATTCGCGACATAAACACGGGTTCGTCGCGACCTTTTTTATCTCGCTCATTTAGTGAGTTAAGAATCTTTACTGCGTTTCAAGAAGAAAAGTTTATGTTCTTCCTGGATATAGTTATATGATTTAATGCTTGGGTAATCGTTATACCATATTCGCACAATTTGTATGTTATATAAAAGCGGTTCTCTGCATGGTTTTCCAGCTTACACAGAATTTTCTTTATATAAAGGAAATTTTGCCTCACTGAACGCCGATTGTATGTATCCTCGTCAATCGTACTGGAACATCTAACTCTTATTAAATCGCGATCGTATTTATTTCTTTCGGACAACGGAAAACCGGCTTCTTTATAGTAAGTTTACGAAGCATAACTTGAGAATCGCTGGAGGTAAACCAAACAAGTGGAATCTCTACTATACGCGGTGTAGAATTTTGTAAGAAAACACATTTCGAAGAGACATTGCTCCGTGGCGAATTCATAACTGGCTGAGCTCGTTGCGCTATAAGATTTATCCGCCGCGCTCGCGATCGCGCGAGAGACATTGTTATGGTTTCAGTTCTCGGAGTCGATCCGGTTTCGTGTTATTTTACATAAATCTAAAGCTACATCATGTCGCGTGCGACGTTCTCGCGCTGTAATTCACGCTATAGCCGGCCGCTAACTGAATTGCTTTCGCTAGGCTTCCTGCCAACTTTTAAGCTCGCGTGTCAAAAGCGCTCCACTGACAGGAGATTCACGTCACGCTCTAACCGCCAGTCTTTTGATTATATTAAAATGCCATGGGGATTAAATTAATTAATTAGCTGGTTTTACCTGGTATCACGTCACTATTCACAATCGCCAGCTGCTACACTGGCAAAATTGATTTATGTTCTACATCATGTAAATTGCATGAACTAAATACATTTTGGTCTAAATACATTCGTATTCTCTCACTTAGTGCTACATATGAAACATGAATTCAGGTCATATTCTATATTAATTGAAGTATTTTTGTAAATATGTCATTTGAAAGTCAATGAATAAGTTGCTCTGCATTCTATACGTTATAGAATAATTATATTGCTTATAAACACTCGCAAAGTTAATTAAAAGCACATGCAAATTTTATAAAGTAACAAAGAGAATAAACTTTTTACGTGGCAATTCATTAGAATTACAGTATATATTTCTAACATTATGCATCAATTGAAATCTAATTTCTCGATGTCTATTCGTATTTGCAATTTTTATCTCGTAGTAGTGTGCTTTTAATTTTTAAGTGTCAGTTTGATTTTTTATTTTGAATGATTTATCTTCAAATGTACAAGTTTGATGAATAAGCAACGCAAAGCAATCATTTAAAAAGGAGTATAGATTTTTTTTGGAGCGGATATGACGCATTCGAATCTATGCCAGAATATCAATCATTGGCTTTTATATGTACGCATGACATCTTCTTTGACGATTAGTTTCCTTCAGTAACTAAAAATTGTGGACGAAAAGAATATCCAATAATAAAATTGGACAGGAAATTTTCAAGTTGGATTACTTAAGATGTATTATTTTAATGTGACGTCTGAACATAAATCTGAATATTAATCTTTATTATGTACATATTTGATCGAATCCATGAAATTATGCAACATATCGATACTTCTGAATGCAATTGATATTTCACTAAATAGAATTTTTTAATATTTCTGATCCAAAAAATATTGAAGAATTTTTTCTCTTTACTTGCGCAATTGCAGTAATAAAATTGTTATATTGTTTTACTTATAGTGTGTTTTTTATTATATTATTTTATTTACAAAAAGATAAAACGATCTGATTAAAAAATAAGCATAAGAAAACTGTAATATTGTAAAGCTGTTACGTTAAAATTAATAACGCTACAATTATTAATTGCAAGTTGGTCACGTTATCCGTCATTGTCACCGCCTTCTAAATTACCGCTGTCATGTATCGTGTAAGTACCTCTTATGAACAATAATTTAACATTATAACAAATTAACTTCTGTCACTCTTATACCTAATTGTCACTGTTTTGCTCTTTAATGACTACGATTTTATTTTGATCGTTTTACATTAATTTTTAATCCTTATTAGCGACAATGATATTACGGTGTATTGAAGAAAATCCAATATAATATAATATTGGATTTTCTTATTTATTGAATTTACTTAAGAGACATTAGCGTTCGAGAGTACTCATTTTCTGTTAGATAACGGATTCGTGTCTTATCACTATATATTGATCGCGATGCATCGTGATGTTCTCATATGGAGATTATACTTGAGTTGCCGAGATACAGATATGACTTTCGAGGAAGAATAAGTAACAGATGATTATCTAATCAAATAATATTTAATCATATCGTGATACTATTTGTTTATGCTTTTAATTACGGGGTTATATGTTGACTATTTTCGTACCTTTTTTAGACGTGCGAAACGAATCATCTTTAGGCACATATTGGATATCGTAAACCAATGTTGTATTTGCCAATAGAGTCTTATCCTTGTTGATTTTGTAAATGGCATATTTAAATGCCAACTCCGACGGGCTATCCTTCTGATCCTCGGTGAAGATCGCTCCTGCAACAATTCAAATAAATATCTTCTTTAAACGCTAAAATTTTTATCTTATATCCGAAACTATAAGTGTTACAGTAGCCATGAATTATTGATGTTAAATACCTAATATTACTTTAAAAAATACTTTAATAACGGTAGATATAATATTGAAACATAAATCTTTTTAAGAAGAAAGATACAAATTAACGAATAACAAGAAAAAGTAGGCTCCGAGAGTCAAACGCGGTTAGTTGTGCGTGAGTTATGTAACATTTAATTAATAATTTAATGCAAATTATAAATCGAATGTTTCGGATCTACGTTGAACCATCTTCAGCGACGTAGTGATAGATAAATTAAATAATCTCAAGCTCCGACGAACATAAGGCGAGTATTTAAAAATTGAATGTACAAAGATAATTTTTAGAAGAACATACCACAAAAATTTTGCTGATATTCTTATATTATAGTCTACAAATTATTCGGACCAGGCATGAACATTGGGATTTCACTTTTCTTTGTCAGTTAAGCAATTGAATTTGAAATTAAAATTGAAATTGAAATTTTAGTATTGAGAGTCTTTAGTATAAACTAATCATTTATTTTAAAGATATAAATATAAGATATAATACATAAACTGTTTGTGTTTATGTATTATATCTGAATAAAACTTATTTGAAATGGATATTTCTGATAAAAAGTAAGTAAGACTTTTGTGATTAGTTAACTATACATTTTATTATTTTTCTATAATTAATATTATATATCAGGAAAAATATTCAAAAAGAATAGATTATAATTGAATCAAAGCGATTCTACTCGCAATTTAGTTATTCTCTTATAAAAGGATATTTTATCTCACGACTTTTGATTGCAAATACCAAATCTCGGAACATTATTAATTATTTGTCATTTGCCAGCGATAAGAGAATATGCAGAAATTTTATTCCAGAATTACGTTATATACTCGAATTAGGAGCGGAATTCTCGTGGAAAATGCGTTCGTACCACAAGCAGGGATGAACTAGTAACGCAGACGTATCCGAAAAGAAAATTTCCGCGCCGTTAAAAGAAACTGAATTCATTGAAAGTTATAACCGAGTTCGTGAACTTGCAATAACGATCTCTTTCATATCTGTCGTACATATCTACATACATATACAATCGTAAGGCACCGCGCGATTCTCTCCTAAATTTAATTAATGACTTCACCACGGCGCAGTTCACTTCGAACGCGAGTTTTAATTAAATTCGAATAAATACCGCGGCCAAAACCACGCTCGCGGTATCAGGAAGTACTTTGGCGGAAACGTTCTCGTAGGCTAAAACGTGGACTTTGCGTCAAAAATAATCAACACTGAAGATTGTGCTACAATCAACAAAAATTGTATGAAATAAGAAAATTAAAGCTTAGATGATTAGCAATACTTTTAATTGATCCAAAATTAAATATCTTGTTTAAGTTTCTTATAGGTAAGACTTTAGAAGACTATACCTCCCTTCGATTTTGATGAAATTTTATAGGTATATGGTACTCACTAAATGTAGTCGAAACTCACAATGTTGAGTTGTGGAAATGTTTAGTTTTCGAGAAAAAATTTAATTATTCAACAAAAATAACGTTTTTTATAATTTTTGGGTGATGTGGGGCTGTACCTCGCTATGTGTAGACAGTACACATGTAAGCGGAAGAGGAGTTACCGCACCTCCTTCTGCAACAGGGTTGGGGGTGAACCTCGCTTTGCGTGAAAAGTTATAAACCAATGTGGAACGATACAACGATAGACCTTGTTTCGCCCTGTAGGCAAGGAGTAGGGTGGACCTCGCTTCAGGTCAAAGTCATTAAAGGGGTGGGTACCCTAAACAGCCTTACCTTATTTTTTCATGTCAAAATCTTGGAAAACCTGAATTAGGTTAAATTAGGCTAATTGAAAATTTTTCTTCTCGGAAACTAAACATTTCTGCCACTCAACACTGTGAGTTTCGATTACATTTAATGAGTACTATATAGTTGTAAAATTTTATCAAAATTGAAGGGGGTAATTTTTTAAAGCCATTTCTTATATTTGTTTAAAGTTTAAATATGGTATAGTTTTAAATATAAGATAAACATAAAATATATATTTTGGAAATACATATTGGTTAACAATGCGAGTCAGTCAATTAAAAAATCAATTAAAAAATATTTTTAATTGCATATCTGGTGGGCAGTTTGTCAGAAAAGTCATGCTCGTTTTTCATTTTTTTTTTAAATAAGGATGGATGAAAATCACAGCAATCTGCATGCTCGGCGGCGAATAGAATAATCGAACGCTTTTTTTACTTTTGCTAATTTATAAATCTGTACCATGCTTTTCAATATTCCCCTACGCTGATAACTAACATTTTTGGAAAAATATACAAAAAACAACGTAGAGCCATATTGGCTGCTTTCTAATTTGTATCGTATTTCACAGACAATTCTAGGAATTAAAATTTTCATTCTTTTAAAAATAGCTTAAGTGAAGGCACTTTACCGCTCAAAAATCGTTTAATTAAAAAATGCACGGAACATTGATTCACCATTCTTTATATCGCCATTGTTTTCATGATCCCATTGCAATAATTAACTTTACTTTTAAAAATCTCCTTTTTATCTTTTTCATGATTTCATCGAAAGAAACGCTTTTCAAAATGATACTATTTTTTACATCAGCTTTATTACAACTAATCCATTTCGAAGTAATTCGACCTTTAATCTCTAAAAGCACTCTTTGTTCAGTAACTGCAATTTTCTGGTTCTATCTCGCAGCACGTGCCATGGCCACTGACTGCAACTTTTGAGTTTTTGCACGAGAGATCATTTCTTCTTTTACAGAAAGAGAGACAAAGTATTTTTTTTATGAAAAAAAAACCAAATTTTTAATTATATTGAGTTAAAGATCTTTTGGATTTATATTTGTGTCTTGAATCTATTAAAAAATAATATCTATTGTTTATAATAATTTGCGTAAAGTCAATAACTCTTTAATCAATGTGCGTGTTACTCACTTAAAGTTATGTAAAGTTGATAATCTATTTTAAAGTTTAATTATTAGCTTGCTTAATAAATTTATTAGAAGTTTACATTATTACGCAATAATGTAATTTTAGAATAATTGTCTCGATTAGAAGCGTTTACTTTTTGTTAAATTAGATTCCTTCTAACTATCTTTTTTACTTCATCAAACTTTAGAATAAAGTGTATACAATATTGTTTTGCAAAATATAATATATATAGTTTTTAAAATACAATTCGATAATGTGAAAAATATGCATCCAATTATAACTTATAGATACGCAAATTTATCTTCGTCACCTTTATGGAATAGTCTAACAATACGTCTAAGAAATGAAACTCTGTCGGCGTCAAATCAAATCTCCGTCACTCATTTGAAAGGAAATTAGCGATTATGTGCAGCAATTAATTGTTTTTAAATGGTACCACTGATAGGAGGTACTATTGATGTTTTACGCAAGTGTTCAGTTTGAATATTTTTAATTTTTCTGGATTTTTACTCTGTCTGGATATCGATTATAGATAACTCATAGAATTATGTAGAGAGAGAGGACGTCAATCCATTTAATATTATGTCAGAAGAATTCTTTGGATATATTCTTGCTGTGACATATTTCGATTTTAATTGATTATTCTAATTTTTATATTTATTCTTAAATCTTGCATTAATAATACTTATAATTTATTAATGTGTAAAGTTTTTTTTAGAGATAATAATAATAATTATTATGCTATTATACGTAATAGTTATATCATCTAATAAATTTATCTTTTTTTTATATAAAGTATTAAATTACGCAATTGCTAATAATATTTTAGTAACATTTGGCAGAAGTTTATATAGTACTTAGCGCATAGTTATGCAGCGGACGTTAACCTGGTCATATCTGACTCTCATCTCTTCAACTGCATTACAACAATCGTGCATACTCGACTCAACAGAGCTGCATTATCCTCTCGGGGATCACGGAATACACGAATAGCCTTCATATTTTGGTGACGGCGATTTTACCGTTAGGAACGATCAACATGAACGGCTCTCTTGGAGGTTGTTTTGTCTCTTCCTATAGTAAGACATTTTCCTTTCGTATCTTGTATCAATTGCCGCTCGTGTAGATTTGATTTATAAAAAGCAAGAACATATATATATATATATATATATATATATATATATATATATATATAGCTATAATACACAAGTGTATATACAAAAAGGATATAATTTACATATAATTTTTTCTTAATGGGAATGATACACATTTCCATTGAAAATGTTATATGCTTATTTTTCTTTTGCAGTGCATAAAATCGTTATACTTCATGATTTTAATAAGTCAACAATTTATAGTTGTTTGATTCAATATTCTTTAATAACGCATTTATTTGAAATTAGTTCTTTGTGTTCAGAACATTGAAGTTCAGAAAACCAAATTTATTTACAATAAATTTACACTGTAAAGTAATATTTAGAAACACGATTGCGATTATTCTCTACAATTATAATTATCAACGATTCGTTATTTAATAACACCCGTGATTAAATGGTTTCAAGCAATAGGCATTTATCAAAGCATATTAAGGTTCAGTTTCACAAACGTTGGTTAACTTTTAACCTCGGGTTATCTCACTTTTCGTCTCTTTCTAAAGGGGACGTTAAAAAGAGTCAAAGAGTGAGTTAACGTGGGGTTAAAAGTTAACCGACGTTTGTGGAACTGGGCTTAAATTGTTTGATTAATGGTTAAAGCATAGGCATATTAATCTTTCGCGCGATTAACTTACGTAAGCAGGAATTCGAGCGATAAAGTATTAATAAATTGTTATTCTATTATATGATAATTAAAGACGACATTTATTTCTCTAACAATATTTGCATTTGAATTATATTTTATATTTTGTTTTAATTGCAAATCAAGTGTAATTTACCCACTAATTTCAGATTAAAGGCATAAAGTAATATACGAAACGAGTTCAAGAAACATTTGATGATAGTTAATTTATCAAAATTTCTTTGAAAAGCAAAGAGAGAATATTTGGCATTTATTTTATAGACCGTTAAATATTTCCTGAAAATGATAACTTGGTTGTAGAGCACGTGATCTTGGCGTCTCTGTTTATGCGGCTTACAACACGCGGTGTCTACGCTAATTGTAAGTCGCCACGCTATTATATGTACGACACCATTAAAACGAGCAGACAGTAGCGCAAACCGCTCTATACTGTACTTCGCATTACCTCTACATTCTCTATGAACAATTACGTTACTAGCAGCACCTCGCGATTAATCAATTGTTATATCTAATTATTTATTTATAAGTGTATCGAGGTAACGTTTATTTTTCAAAGTAGGTATTTCGATATTGATCGCAATTATGAGGTACATCGGTCATTCATTAATCTTCTGTTCGTTTGAGGTTCATCCCTTGGGCGTAAATAGAATCATAATTCGTGGCGAATTATACATAGTTTGACACTTTTTGCTTTTATTGCAAAATTGCATGCGACTATTATCGGAAGTGCCGTGCAATCGTAATTAATCGTGTTTTCACAAATATGCAACGAAAAAATTCGAATATCTAAATATTTTTCCAGAAATGAATATTATATAAAAAAAATGCAAAAAACAATTAAGATTACTTTTAAATTTTTAATGTATAAGTTTAGATAAAGAAAAATACAACATATTTTACAGTCACACATAATACATAACGTTAAATTAATATATTTAATAAGAATGCGCTGATACCCCCTTATTAGTTGTATTTAATTTTATATCTTTTGCATTAATTTTACTTTAATCTTTCATAGTCTCTTCATTCATATTTAATGATAACTTTATTATTTAAAATGCAAAATGAAAAAATTCTTTATATAAATTATTCCAGAGTTAATCACATATCAATTATATTAAAATACTTAATAAAATATACTTAATAAAATATAAAAACGTGTATATATCGCGAGAATATACATATAAAATTCATACTAACAGTAATATAGTTTTTATTGCATGAAAAGTCTGTCATTTATTTTGGATTCATTTTTCGTCGATCGTTATCAATTTTGGCATAGTGAATTTTAAACACTATGAACAATTAAGCGCTTTGTTTTATTATCTCGCAATTATCCTTTGCGAATAACTGATCTCACGATAAATGATTTGTAAGCGTATCGAAGTGATGGTGGTTTGTCGAAAGATATACTTTGTGTGATTTTTTCGTTTAAAGTAAAAGTCGGAGTAATATCGTATGGAAATAAAAATTCGTTGTTTCTCTACGAGGAATGGAACATTCGAAACTATTTTATTATTCGTTAAATATTTCAGAAATCGCCGCATTACCATACTCACACACCGCTACTTGAACAAGCAAGTAGCAGGTCGACCGTATATTATCGTATTATTTTTCGAAACCTGATTATATCTCATAATTACAATAAGCAATGTATTTATTGTGTTTTAACTACATTTGATTTGGGGAATATTGTGTTCGATTAACATAATGTACCTTATTTTCATCCTTTTGTATTAAATGAGTGTGTCGGACTTGGTAATATAATCTCAAAGTAGGAGGAAAAGGAAAAGAAAAAAGAAAAAAAATTAGAAGTAAATAAAATCATGTATTATATGCATTATATTGAAAGTATATAATATTCTTATAAATATTTTATTTTTATAATAGACCGTTGAAATTAATTAGAAAAATAAAAATATTCTACGTGTACTTATTGTATACTTTCGGGTCGGCAACGTATTCGTTGGCTGTGGCGATTATTTTTGTGACATACAACACGCTTTGTTGACCCGAGGCCATTGCGCTGTCATTCGCACGACGAGTCTCGAGCCAACAGGTAGTGACAAGCTCCATATTTTGTCTTATTACTACGCGATACACGATCGCGACAAGTATTAAATAACGTCAGACGTGATTATTCTCAATGAGCAATTAACAATCAGCTCTCGATTGACTGATCAACTTTCTCGATTAATAATATCGTAAAAGTATCTAGATGATAGCTTTAATTAAATAAATATTTGCATTATTTATTCTTTCCGATATTGAAACAAAAGGAAACGAGAATTATTGATTATTGTTTCATGGTACTTTTAGAGATAATAATTATTCCATTAATGTGATTCCTAAATTCAAATATTTCTTACATTGCATTTAAAAGTTGTTGTTGATTTAAATATCATTTTGTCTATTAATTTAAATATTAATGCCTATTATTTTTAGATTGAACAATCAAAATTGTTCGATTTTAATAAATCAGAGAAGAAAAGAAGTCGTCACATTTCTAACGATTATTAAATTCCATTCTTTATATTTATTAAGAACACAAGAAAGTTGAACTTAGTAGTTACCTAATTTCCTTGTTTTCGCGAAAAATTAACATAAAATTATAACTACATAAATATACATTTTATGTTTTACTACATATACAAAAGACTTTGTTTTTTTTTTTAATAAATATAAAATTTAATGTGTGATAATAGTCTATGAAGTTGAAGTTTGAAGCGGTCTTGGAGCGAAAATTAAAATGCGTTTTCTTCCAAAAAATACAAGTGCGAGGACAATATTTAATATTTTACATTGTATATCGAATAATAGCTTGTAATCGACTGTCCTACAATAGTACTGAAATAACACTTTATTTTACTTTTGAACGCTGATAGTGTCTAAACGGTTCATTATTGTGAACCTTGCCCATTGTGACTTTTGATCAGCATTAGATAAACTATTTATTTCCGAAGTTTCAGCCAATTTCACTGAAATCAAATTTTCATAAGAGTTGTGCGGGGTTCTTTGGTGTCTTTTGAAATGTGGATAAACCAAGACAGAGTAGTAATGTTTAATTCTGAAATAATTATTATCCGTTAATTTATTGTATGTGCATACAAGGCTGCATAAAATAGAGGGAGCTATGAAATAGAGTCAATTAAAATTGATACATCATTGTTCACTTAGATCATTATTGAACCTTTACATGTAACAGAACTTTATTAAGCGATAGAATAAATTATGTATTTTAGAAATACATAAATTACTTAAAATTTATAAAAACAACTTTGATTTTAAGATATAGAAATAAAGGCACATAACAGAGTGATTGCGAGCAAATACTTCATTCCTTCTATTTTTTTCTGACTTCTGCAACGTAAATCTCTGCGCGGCGTAAATACCGGAGTTACCATATAGCACAATTCTTGCGTATTTTTACTACTATTAGTCCTATCTGTCTTACTCTAGTGTACAACCTAAAGGTACACGAATGTGATATATATATATATATACCTTACTCTTGAACTCTCTAAATCTGAATCAATGAAAAGTTACTGGAGTGGCGCAGTGACTATTTACTAATATTAGTCTAAAGTCTGTCTTTCTAATGACTTTTCACTGATTCAGATTTAGAGAGAAGGAAAAAACTGCTTTTGCATGTTTAATAATACATGCAAATACAAATAATACATGATTTAATTTTATGTGATGATTATTTGGCAATAATTGCTAGAAAAGTGTATTTTATCTTTTACAGGCTATTTCGTACTTACCGAAGAACACGGAAGCCCAATCGTCGCCGATTGTATAAGTGGTTTGTCGCGTCGCATTTACGAAAGTGCCGTTTGAAGCCGTCGCATTTTCGGGTACGCCAATTAAAACTGTTGTATTTCGGGAGTGCCGTTTTAAGTCATCGAATTTTTGGGTAAAACAATCAAAATCGTCGCATTTACTGGAGTGCCGCTCGAAGTCGTCGCATTTTCGAGAACGCCGTTCAAAGTCGTCGGATTATCCGGAATACCGTCTCGCGATTTTAATAAATAGCATATAACTGCGTCAATTTCCACGTTCTCAGACGTTCACGACTGTCTCGTGCGTGGTCCTTGAGCGGAAAGGTGCCGGGATCGCATAA